>NC_085845.1:131677011-132052011 GCF_035594765.1 Anolis carolinensis | reverse complement strand
GCTGTTCGCCCCAGCATCTGCCAACCTAGCAGGTCAAAAACATGGATTTGTGAGTAGATCAATAGGTACCGTCCCAGCAGGAAAGGGCGCTCTATGCTGTCATGCTGGCCACATGACCTTGGAGATGTCTACGGACAACACCGGCTCTTTGGCTTAGAAAAGGAGATGGCCACCAACCCTCAGAGTTGGACATGACTATACTTGATATCAGGGGAAAATCTTTACATTTACTACCCTAATGTTTCACTTATGAATATTGCCAAAGCAGAAGACTAAAAGGAGTCATCCACACTTTCTTGACATCTAAGGACTATAGTATTTTACTAACTCAAGGGGCTTCTGGCTCCCATGTCAATGTGGTCGGAAAACTGCTCTGGAATTTAATGTAAGCCACAAAGGAGCTATCCAAGGTGCTGAATCTAAGTATGGACTAGCTCACTGAATGAAGGTCATTGGCCTTCACTGCCTACTTGATCCAAAGGAGCCCTTACATATACCCATTTCGTGGGACCAGGGCAGCTGTGGCCCATCCAGATCACCACCAATTCTCTTCACTTTCAGCAGCATGGCTAATGATCAAGGATGACTGGAATTATAGCCCAAACTTTGAATATTCACAAGTTCATAACAAGGTTTAAATCTAAACCAGTGGTTCTGAACCTTTGGGTCCCCAGATGTTTTGGCCTTCAACTCCCAGAAATCCTAACAACTGGTAAACTGACTGGGATTTCTGGGAGTTGTAGGCCAAACACCTGGGGACCCCCAGGTTAAGGATCACCTAGAATTTCTTTTAGAACTTCCCACATCTTGAATAACTAGGGCAACTGAGTAACAATAGGTTTAATTTATCTTGAATGAATGGGCTTATTGGTGGGTTATTATTATTTATTATTACCGTATATACTCGAGTATAAGCCGACCCGAATATAAGCCAAGACACCTGATTTTACCACAAAAAATTGGGAAAACATTGACTCAAGTATAAGCCGAGAGCGGTAAATTTCAGAAATAAATATAGATACCAATAAAATTATATTAATTGAGACATCAGTAAGTTAAATGTTTTTGAATATTTACATAAAACTGTAATTTAAGGTAAGACTGTCCATCTCTAATTAAATCATTATTCTCATCTTCTTCAACAGAAATGTGCTTATAGAGAAAAATAGTAAATGTGATAATAATAAAATACAGTAAAATAATAAATTTAATACTAGAATCAAATAATAAATGTAATAACATGTCAGACCCCTGGCAGCAGGGCACCAAGAACCATACACGGAGGCCAATCTCTATCTAATATCTTTATTAAGGAAATGTATAAAAGCAATAAAAACAAGTGAAGAATATAGTTCAGAAGCAGACCTTTCAAATGAGGTCAAATATAGTCCAAAAATGTATTGTCCAATAAATGATATTAGAGTTCAAAGTTTTTATCCAATACCGAAACACACACTATTGCCAAGCAATAGTGTGGGGAAATGTCTGAGTCTCAGGAGTCTTAGGTAGCTTGACAACAAGGCTGGAAACAAGGCTGGATACAAGGCTGGATACAAGGCTGGATACAAGGCAAACAGTGATTCTTAGAACAAGGTCCGTGGTTAAAAGCAAAGCGAGGCAAGTCTTGATTACTTAATCCGGGAAGCAAGGAACTGGGGTTACGAAGTCCACACACGATCTTACTCCTGAAGCTGCTCTGTTGACTCCGCAAAGATTCTCCCGCGTCAGGCACCTATATTGGGGTCTCGTTTTCCTGCCAACAATCTCTTTCCCTAGAGAACGGGAAGCGAAACCCAACTTTGTCCAGATGCAAGACTCCTTAGAATTTCCCAAGGGAAGCAGGTCTAATCAGCCTGTTGTTTGGCAGCAATCCGTAAACTCCTGCGATTCTGTTCCCTGACTCCTCTGTCAGCACAGTAGGATTCTTTTCTAGGGAACGGAGGCGAGGAATGTCCAAGGTCTGTTTTACTGAATTCTTGGGGACAAACATCAACATCCGGCAGGTGAAAGGACTCCGGCTCTTGTTGAACCGGCGAAAACCCCATGTTTTCGTCGTCATCTGCCACGATGGCACTAGGAGCAGGACTACAAGGCCCATGAGGCATCACACTATCCCCACTCCCAAGGCCCCCCTCATTCAGGGCCCCTCTCCAAGAGTCGCGGGGCCGCGGCTTGGAAGGGTAGGCCTGGTGGAAGCGGCGGACTAAGTCGGGGGCATGGACTGTGGAAGCATCTTCCCAGGAGCGTTCTTCTGGGCCAAAACCCACCCAGTCAATGAGATACTGAAGGCGGCGGCGGTGGAAGCGAGAATCCAAAATGTCCTGAACCTCGAATTCCTCCTCTCCGCCCACTAAAACAGGGGCGGGGGGCGGCCGGCTCGCGTCGGGGCGTACACCATCCGCCGGAAGGAGCAGGGAACGATGGAACACCGGATGAATGCGCATGGAGCGCGGAAGTTGGAGTTTGAAAGTCACGGGGTTAAGTTGCGCCACCACTGGGTAGGGCCCAATGAAACGGGCATCTAACTTCCGGCAGGGACGGTGGGAGGGCAAAAAGCGAGTGGACAACAGAACCCGATCTCCTACCTTGATCTCGGGGCCAGGCTGGCGATGGCTGTCAGCGTGGCGTTTGTAGTCCTCCTTGGCTTGATCAAGTTGCTGGTGCAAGAGTTCTTGCACCGCTGCGAGTTCCTGTAGCCAATCCTCTGCTGCAGGGACTTCTGAGGTCTCCACGATGGGAGGGAAGAAACGGGGGTGGAATCCATAGTTCGCAAAAAACGGGGTTTCTTTAGTTGAATTCTGGACACCATTGTTGTATGCAAACTCTGAAAGAGGTAATAGGGAAGCCCAATTGTCCTGTTGGTAGTTTACATAACAGCGAAGATATTGTTCCAAAGTGGCATTGGTGCGCTCAGTTTGTCCATCTGTTTGGGGATGGTGAGCTGAGGATAACGAGAGTCTATGCCCAATAGTTTTTGCAGGTGAATTGAGATCCACGGTCAGTGACCAAACTCTTGGGCAATCCATGTAGTCGGAATACATGCTGAAGAAATAAGTCTGCGGTCTCTTTGGCCGTGGGAAGGCCATCGCAGGGGATGAAATGGGCCATCTTGGTGAAAAGGTCCACCACTACTAGAATCGTGGTGAATCCAAGGGATGGTGGTAGATCAGTGATAAAATCCGCGGAAATTATCTCCCATGGGCGAGAAGGTGTGGGAAGGGGATGCAGTAGCCCTGATGGCTTCTCCCTTCGCGTCTTGGAACGCTGGCAAACAGGGCAGGTGTTGACATAATTTTTTACATCCTTGCGAATCTTGGGCCACCAGAAATCTCGCAGGATCAAGTGCATGGTTTTGAATAGCCCAAAATGTCCGTTAGGCTTGCTGTCATGGCACAAACGAAGTGCTTTCTCTCTGCCGGGGCCTGGAGGGATGTAAACATGGTTTCTGTAGCATAATAGACCGTTCTTATGAGAGAAAGGGAAATGTAGTCCTTGGCGAATCTGTTCTTGGGCCCAGGCATCTGCCTGTTGACTGGCCCTAATCTCTTGAGTGAGAAGGGACTCTGTGGTTGGGGTTTTTGGGTTAGGAGGAGCTGGCTCAATTGAAGTGGATTTGGTGTTTCCCACTGTGAGCGTGGCAAAGTTCTCGGGTTGCAGCAAACGAGATTCTGAGGTGTCTCTGCGCCCTGCTGCATACTCCGGTTTTCGTGATAGGGCATCTGCTTGCTTGATCTGAGCAGGAGTCACATAGTGGATCCGGAAGTCAAAACGTTCAAAGAACAAAGCCCAGCGTTGTTGCCTTTGGTTTAGCTTTCGTGCGGTCCTTAGGTGCTCCAAATTCCGATGGTCTGTATGAACTTCAATGGGGAATTTGGCCCCTTCTAACCAATGTCTCCAGTTTTCAAAGGCTGTCTTTATGGCTAAGAGCTCCTTTTCCCAAATGGTATAGTTTCTTTCCGGAGCTGTTAGTTGGCGTGAGTAATAGGCACATGGATGGAGATGTTCTCCCACTGGTTGCATCAGCACAGCCCCTACTGCCACATCGGAGGCATCTGCCTGAACAACAAAAGGGGTTTTTGGATCAGGGTGCTGTAGAATTGGCTGGGTCGTGAATAATCGCTTTAGCTGCTGGAAACCCCTTTCAGTTTGTTCTGTCCAGCGGAAAGGCTGTTTTCCTCGGATACAGCTGGTGATTGGGTCAGACCAGCAAGCGAAATCTGGGATGAATTTGCGGTAGTAGTTTGCAAACCCCAAGAAGCGCTGTACTTCCTTTTTGTTAGTTGGCGCCCGCCATTCCAACACGGCCGAAACCTTTGCCGGGTCCATGGATAGCCCTAGTGGCGAGACGCGGTATCCCAGGAAGTCTACTTCTTGCAAATCAAAGGCGCATTTTTCTAACTTGACGTATAGTCCATGATCCCGCAATCGTTGTAGCACCATTCTGACGTGCTGATTGTGTTCTGTTTGTGATTTCGAGAACACCAAAAAGTCGTCCAAATATATAATCAAAAAACGGTCTAGGTAGTCCTGGAAAATATCATTGACAAAATGCTGGAATGTTGCGGGGGCCCCACATAATCCGAAATTCATGACTAGTGTTTCAAATAATCCGAATTTGGTCTGGAAGGCGGTTTTCCATTCAACCCCTTCTCTAATGCGAACCAAATTGTAAGATCCAGTTTGGTGTAAACCTTGGCCCCCCGGAGTCGATCCAATAGGTCCGCGATCAGTGGCAATGGGTAGCGGTTCCGCTTCGTGATGTTGTTCAGTGCTCGATAGTCCACGACCAAGCGTAGGTCCCCTGATTTCTTTTTCACAAACATCACCGGGGAAGCGGCTGGGGATTGGGAGGGCCTGATAAACCCCTTGCGGAGGTTTGTCTCTATAAACTCCCTGAGAGCTTCCTGCTCTGGTTCAGTCAGGGAGTAGAGGTGTCCCCGTGGAATTGGGGCCCCCTCCACCAGATCAATGGCACAATCATAGGGTCTATGTGGGGGTAGTTTCTCGGCTTATTTTTCATTGAAAACATCCCAAAAATCCGAATATTTCTTGGGCAGGGTGATGATGGGTTCTGTGTCTGTGGCATTGCAGACCCTGGCGACTAGGCAATGGTTTTGGCAATACTTTGAAGCGAACTGCAGTTCCCTGTTAGACCAGGAGATGTTTGGGTCATGGAGTGTCAACCACGGGATACCCAAGATCACGGGGAAATGAGGAACCTCAGTAACGAAGAAGGAGATTTCTTCCATGTGTTCTCTTATCCACATTCTGGTGGGCTCGGTCCATTGGCTTACTGGACCTGTCTTCAGGGGTCAGCCGTCTATGGCTTGCACCACCCGGGCGTTCTTGAAATCATGATATTGTAGTCCCAGGGAGTTAGCATAGTCTCTATCGATGAAATTGTTTGTTGCCCCTGAGTCTATCATGGCATGGATCATGACGGGTCCCTTTTTTACTGACCACAGTGTGACCACCAGGAGAAATAGGACCCCCGTTTGCGGCTCTTGAGTGGAGTTTTTGACCGGGTTGGCGAGCCCCTCTACGCCCGGTCGCTGGCTTCCCCCGCCGGCTTTGTTCCATCCGCCTCGGCAGCCTCCGCTTCCGCGGAGGACGCCGCCGCCAGACGGGCGGGGGGCTTCTTCTTGGCTGGGCACTCCCTGGCAAAGTGGCCCCCATTCCCACAGTACCAGCACAGATTCAAGCGTTGGCGGCGGGCCTTTTCTGCAACATCCAGCCTGGGGCGCACATTGCCCAGTTGCATCGGCTCCTCCTCGCTTCCCATGGGGTTAGTGGCTGGCTGTGGGGATCTCCATACCGGACGAGGCTGGACACTGGCAGAAGAGGGGGGTTTTACTCCGGCTCTTCCACTCTGACCTCGGAGCCACTGTTTCTTGGCTGGATACAAGGCAAACAGTGATTCTTAGAACAAGGTCCGTGGTTAAAAGCAAAGCGAGGCAAGTCTTGATTACTTAATCCGGGAAGCAAGGAACTGGGGTTACGAAGTCCACACACGATCTTACTCCTGAAGCTGCTCTGTTGACTCCGCAAAGATTCTCCTGCGTCAGGCACCTATATTGGGGTCTCGTTTTTCCGCCAACAATCTCTTTCCCTAGAGAACGGGAAGCGAAACCCAACTTTGTCCAGATGCAAGACTCCTTAGAATTTCCCAAGGGAAGCAGGTCTAATCAGCCTGTTGTTTGGCAGCAATCCGTAAACTCCTGCGATTCTGTTCCCTGACTCCTCTGTCAGCACAGTAGGATTCTTTTCTAGGGAACGGAGGCGAGGAATGTCCAAGGTCTGTTTTACTGAATTCTTGGGGACAAACATCAACATCCGGCAGGTGAAAGGACTCCGGCTCTTGTTGAACCGGTGAAAACCCCATATTTTCGTCTTCATCTGCCACGATGGCACTAGGAGCAGGACTACAAGGCCCATGAGGCATCACATAACAACAATAAGATCAGAGTGAAATAATAAATTTATTATTAATAATAAAATAAATATAATAGTAACAATGATAATAGAATAAAATAATAAATGTAATAATAATAATTGAGTAAAATAATAAATGTAATGATTTCAATAATAAAGAAAAATAATACATGTAATAATAATAGAGTAAAATAATAAATGCAATAATACCAATAATAATAGAGGAAAAGAATAAATGTACCATGTATACCCAAGTAGAAGCCGCAGGGGGCTTTTTGGCGCTAAAAAAGGGCTGAAAAACCTGGCTTATATTCGAGTATATGTGGTATGTTTATTTATACCCCGCTTTATCTCTCCTGAAGGAGACTCAAAACAGCTTACATTAAAAGTGTAACCACACAATTTAAAATAAACAAATATGCAAACATCAAAACAGAAGTAAACCTAACAGTGTTAAAACATTCACAGTTAAAATCCATTAAAAGATATTCAAAGCTCAAAACAACAGCGCCCCCTGATTCATCTTGAGTTTACTAAATTCTTATACACTCACACAGCTTTCTAGTGCTTTGCCATTTAATATATGCCTTTTCAAAGGGGACACATGATGATGATAATAATAATAATAATAATAATAATAATAATAATAATAATAATAATAATAATGATGATGCTGCCATCCCAGGTGATAGTCGCATTGACGAAAAACAACAGGAAAAACTCAGCCGCTATCAGGACCTCAAGATTGAACTTAAAGACTCTGGCAGAAACCAGTACAGGTGGTCCCGGTGGTGATTGGCATATTGGGTGCCGTGCCAAAAGATCTCAGCCGGCATTTGGAAACAATAGACATTGACAAAATCACGATCTGCCAACTGCAAAAGGCCACCCTACTGGGATCTGCATGCATCATCTGAAAATACATCACACAGTCCTAGACACTTGGGAAGTGTTTGATTTGTGATTTTGTGATACGAAATCCAGCATATCTATCTTGTTTGCTGTGTCATAATAAAATAATAATAATAATAATAATAATAATAATAATAATAATAATAATAATAATGGGGCATTTATTTCAGATGACTTCAGGAAAACAGCAGCATTCAGCATAATCAAATGGGTTGTCAATTTCCGTTTTTCTGGGAACAAGTATGACTGGACATCTATTGAAAGCACTGAAAAAGAAGATGCAACTAAAACTCAAGGTATATTTCTGATTCATGAGTATTACAAAATGTTGTTTGTAAGTATATCCATCTATGTGTGGCTGAAGTTTAGAAAAACCTACAAATACCATTTGGGAAAGGGACAGGTTAAGAGAAGATGCTGATTCAATAGTCCTATGTAATGTTATTACCTCAGCTTTTATTCTGGAGCAAGATGTGGATTTTTAGATGTTTAATTGTAACTCCACTTTTCATAGCTAGTATTGCCAATAATGAAGAGTTCGAGATATTGCAGTCCAGGGATAACAGTAGGAACACATTTTGCTTGCTCCTTCTTTATAGTATATCCACAGAAAATAGAAAATGTTTATTGGAAGGAATTATGAGTTCCGGAGGGGGCGTGGTCTACCATGGCTGGGTAAGCTGCAATTCCGACCCGCCGAGTGCATTTAGCAAGATTTATGGATAAATAATGAGTTTGGAGGTCCATGCACTCCCCCTAAAGAATATCAATCAATCCAAGAAAAGATAAGGAAAATTCCTCCCGGAGAGGTGAAGGATTTAAAGCTCCAGTAAAGCCACAAACCGCAAGCTAAGTCAGCGTGAATGCTTCTGGAGAAGGAGAAGAGGCAGCCATTAAACGCTGTACATATCAGTGAGACAACTCTCACCGGCTAATGAATCAAGTAAGTTTGGAGCGGGACTAGGATAGAGAAGAGAAAGAAAAAAATTGGAGCCGGATTGTAAGTGAATACTTGTTTTGATTTTGATTTGAAACCGAAGGGATGGAGAGCTGGGAGAGAGCTATTGAGATCCTTAAAACAAGCCTCCAAGTTGAGCTCCCTGGTTAAATGAATGAAAAAGTTTGGGTGAGGAGGAAAGAAAAACCTTCAGATAAAACATACCGGCTTCAAAGATTTTCTAAACAAATAGAAGAAGAGGAGGAGGAGGAGATAAAAATGATGAGAAGTCCCCCCAAGAAAGCCCTCTCTGTACAGTATAAAGAACCCCTCACCCCACCAAAGAAAGGAGGGAAAAACATGGAGGACAAAGCAGCTTCAATAGAAGCAGAATCGAGTGGCCATGTAAAGCCTCCTGTGGGGGAGGGAAAGGCAACACACCTAGATATGGAAGAAATGCTGACGAGATGGACACAAATAATGAGGGACGAATTGGGAAAACATTCCCAAAGTCTTAACAAAGTTATGGAAGAAAAATTGGAGGAGGCAATTCAGAAAATGGAAGGAAAAATTCAAAAAATCACTGAGAAGATGGAAGAGAAGATAGAGGCAAAATATAAAGCCAATAGCGAAAAAATTGAGGAGGTGAATGGGAAGATCTTGGAAATACAGAAGGAGGTGCAAGCTATACATCTAGAACATGGGACTTATAAAGAGGAACAGGAAGAAAAACAGAAAAATCAAAAAGCTAAATTTACAGAGATTGAAAAAAAAAGATATATTTAGAGGACTCACAAAGACGCAATAATATAGTAGTGAAGTATTTTCCAGAGAAAGAAAGTAAAGAACAAAGAGTTAATTTAAAGGAAGAAATACTGAAATGGCTACAGGACATTGCTCCAGCACAACAATGGATAAAAGAAGACCTAGAAAGAGTTCACAGATTAACAGATGGAGGAGGGAAAATCATACCCAGGGATACAATAATAAAGATAACACAATATGACAAGAAAGAGCAAATGATGTACTTTTTGAGGAAAAATCCAAACAAATTGGAATATAGAGGCGTCAAACTGCAAGTATTTAATGACTTATGCACACAAACAAAGGTATGGAGACAAACAATGAAAATATGCACTATTCTTCTTCTGAAGAAAGGAATTAGGTATTCCTGGGGATACCCCGTCTGCCTGAGATTTCAGTGGGCTGGAAGAAGATACAAGATCAACTCGGTTGAACAAGGCCTTCAACTACTAAGGGAACTAGGGATCCATGAGGATAGAGAAGAAGGGACCGGACTGAACAATGAAACATCTTAAGGAGGAAAAGAAATATTGGATGTGGTACAGGGAGAGTAAAAGAAAGAACTATTTGAAGAGGATGAGGCAAAGGATGGGAAAGAAGAAGTAAAGTAGAAGACAGATAGAAGAATCCATAGATCAAGTTAAAGAAGAATTTGACATTTTTTTATATGAGCACTCGGGGGAGGGAGAACAGCGGGCCTGGGATTACCACTCCACTGCTCTCCACAAGTTGGCCTATGGGGCCAGGGCTGGGACGTAGTGTCTCAGAAGTGGAGAGGAAGAAAGAAGAAAGGGGGAGGGTAAGGGGACAAGGGGGGAAATGGGATGGGGACTTTGGGGGTGGAATGCACATAAGAGAGCCAATAACAGAAATTAATATTGAATATAATGTCTAGTAAACTGAAAATAGTGACACTGAATGTTAGAGGTCTGGGAACAATATGTAAAACTAAAAGAATTGGAAATTTATTGAAAAAGGAACAAGCACATATTATTTATTTACAAGAAACTCACCAGAAAAGGGGGGGTTTGAATGAAATAAAGGCAAATTGGATTAAAGATTATGAAAAAGCATATGGGAGTTCCAAGTCAAGGGGGGTAGCAGTAATTATAACAAACAAATGTAATTTTGAAATTAAGAGTGTAAAAAAGGATGATGAGGGGAGATATATTATTATAGAAGGGGAAATTGGGGGAGATAAGTATGTATTGGTCAATGTGTATGCCCCAAATGAAAATCAAGGAGAATTTTATGAAAAAATATTAGGAGAAATAAAGAATTGGCAGCAACATTTTGTGATTGTGGGAGGGGACTTTAATATGCCTATGGATAGGATGAAGGATAAGTCAAACCCAACAGTAAAGGATAAAAATAACAATATAACTGAATTAAATAGAATTATGAATAAATGGGGACTAAAAGATTCATGGAGACTATTAAAGGGAGATGAAAGAAAATATACATACTATTCAGCAGTACATAAAACATATACTAGAATAGATTACCTTTTTATCTCGAAAAATATGGTAGATAAATTATTCAATTCTGAGATAGGAATAATAAGAATATCAGACCATGCAATAGTAAATTTAGAAATTATAAATAAACAAGATTATGAACAAACAAGAAGATGGAGATTAAATTCCAATATATTAAATTATGAGGAAATTATTAGAAGAATAGGAGCAAATTGGCAAGAAATATGGGATATAAATGACAATAATGTATCAAGAAATATATTATGGGACACTATGAAGGCAGTGGCAAGAGGATTATGCATAAAAGAAACCTATAATCTCAAAAAGAGACAAGAAGAAAGGAAAAACAAATTGGAAAAAGACATAGAAAAATTAGAAAAACAATATATAATAAAAAGAACAACACAAATATATAACGAATTGAGAGCAAAGAAAGAAGAACTAGATAAGATAGAAATAGACGAGGTTCAAAAGAACTTGATATACTTGAAAAGGGAATTCTTCGAATATAGCAATAAAAACTCAAAAATGTTAGCCAGAGCCGCACAAAAGAAAAAAAATGAAAAATGAGACAAACGCAGTGAGAGATAAATCTGGAAACATTTGTAGGTTAATGAAAGACAAATTAAAGATATTTGAAGAATTTTATAAAGAACTCTATCAGGCTGGGAAATGCTCAAAGGATAAAATTCACAAATATGTGGAAACAAATTGGACAGTAAAAATAGAAGAAACAGATAGAGAGTTATTAGAAGCACCCATTAAGAAAGAAGAAATAGAACAAGTAATTAGGAAATTAAAAATTGGGAAAGCGCCTGGACCTGATGGGCTGGGCTCAGAATATTATAAAACATTTGAGGCAATGATAACTCCAAAATTATTAGAATTATTCAATGCAATAATGGATGGAGAACGAATACCAGGATCATGGAAACAATCATTAACAATACTATTACCCAAACCAAAAAAAGACTTGACAGACCCTGGTTCTTACAGACCAATATCATTAATTAATCAAGATGCAAAAATTTTAACAGCGATTATTACCAACAGAATGAGCAACTTTATGTATAAATATATAAAACAAGATCAATGTGGGTTTGTTAAAGGGAGACAAATGTCCAACCTGATAGGAAGAGTAATAAATAAAATACAAACAATAGAAGGGGAAAAAAACAAAGCGGGGATTCTAGCACTGGATATATTTAAAGCCTTTGATAGTGTGGAATGGCCAACTATTCAAACAATAATGAACAAATTTGGTTTAGGAAAAAGGTTCAAAAATATAATGAACCAATTGTATTCAGATAATTATACAAAGATAATGCTAAATGATGGAATCACAGGAGAGATAAAAGTAACATGAGGTACAAGGCAAGGATGTCCTATGTCGCCTATACTATTTGCAATGGTAATGGAATTACTAGCTAATGTAATAAGAAAAGACAAGGAATTAGAAGGCATAGGAACAAAGTTAGGAAAAATTAGCTTATTTGCGGACGACACATTGATAACAATTAAGGAGATAATGAAGAAAATGGAAATAATTAAGAAACATTTAACAGAATTTGAATGGGCAACTGGATTGAAGATAAATTGGAATAAATCAGAAGCAATGTTATTTAATTATACCAAGCAGGAGGAAGAGGAGTTTAAAAAGCAGATGGATATAAAAGACATGAGAATAAGCGTAAAAGAAAATATAAAATACCTTGGAATAATCATAACCAAAGATCTAAAATCCATAGAAAGGAAAAATCTAGAAGAATTAAGAAAACACATGGAGGGGAAGTTAAAGGATTATAATAATCTGCGATTATCATGGTTCGGCAGAATAGCCCTAGTAAAAATGAAAGTCTTACCCAAAATAAATTTCTTGTTCAGAATGATACCATTAATGATTTCAGAAAAGGAAATAAATAACTGGCAACAAATGATAAACAAATATTGCAATAATGGTAAAAAGAACAGATTAAACAAACAAATTTGGTACAACCCCCAAAAAGAAGGAGGATTGGGCCTTCCGAATATAAAAAAATATTATGAGGCAAACCAATTAAGATATGTAGTAGAGAAGATGATGGATGGAGAAGGTTTGGAATGGATGGAATCAGGGAATAAGGCAGTTGAGTGGAGGAAGGATAACATATTCTTTAAGGAAATCTCAAAGAAAGAGATAAAACAAATTGGAAATATATCATTAAGAAATATAATGGAAATATGGAATAAATATAAAGGACAATTAATTAATAAGAATTCAGTTTTAATGCCAATAATAATGGAAAAGGATTTCCCAAAGGAACTAAAAGGAACACTAGATAAAGAATTAGAAAAAAGGGAACTAAAAAGGGTAGGAAACTAGATAGAACAAAAAATGGAAAAGGTAAAAATGAGAGAAGAGTTGAGAGGAATAAATATTTCTTGGATTCATTGGATTCAATTAGAAAAATGGAATGAAAACTGGTGGGCCCGAAATAAAACTGGAAAACAAATAACGCAATTTGAGGAATTAATAATAAAAGCATTAAAAAGAGGAAATAGTGAGCCATTAAAAGGAACAACAAGTAAAATATATAAAATACTAATTAAAGACATAGAAAAAAAGAAAAGACTAACATTAAGAGAATCATGGGAGGAGGAATTAGGAACAAAGATAACGGAAAAAGATGGGAGGAGATATGGAAAACAAGACAATTAAAAAACATGTCAATTAGAATAAAAGAAAATTATTACAAACTAATTTGGAAGTGGCATTTAACACCAAGAAGGTTAAATATTATGAATAAGAATAATAATGAAAAATGCTGGCGAGGGTGCCAGGAAATGGAACCTACATGCATATGTGGTGGGATTGTAAACATGTAAAAGGTTTTTGGGAATTGGTCATAAGGGAAATAGAAAATATTATGAATATAAAAATTAGAAGGAATCCAGTGGAAATATTACTTTTAATTAAAAAAGAGGATGAGAAAGATAAGAGGGAAAAAAATTTAATAGGCATGCTATTAACAGCAGCTAGATTACTAATTGCAAAATATTGGAAAGGAGAAATGAAAATACAAATTAATGAATGGTATAAAGAAGTTTGGCGAATGGCACTGAAGCTAACATCAAATTTAAAAGTAAAGAAGGGATTATGGGAAAAAATGATTTTGAAAGTATTTGGAGAAAATTTCTAGAAAAATTATTGGAAAAAGAAGATGGGAATTTACCTCCAAATGAAGAATTGAACTTTTGGTGGGACTACAGAAGAAGAGATGGCTCTGGGGAAGGGGAGCACAGGGGTGAATGTAAATAAAAGAGGGGGAAATGTATAGAATATGTTTATATAATTGTAACTTTTTCTCAATAATAACAATAAAAATATTTTTTTTAAAAAAGGAAGGAATTATGAGTTCCAATTACAGTAGAGTCTCACTTATCCAAGCCTCACTTATCCAAGCTTCTGGATTATCCAAGCCATTTTTGTAGTCAATGTTTTCAATACAGTGGAGTCTCACTTATCCAACATAAACGGGCCGGCAGAATGTTGGATAAGCGAATATGTTGGATAATAAGGAGGGATTAAGGAAAAGTCTATTAAACATCAAATTAGATTGTGATTTTACAAATTAAGCACCAAAACATCATGTTATACAACAAATTTGACAGAAAAAGTAATTCAATATGCAGTAATGCTACGTGGTAATTAATGTATTTACGAATTTAGCACCAAAATATTATGATGTATTGAAAATATTGCCTCCAAAAATGTGTTGGATAATCCAGAACGTTGGATAAGCGAGTGTTGGATAAGTGAGACTCTACTGTATATGGTGATATTTTGGTGCTAAATTCATAAATACAGTAATTACAACATAACATTACTGCGTCTTGAACTACTTTTTCTGTCAAATTTGTTGTATAACATGATGTTTTTGTGCTTAATTTGTAAAATCATAACCTAATTTGATGTTTAATAGGCTTTTCCTTAATCCCTCCTTATTATCCAAGATATTCGCTTATCCAAGCTTCTGCCGGCCCGTTTAGCTTGGATAAGTGAGACTCTACTGTATTTCAAATGTCATGCAATCCATTGACCAAAAAAATTAAGGAAAGTATGGGAAGGAGTGGGAAACTGATCTTCCTCTCTGCCTACTTAAAACCTGTTTTTGCCATAGGAAAGGCTGAAGAGGAGTCCAGACTGGGATTACTTCATAACTGGGGAGACTGGCAATTTGCCTAAGGGAACTTTGCTTTTTTAAATAATAATAATAATAATAATAATAATAATAATAATAATAATAATAATAATAATAATACATTTATTCATTTTAATATGTTGTAAGTGTAAAAAATATTGGGTGCCTTTTCAGAAAGGAAGTATATAACTGAATGTTTTTTGATGTAATCTTGTAATCTTGTACAACAGTGGTTTTCCTAATGCCACAACCCTTTAATAAAATTCCTTATGTTGTGATGACCCCCAACCATAAAATTATTTTCGTTGCTACTTCATTTTGCTACTGCTATGAATCATAATGTAAATATCTGATATGCAGGGTTTATTTTCATTCGCTAGACCAAATTTGCCACAAATACCAAATACACCCAAATTTGAATACTGGTGTGGTTGGGCGGGATGATTTTGTCATTTGGGAGTTGGTGCTGGGATTTATAGTTCACTTACAATCAAAGAGCATTCTGAACTCCACCACGAGGGAATTGAACTAAACTTGGCACACAGAATTCTCATGACCAACGGAAAATAGTGGAAGGGTTTGGTGGGCATTGCCCTTGAGTTTTGGAGTTTAGTTCACCTACATCCAGAGAGCACTGTGGACTCAGACAATGATGGATCTGGACCAAACTTGGCAAAAATACTCGATAAGCCCATATTTGAACACTGGTGGAATTTGGGGAAAATAGACCTTGACATTTGGGAGTTACAGTTGCTGGGATTTATAGTTCACTTACAATCAAAGAGCATTCTGAACTCCACCACGATGTAATTGAACCGAACACAGAATTCTCATGACCAACGGAAAAGTGTGGAAAGGTTTGGTGGGCATTAACCTTGAGTTTTGGAGTTTAGTTCACCTACATCCAGAAAGCAGTGTGGACTCAGACAATGATGGATCTGGACTAAACTTGGCAAAAATACTTGATATGTCCATATTTGAACACTGGTAGAATTTGGGAAAAATAGACCTTGATATTTAGGAGTTGTAGTTGCTGGGATTTATAGCCTACAATCAAAGAGCATTCTGAACTCCACCAATGATAGAATTGGGGCAAATTTCCCACACAGAACCCCCATGACCAACAGAAAACACTGGAGGGATTTGGGATGAATTGACAGTGATTTACGGGCAACGTAGTTTACCTACCCCCGGAGAGCAAAGGGGCTCATAAGACTATCAGAAATATGTGCTTTTTGATGGTCTTTGGTGACCCTTCTGAGATGCCCCTCACGACCCCCCCCCCAGGGGTCCTGACCCCCAGGTTGAGAAACGCTGGTGTAGAGTAACTTTTTTTGGGTTTTATGGGCATCAAAGTTCTGGTTTTAGAGGAAAATACATTTTCAGTGAAAATACAGTCCTCTACATTAATTGGAATCAGTGGAAAAACTAAGTATGTGAAAGAACACCTTTCTAGGAATCTCTAGGTCCTTCAGCATGCCTTCATAGTCAACTTCCATTCAGATTTGACCATAGGAGTGCACTGGAGGATATAGAGATTTCTATAGGAAGCGCTCAATATGATATTTCCTGCAAATTTTCCACAGGGCTGTTGTTGCATGTTATGTCTCTTCTGCTGCTGTGGAGGCATTTTGCTTATGGCTGGAGCTGCTGCTTTTGTGTAATAACTTCATTGCATAATGGCAACATATCTTTGTACAACAGCAGACCCTTTTTGGAAAAAAGGAGCCCAAAAGATCAAAAAGGAGGTGTGAATTTCTGAAAAAAATGAGAGTCCAAACAGTAAGAGCAGTTTTGACACAGCCTTGGTTAACATAATGCAAGATATGTTGCTGTTCAAAGCTGTGGGGTGATATTAATATTTGTTTACCTGTATGTATTTTTTGAATTGTATTGCCTGTCCCTGTTGAGGGTTCCCCAACTAGTTTCCCAACTAGGACCCAATAGAAGGAATCTTGATTAGAGACAAATTTTAACCGCAGAAAAGACTGCTTGTGACTGAAAAGTTCTTTGTGTTGGATTTCATAGATCCCGATGTAAAGAAATTGAAGGTACTTCCTGGAGAAGTGGTAGAAATGGCGTACAAAGTGTGTGAAACTTACCTTGGGCAAATTGAGCATAACGACATTGACACAGACATAGACACTGTGCCCGTGCTGTCCGAAAACGAATGGAATCAATTGATAGAACATTACTACACTCTCATTCAGTAAGTATTCACTTCTAATTGTAATAAGGATTCATTCCACTGTGGTTGCTTTGGGTCTTCAAGTTGGTTCTCATTTGTGGTGATCTTAAAACAAACCTATAAGAGACTTTTCTTGGCAAGGTTTGTTCAGAGGGGGATTCTCATTGCTTTTTTTTGAGGGTGAGAGTATGTGAATTGCCCAGTGGATTTCCATGACTAAGTAGGGATTCAAACACTGATTTCTTACAGTTATAGTCCAATGTTCAGACCATTACGTGGGCTTTTGATCTATTGCTCTTGGTAGCGCAGTGGATCAAACTGCTGAGCTGCTGAACTTGCTGACCGAAAGGTAGGAGGTTCGGATCCGGGGAGTGGAGTGAGCTCCCATGGTTGGCCCCAACTTCTGCTAACCTAGCAGTTTGAAAACATGCAAATGTGAGTAGATCAATAGGTAGGTAGGTAACGGCACTTCATGAAGTTGTGCCAGCTACATGACCTTGGAGGTGTCTACGGACAACGCCAGCTCTTGGGCTTAGAAATGGAGATGACCACCAACCTCCAGAGTCGGACACAATGAGACTTAATGTCAGGGGAAAACCTTAGGAGCCCCCAGATGGCGTAGTGGACTAAGTGACTTGAAGGTTGGGTTGCTGACCTGAAAGCTGCCAGGTTCGAATCCCACCTGGGGAGAGTGTGGATGAGCTCCCTCTATCAGCTCCAGCTCCATGCGGGGACACGAGAGAAGCCTCCCACAAGGATGGTAAAAACATCAAAACATCCGGGCGTCCCCTGGGCAACGTCCTTGCAGACGGCCAATTCTCTCACTCCAGAAGCAACTCCGGTTGCTCCTGACACGAAAAAAAAAAAGGGGAAAACCTTTACCTTTACCTTGATCTACTGCTCTTTTTGTGTCATCAAGTAATTGTTGTAAAACCTAGAGATAGGCAAAGACCACTCCTGGCCAACAAGAACAGAGCATTATTTAATATAGTCAGAAGAAATGGATGTCAGAGTTCTCTATGGATTGGGGTGCCTCTGTATCATATGGTTAGAGCACTGTAATATCGCTTTTGATATAACTCCATCCTAAGGAGTCGTGGGATGTATAGTTTTATATAGTATTTAGAATTCTCAATTAGAGAACGCAAAAACTGTAGTACAGTGGAAGGCAGTAGAACTCTGTAGCAGGTATTTCTAAATACTCCACCAAACCACAGGTTTCCACTAAAGTGGTACTATATTGTTATAATTATATGGTGTGGATACATCCCAGTTCTTTTCCTCCTCTCAAAGTAGAAATTGGGTTTTTGGATGGGCAGAATGCGAAATGAAACTAGACCCTTGTGCTTGCAGTGTTCATACCATTTATTTTTCAATGCTGCCCCTTCTGTGTGTGAGGCCTGTCCTAGAACAATTCCATAAGAGACTTGGAAAAAAAGACATTTCACCTCTTATAATTGCAATGGATGTTTATAAAATAAAATATGTTCTTGTTTCCAGTGACGATGCTGTGATTTCTAATGCAGACAGCTATTTCTTACGATGTCAGAATATTTTGCACAAAATTATGCTAGTCGATCCACAGCACGATATGAATGGCCTCCATAACATCTGGATTATTAAACCTGGAGCAAAATCCCGTGGCAGAGGTAGGACTAATGCGCTTTGGTAAATACAGAAAACCAATATATTTTACACTATAATGAACTTTTAAAGCTGTAAATATAACAATGTAATAATTGTGCCCATTGTTACTAATAATTCTAGTAGGATTATTTAGTTGGATCTGTAATAGTAGATTCATATTTTTTCTTTCCCATTTTTGCCTTTCTTTGTAGCTTGGACTCGGGGGGGGGGGGAGATTCAGAGCTCTTTGTGTTTTGGTGTTTAGTGGACTTGGAGATTTTTTGCTTCCTTGTTAGTTGTTGGTTAGTTCAACTATTGTTGTTGTGCAAGATATCAGGCATTGATGACTACAAAAAATATTCAAGTATATAACTCATGAATATTAAGCCAGAATTTCCACCAATACTGGCTTAGTTTTATTTCCAAATGCAACCAATGGCATTAATTTTTTATTCTCATGTTTTTCTATTTTTCAGAAATCATATGCAAGAACCGACTGGATGAAATATTAAAATTAGTTGAGCCAACGGATCAGTTTCAATTGAAAGATCATAAATGGGTCGTCCAAAAGTACATTGAGGTGCCATTACTGATTTATGAAACAAAGTTTGATATCAGACAATGGTTTCTTGTGACAGACTGGAACCCTTTGACGTTATGGATCTACAAAGAAAGCTACCTGAGATTTTCCACTCAACGTTTTTCATTAGATAATCTGCATAGGTAACAAATACTATCTTCAATCTGCAATCACATATCTTCATCTTTGCAGTGAGATAACAAATTAAATTAGGAGCCCCAGTGGCGAAGTGCATTAAAGCACTGAGCTGGAGACCGAAAGGTCCCAGGTTCAAACCCCGGGAGCGGCATGAGCGGCCGCTGTTAGCTCCAGCCCCTGCCAACCTAGCAGTTCGAAAACATGCCAATGTGAGTAGATCAATAGGTACCGCTCCGGCGGGAAGGTAACGGCGCTCTATGCAGTCATGCTCGCCACATGACCTTGGAGGTGTCTACGGACAACGCTGACTCTTTGGCTTAGAAATGGAGATGAGCACCAACCCCCAGAGTCAGACATGACTGGACTTAATGTCAGGGGAAACCTTTACCTTTACCTTTTAACAAATTAAATAATTAAGAATTTGCTGCCCTTTCATGACTTTCCACACCATATGTTTATAGTGGCCATTTCAATTTGTCTTGTGGTGGCACAATGGGTTAAACCCTTATGTTGGCTGAACTGCTGACCTAAAGACCTGAAGGATGGTGGTTAGAATCTGCGAGATGGGGTGAGCTCCCATCTGTCAGCCCCAGCTTCCCATGCGGGGTCATGAGAGAAGCCTCCCACAGGATGGTAACACATCTGAGTGTCCCCTGGGCAATATCTTTGTAGACAGCTGATTCTCTCACACCAGAAGTGATTTGCAGTATATTCTCTATTCGTTTCTGACATGATAAAAAAAATATTGTCTAATACAGTAGAGTCTCGCTTATCCAATGTAAACGGGCCAGCAGAATGTTGGATAAGTGAATATGTTGGATAATAAGGAGGGATTAAGGAAAAGCCTATTAAACATTAAATTAGGTTATGATTTTACAAATTAAGCACCAAAACATCATGTTATACAACAAATTTGACAGAAAAAGTAGTTCAATACGCAGTAATGTTATGTTGTAATTACTGTATTTACGAATTTAGCACCAAAATATCACAATATATTGAAAACATTGACTACAAAAATGCGTTGGATAATCCAGAACGTTGGATAAGCGAATGTTGGATAATTGAGACTCTACTGTAGTTGGTCCAACTTCTTATGCATATTCTAAGGTCAAACATTTTCAGTGGGGTGAATAACTGGTTTTTAACATATTTCTCACCTGTAACGCCCACAAACTGAAGCCATCAAGTGATGAGAACTGTTAATGTGTTAAAAACAGCAACCTTGTCGCAAGTAACTAGCAAAGCAAATCAAGAGAAAAAACTCAACATGTTATATATTTTTTGTTCAGTTTCTGAAGAAGGCCAACTTCGTCAGTGGTTGAAATGTGTTGGGCTTTTAAAAACAAATAAAGCATGTGACAATCTATTTGCATGTGGCACTTTCCCCTCTAATTTGCTTTTACTTACATACTCAGTAATTCTCACCTTTGGGAAAGTAACACGCAGCCAGTAGAGAGAGAGAGAGAAAAATAGGTGAACTTGGGTATCTGGACATCTCTTAACTATCTTTTTGTTTGATACATAAATTACTATTTTTTACCACTTGTTCTTTCTTCAGTGAAGCCAGTCCTTTGTTAACCAAGGGGTTGTCTCGCATGGGGCATTTAGTAATGAATGTTAGTCTACCCCCAATCATAAGAGGTAAAGGTAAAGGTTTTCTCCTGACATTAAGTCTAATTGTGTCTGAATCTGGGGGTTGGTACTCATCTCGATTTCTAAGCTAAGGAGCCAGCATTGTCCGTAGACACCTCCAAAGTCATATGGCTGGCATGACTGCATAGGGCGCTGTTACCTTCCCATCGGAGTGGTACCTATTGATCTACTCACATTTGCATGTTTTTGAACTGTTAGGTTGGCAGAAGCTGGGGCTAACAGTGGAAGCTCACCTTGTTCCCTAGATTCTCCAAATCATAGGAACCACTTTAAGACCTCGTGTAACTATGCTTTAGGATTTCTTACCTGTCTTTTCTTGAATGGGTTTTCTGGGAAAAAATCCTTAATATTTTATTTTGCCTTACTACAAATGTCCAGAACAATTATTTCTATTTAGCTATAGTCTCTTTGTGCTAATGTTGTTGTTGGGCTGCAAATCTCAACAGCCCAAAACCACTGGGTGAGAAATGCTGGGAGTTGCAGTCCATGAGTGTCTGAAGGGCCATAAGATCATTCTGCTCTAGTCTGTGGAGTTCATGCTAGCAGAAATATCATATATATTCCTACAAGAGACTGAAAATGTCAATCCCCACATATCTGGCGGACAACAGTTGCACATTCCTGCTTTTAAAAGTCTGTCCAAATTATTTAGATGCTCCATTGAGGTGTAACTCCTCTGTGCCTACCATAAGAAAACACACCAGTTCACTCAACTGCATGGCACAGCAGGCCCTAAAAGCGAGCTTTAGCTTTGCAGGGAAACTTTTCCAGTCACCAACAAATGGGAAAAGTCATAAAAATGCAATGCATGGGCTGAGAAATGGAGACAGATATTCTATAGGCTTGTCAGATGCAATGCTCTCCTATATATTTTACAGTACATGGAAATTTTGAAACATTTGTGGAATTTTCATGGGATTCACAGATGTTTTATCTGATATATAATTATAATCCCAAAAATTGTCAGTAATAGTCTTATATGCTACATAAGTGCTTTTAACCTGTGCATGTCAGCCTTCTTCTACAAAACCGATTAGCATTTTATATTCCAGTGGTACCTGTTTTCTAATGGTAATCCCTGCATCTCGTGTTCACAGCTCCATTCATCTTTGCAATAATTCCATCCAGAAGAATTATAAGAATGCTCCAGATCGCAGTTCTCACTTGCCTTATCACAATATGTGGACTTGCGGCAAATTCCAAGACTACTTGCAAAAGAGAGGCCTTGGCCACATCTGGCGAAATGTGATCTACCCATCCATGAAGAGAATTTTAATCTACACCATGAAAATGGCTCAGGAACACGTTGAACCACGGAAGAGCAGTTTTGAACTCTATGGAGCAGATTTCATTCTTGGGAATGACTATAAACCATGGCTGATTGAAATCAATAGTAGTCCAACCATGTATCCTTCCACTCCAATTACAGCAGATCTATGTACTAAGGTTCAAGAAGATACAATCAAGGTTGTTATTGATAGGAAGATTGACCGAAACTGTGACATTGGACATTTTGAACTTCTATGGAAACAGGTAAGAGAATTTTAATTTTGTTCTCTGATTGGATGGCATTCAAAATATATACATATTCAGCTTCTTTTTAATTGAATGTGGAACTAATAGTTATTATATTGCATTACCCTTTATTTATTTATTTATTTATTTAATAATTTCTCTTTTCTTCCAAGGTGTTTTACAAATAGACATCTGGAAGTCCACCTTGGGTTTCTTGGTTTCAGACCCAGTTTCGGAACTGAGACATTGGTCGCCTTGGTGGATGATCTCCGAAGAGAACTAGATTGCGGGATGTGTTGTCGAAGGCTTTCATGGCCGGGATCACAGGGTTGTTGTATGTTTTCCGGGCTGTATGGCCATGTTCTAGAAGTATTCTCTCCTGACGTTTCGCCCACATCTATGGCAGGCATCCTCAGAGGTTGTGAGGTAACCACATCTATGGCAGGCATCCTCAGAGGTTGTGAGGTAACCTCACAACCTCTGAGGATGCCTGCCATAGATGTGGGTGAAACGTCAGGAGAGAATACTTCTAGAACATGGCCATCATCATCGCCAATGTAGACAAACCCATAATTTCAGCATAGTGTGCTATAATAGCCATATCAAGCTTTTGTACAAAAATAATGAAGACTATTCTGAGGGGAAGACTTTCCAAATGTTTTCTGGAAATAAATTGAACCTAGAAAAATAATAAATGTACATTCAAGAGGGTATCCAGGAAAAACACTGCAAATTGTTTTTGTGACATCTTCCCCATCAATATATAATAATATAACTTGCATTCTTGTAAAAAACAATGTTAAAAATCCCATTTGTTTCTGCTTCTCCCCTTGTTTCTGTTGTAGCCCATGTTGGACATGCCATTTAGTCCTGCTGATCTTTTTGTGGAGGGAGTCAATGTGAAGCAACTGAAAAAGCATATGGTCCCCATTAACAATTTCAGTTTCCTTGAACCACTTCTGAAACCTACAAAACCTACAACTAATCAAGAGAATACAGGAAATTTGGTGGCATCTCTCAATGACAAGCAAAAACTAAAATGTGGAAATAGCATTTCTTCTGCCTTCCCAAAGGCCATCAAGAAGCTGCAAGAGAAAAGCCTGAAAGTAAAAGGCATCCACAAAAAGTCTATCAAAAACATAGACTTTCCTCGCATAGTTGATGGTCCTGAAGCAATTGCTATATCAGAGAAGAAAAAGTCCAAAACAATTAAAGTGTCAAGCAGCCACCAAATTGGGAGTGATTTTGTTGCTGCCTTTCCAAGGTCACATGCACTAGATTGGGCACTACTTCAGCCTTCCAAAGATACAGGTGAGATGATTATCAAAGTTATTTATCTGACCAGAAGGCAAACCTATCATGTATTTTTGGCAAGATTTGTTCAAAGGGGTTTTTCCTTTACCTTCCTCTAAGGAAAATTGTGACTTGGCTGAGGTTGTATAGTGGGTTTCTCCAGCTGACTAGAGATTAGTCATGGGCCTGATTACCATCTCATCCGTTTATTTTGTATTTTCATACCATTTTGTACTTTTAGAATGCACAAAATGCACCCCCCCCTCCGGAACAGAAATATCAGTGAAATATCAATGAAAAAAAAGTGGGAATGGTAACCATTTGGTCGGATGATTTTGGGCATGCTGAACACCAAGTGCCTCTTACTTAGTGCTTGTAGGCCTACAGACCCTGGCAGGGCCTACAGCCGGGCGCCGAGCACCAGGCGCTGGGCATACTCGGATGTAGGCCCTGGCAGACCCTGGTGCTTTGCTGCTAATGGGCTGAAAATCTTCATTTTTTGGGACCTTGAATGAAAAAGCTAATTTGGAAAGGCACCCATTTTCAGGAGAGGTGCTCAAAAACAAAAATGGGGCCTTACAAATGAAAAAGAAAACGGGAACAGATAGTGATTCTATACAAATGCACAAGACTACTAGAGCAGGGGTCCCCAAACTAAGGCCCAGGGGCCAGATGCGGCCCTCCAAGGTCATTTCCCTGGCCCCTATCCTAAACTTTAGACTTAGGGTTGACCTAAGTCTACCTGGTCTTTGGAGGTCTCTTTGCTTACTTATAAGTAAGCCTTATAAACCTTATGAGATAATCTAGATGGTCTTTGGATGTCTCTTTGCTTAGCTACAGCCATCTAGATGGCTTTTGGAGGTCACTTTCTACTTTCCAAAAGTATGAGACCATCTAGATGGCTTTTGGAGGTCACTTTCATTACCTATGGTCATATGAGACCGTCTAGATGGCCTTTGGGGGCCCCTTTCCTTACCTATGGTCTTATGAAACCATCTAGATGGTCTTTGAGGATCCCTTTCCTTATCTATGGTCTTATGAGACTGTCTAGATGGCCTTTGAGGATCCCTTTCCTTATCTATGGTCTTATAAGACCATCTAGATGGCCTTTGGAGGTCTCTTTGCTTACCTATGTCTTATGAGATCGTCTAGATCAGGGGTCCCCAAACTAAGGCCCATGGGCCGGATGCGGCCCCCCAAAGTTATTGACCTGGCCTCTGTCCTAAACTTTAGACTTAGGATTGACCTAAGTCTGAAACGACTTGAAGGCATACAACAACAACAATCCTAATTTTGGACTATTTCATCATAGTCCGGCCCCCCAACAGTCAGAGGGTCTGTGAATCGGCTCTCCACTTGCAAAGTTTGAGGACCCCTGTACTAGAGATTCAAATCCTTGTCTCCATAACTATAGTTCAACAATCACACCATTACACAACAATGGCTGGTGCTACACCGCAGAATTAATGCAATTTGACACTACTCTATCTGCCTTGACTAATTGCCATGGGTTTCTGGGGGATGTAATTTTGCAGGCTCTTTAGCTTTCTCTGCCAAAGAGTTCTGGTGCCTCGCTAAGCTACAAATCCTTGCTGTTCATAGCGTAGAGTCATAGTAGTTAAAGTGGTGTTAAACTGTATTAATTATGCAGTGTCAAGCCAGCCTTACTGACAAATGACTTGTTCACTAAAGAGTAAAGTTAGAATAAATTCAGAAATAGTGTACTGAGGGGTGTGTGTGTGTGTGTGTTTGGGGTGGTAGTGGTTGAAGCCTTATGTCAAAGACAGAACGCTCCAAGTAGAATACAACACAGTTTATTGAGGTTACAGAACTAAAGATTGCCCGTAGAAAACAAAGGACTAGGCAAACACTTGTCTTCAGTGTGAAAAGTAACAAAAACAACTTCGTTTGAGTCTAAATAGTTCAAAAGAATAAACCGGATTAAACAGAAGTTTAATCCGGATCAAAACAAAGGTGCTTACTTCAGCCTGGCAAATTAAACAAACAAAAACTGGTTAACAAAAGGTCAAAATGAACACAAAACCCAGCAGCAGATTCCCCTCTGCTACTCAAGAGCTACAGAAGTAACTCGGGCTGTTGCTCCTCCGTGCAACAGGCGAAAACCAGGTCCAGGCACTTCAAATCAGGGTAACGACGGTCAGCGGGGTCCCAATCCGGTCCGAGGTCGAAAGCCAAACGCAGACGTCTAAGGTTCCACAAGTTCCACTGAAAGCCACAGAAGGGTTAGTCCAGAGTCGTAGTCAGTCAGTCAGTCCAGCGTCAATCCAGAGTTGGCAATAATGTCCGTCAAAAAGACGACGGAGGTCCAAGCTATTAAGATTAAACACAAGTTGCACAGGAAAAGCCCACACAGTTCCTCCCGCCGTCTATGCCCAGTGTCCTTGGTAACTTACGTATACAGCAAACGAATCACACCCGTCTTCAGGAAGTCCCCAACAAGAGCCCAAGCATTCGTCCAGATTACCTTGCCCAACGCAATTAGCCATTGGTTCTAAACCCCATTTTATGCCAGTTCATAACTCCTCATCGCTGTCAGCTGCTATCCTAATTCCAGGTGCCTCCTCATCATCCTCATCAGAACTAACACACCTTTGACTACGCCCCACAGCATCCCCAGCTGTGGATCCCGTTCCATCCCTCCAGCCCGTCCACGGGTCCGATCCTGCAACCCGCCAGTCGCCTCCCATGCTATCATTACCAGTGGCACCCAAATCCTCCCTCACACGAGTCCATTCCATGTCATCCTCCTCTGAACTAACCATCTCTTCCTCCATTCCCTCGGTAAAACCCTCAAAGGAGTCTTCGTCAGTTGGTTCTGCAAATAAGTCCCGGAGCCGCTTCCTTTCACGCTCCTCAAAAGAGTCTGACTCTCGAGGAGTCTTACGACCTTGTCTCCTAGTATCGGAGCCGGAAGGCTCAACCATAACACCTTATGTGTTTTTTCTTTGTTCATTACAGCCAATTTATCATTTTTTCAGTTTCTGCCATTCTAATACTTTTAATATATATTATTTTATTGCTGAAAGATTCGACTCTTTCCCATGTTGTGCATATAAAATCCATGCTGCAGTTATCATGTAGCACAGTACTTTGTAAATTAATAGCTTTGTTTGTTTGTTTGGCATTCCCCATGAAAATTTTAAAAAAATCTATAGCACAGTCTTTCCTGATTTATAGTCCACTTTCTCAGATGGGTTAGCTGATCGCTATGCATATGCTCATGTGGGTGGATGAGTATGTGATTGCACTCAGTGGGCTCAAAAGGAAGTGAGTCCACTATGCTTATTACTATATAAGTGACGATTAACAAAACAGCACTTGGGTAGCATTCTGTTGGTTAGTTCCAGTTAGAGTAAACTGATTCAATCATTTGTTAAATGGCCAACACAAAGATAAATCAAGGTGATTCAATGAGTCAATTCTATTCATGGCTAACGATAGATTCAGGCCCTTAAGTATAATGTGGATATACTTTCACAAATCAACGACTCAATACATGCAGTATGACTAAAAGCCTTCTGGCCATAGTAGAGTGGAAAGCAGGGCCGGCCCCACTATAGAGGCACCTGACGCCGCCGCCTCGGGCGCAGGCCCGGGGGGGGCGCCGTCAGGCTGGGTGGGAGGCGGGGCACCGCCCTGACGGTGCCCCGCCTCCCGCCCAGTGCGCCCTGGCCCGTCTGGCCTTTTCTAGCTGGCCAGACTGCAGCAGAGGTCCCTCCAGGCCGCAATCGCGGCCTGCAGGGACCTCCGCTGCAGTCTGGCCAGCTAGAAAAGGCCAGACGGGCGAGCGGGAGTAGCGTGGGAGGCGGGGCCAACTCTGGCCCCGCCCCCCGCCCAGCGTGCCCTGGCCCCGCCTCCCACGCTGCGTGGGAGGCGGGGCCAGGGCACGCTGGGCGGGGGGGCCAGAGCTGGCCCCGCCTCCCACGCTACTCCCGCTCGCCCGTCTGGCCTTTTCTAGCTGGCCAGACTGCAGCGGAGGTCCCTCCAGGCCACGATCGCGGCCTGTAGGGACCTCCGCTGCAGTCTGGCCAGCTAGAAAAGGCCAGACGGGCGAGCAGGAGTAGCGTGGGAGGCGGAGCCAGCTCTGGCACCGCGCCCCTCCGCCCAGTGTGCCTTGGCCCTGCCTCCCACGCTGCGTGGGAGGCGGGGCCAGGGCACGCTGGGCGGGGGGGCCAGAGCTGGCCCCGCCTCCCATGATACTCCTGCTCACCCGTCTGGCCTTTTCTAGCTGGCAATCGCGGCCTGGAGGGACCTCCGCTGCAGTCTGGCCAGCTAGAAAAGGCCAGACGGGCGAGCGGGAGTAGCTTGGGAGGCGGGGCCAGCTCTGGCCCCGCCCCCCCGCCCAGCGTGCCCTGGCCCTGCCTCCCACGTTGCGTGGGAGGCGGGGCCAAGGCACGCTGGGCGGGGGGGCCAGAGTTGGCCCCGCCTCCCACGCTACTCCCGCTCGCCCGTCTGGCCTTTTCTAGCTGGCCAGACTGCAGCGGAGGGCCCTTCAGGCCGCAATGCTGCGTGGGAGGCGGGGCCAGGGCACGCTGGGCGGGGGGCGGGGCCAACTCTGGCCCCGCCTCCCTCACTATTCGCCCTGGCCCCGCCTCCCACGCAGCCAGGGCGCGGGAGGCGGGGCCGGTGGCGGGGGCGCTTTTCAGCACCCCCGCTTCACATTCAGAAATATCTCCGGCCGGCCCTGGTGGAAAGTCTTAAGTCTTTGTCCAGCTGTTTTGTAAACTATGGAATTAAATGTGGATGTCTGCTCTTTATTTTAAGGTTTGCAGAACATGAACAAGAAGTCTCCGTGCCTAATTTGTGGAGATGGTTTCCAGCCAGAGAAAGCGTGTAAACTCTGCAGCTCTTTTTGCGCAACTATATTGCAAGGAGGTTCATTCTTACCTATGAGTTCATGTTCTTCTCCTGAAAAGATGGCAAAACCCAGGCTGAATGTCCCATATTATGGGTCTCCAAAATACTTTTGACTCTATTCAAAGTGCCTTGAGAAAGTGTTTTTTTTTTTTACATCTGGCACCCTAATGATAAGACAGAATTTGACCACCTTTCTTGTATATATCTATATCTATATATAAAACAAGTCTAAAAGTGCTAAAAGGCCCAATGTATTATCAATTAGCAGTAACCACTGTGGCAGATCCTGTGAACATAGTGAAATTCTAGCTATTCTAACTCCGACATTTTAATATTACTGTACTATTAACTAAGGTGTCACTTTTTAAACAGGAAGGGGCTTCCACTATTAAAACTAGTGTCTTTAGAAGGAAAAAGATTATTCCTTGATCTTTCATCAGTCAATCAGTCAGTCAGTGTTGCAGAAATCACACATTTGTTTGCATTTTACTCCGCCGAAGGACACTGTGGAACAGCCTTCTTGTGCAGTTTCACTGTATCCTCTGTATCAATACATTTTGCATCCATGGATTCCATGGCTTGAAAATACAGGTAGGCCCTGAGTTACAAACATCCAACTTACAAATGACTCATGGTTAAGAACAGGGGTGAGACAACAGGAAGTGAGATAAATATATCCATAGGAAGGGGAGTTCACTCCTGGAAGAGTTTTCTTGGGAAAAGGATGTCTCAACTGAAGCTTTATAACCAATTGTTTCAAAATAAATTGTCACAGGAACAGAAAGTGCAGTGAAATCTTCTGAATAGGGGCATGGACAACAAAATAAACACCCCAGGGTTATTAACCCTTCCTTATACTATCCACTTAAGAGGAAACCTACAGATCTTATTCATAACTTGGGGACTATCTGTATTTTTAAAAATTCCAAAAAGCAAAGCTAGATTTTGCCATTTTACTATGCCATTTTATGTATAAGATTTTAGCATCCCCAGATTTTGGTTTCCACAGGAGGTCCTGGAACCAATCTGGAATGTCAACCTACATTTGACAAAAATAGGTTAGGGAGATGACAAACTTTGACGTTATTGAGAGTTTTTATATTGAAAGGAAGAAGATAGGCCAAGATTCATACAACTATCTTCAAGCAAGGACATTGTTCTCACAATATGGGGTTGTTATTTTTTCCGGGTTGGGGGTGGAGTTGCTTCTTCTTTATCTTGTATATTTTCCAAGAGCAGTGGAAGAGCAATCGACTCCTTTCCTTAGCACCTTTCCACAAACCAACTGGTTACAATCTTTCACATGAAATGGCTTTCAGCAGCAGAATATACCATATCATCCCAAATAGGACACAAAATTACAGCACTTTAAAATTTCATTAGGAATATTGTAATTCAACATGAGATTGCAATTTCCTGAGTAGATCAGTTGGGGCACATTCTTTGGAACAAGACAGATGTGCTTCCTGATTATCAGTTGTGATTGGGAAAGAGATAATTGCCAACCTTGGCATAAGATGTATTCTTTACTCCTTGGAGGGAAAAGAATATTGAGTCAGAAACTGAATAACATTGCAATACTTCCGTAACATTCTAAAAACTCTAAAATATCTCCCTATAGCATAGAGCTGTCTGAACCAGGTATACGAGTTACATTGACCAATACACATTTTGGTGTCTCAAAAGTTAGACCTATTTCTGGGTATATTTGACTTCTTGATTCTAGTTTTTGAGATACAGAACATACTATATACCAGTCTGCATTTGATCACCCATCGAAAATCAGGATAACCATATCTAAGAAACTAGAACTGATGCAGTTTATCCAATGCAATTTTTTGAATCAGCTGCCCAAATAACCCCAGGAACAGGTCTAAAAACCAAGGCACCAAGATTTTATTTTGTCGGGCTGTGTCACTTATGTTAAATTCTTTTAAATTGTCTTAAACCAAACCTTAAGAACTACATATTCATGGAAGATGCTTTTGTGTGGATATGCGAAAGAACAGATAATAGCAAACCATATTGAAATGAATGATTTCTGGCTCAAGAATGCTATAGAGCAGTGGTTTTCAACTTGTGGGTCCCCAGATGTTTTGGCCTTCAACTCCTAGAAATCCTAACAGCTGATAAACTGGCTGGGATTTCTGGGAGTTATAGGCCAAAACACAGGCGGACTCACAGGTTGAAAACCACTGCTAGAGAGTCATGCTGAAGAACCTAGAAAATGCGTAGAGATTACACATATACACACAATACTTTTTCAGTAGATAAACGAAACAAGAAGTACTGGATACAGAGAGCATTTAAAAATCATATTGGTTATTTCTGTGATGTCTCTAGACTTAGTAGCATATTTCGCATGTTATGGTGTGTCTCAAGAGACATGCAAGCAAGCACCACGAATTGATTCTCCGTAATTTGTCATAAAATGAAAGCACAGTAAGATAGCCCAGTAAGAGGAGAAATGCATTTTATACCTTATGAATTATCATATAGCACTGAAATATCACTTAGCAAACTGTAAGCAATATATAACATCCTTTGAGTCATATTAATAATGTTTCTGTGTAGTTGTTTCCTGAATACAAAATATTGCTTTTGGTGCAAAACATGTGAAAAATTTGCACAGAATAAATTCTTAACTGTAAAGATTATGGTGAGTTTAAATTTCTCCTCTTCAGGGTCTTCTGGCATTTGAGAAGTGTGTTTATTTGATATTTTTCCAAATATTGGTTTTAACTCTAGTCTACACCAGGAATGGTGTCCCCTGCTGCCCTTTGTTGATCCCCACTCCCTAGTGGTACTGGAAATAATGAAGGAATTTAACCATCAACTCATAGTTGTGCTCTTACCCTTCCACTTTTGGTGGCCAGGGGACACTATAGCTGCAGCCACCACCAATATCTTTGTTGCTGCACTTGTGATTTTTGTCATCCTCTTCTCCTCTTCCTTTGATAGCTACCAGGAGAGGAATAGCATCCTACAAAAGCAGGAAGATATATAGAGAAGGCAAAAGAAGACAGGGAAGGCAATGCTGAGATGCTGTGAAGAAGAAGATGTCAAACATCTGGTTGTGGGTGGTGTGGTTTGTGGTTAAAGTGTGACAAAACTCAGCAACAACACACTGGAGCCACTGGTGAATGCATAACAAGTGGGGTAGACTAGGAGGGAACATAGAGCATATATGTCCATGATTCTTGGTCCACAACAACTTGCAACAAATCTTCAGTGTTGTAGATGGTGGCATTGTTGATCTCGCATGGAGATGCCAGGGAATGAACATAAAGGTATTCTGCATTCAAATGATGTGAGTTACCAAAGATCTATAGACCTTTCTTTCAATGGGGATCTGTCACATGGGATTGCAGTCACATGGAGTCACTGAAAGTTTCTTCACATAGCAGTATACAGTTGACCCTCCATATCCATAAATTCTACTTCCATGACTTGAAAATACTTTTAAAAATCCAAAAAGATGCCATTTTACTACAACATTGTACATAATGGTATTTGAGTATTCACAGATTTTGGTATCTATGCAGAGTCCTGGAACCACACCCAAGCAGATACTGAGCACTCACTGTATTGTAGCAGTTTCAATATGATTCCAGATATCTACCACCGTAGCTTGTAATGTAGTGTTCCCTCACTACTTCATGGTTCACTTTTCGTAGATTCACTGTTTTGTGGTTTTTCAATAAACTCTAAAAGACTATTATAAATAATAAAAAATTACAATTTACAGCCTAAGGAAGGGAGGAAGGAGAAGCCAAAGGGAGAGAAAATGTGCCCAAGTGGCAATGGGAGGAGAAGGAGGCGATTTATCAATACACAATTGGTTGATAAAGACTTAAAATAGTGTATAACTACTAAAATAATGTATAAATATTAAAATAAATATAGTGCTCCTACTTCACGGATTTTCACTTATTGCGGGTGGTCCTGGAACCTAACCCCAGCGATAAGTGAGGGAACACTATTTCCCTTTAAATAGGAAAGTGCTACATTTTCAATAAACGTATCTTTGCTTCTTATAATGGCATCATACTGATGACTGAAGATATTCATGGTGGACCTGAAGCTGAAGGTGGATCCAGGAGATATTGAGCATCAGTATTGTTCTAACAGACGGCTTTGGAGTTTTGATGATCTGATTCTATGGTGTCCACCCTCAGGAGGGGAATATTAATACCCTCATTTACATGCAAAGTCTGCGAGCCTACATCACACTGTATGGTTCAAAATGTTTTATTTGTTGTTTTGGTCAGGGTTTTTTTTCCCCTTCAGGGTTACAATAGTGAATTCTATCCAAGTAATGTTGAGTGATTGCAGCTTCTGCAAGAACCATGGGTTTGGAGGCCTGGTGTGCCCAGCTTTCCAGAAGGCTGAAAGAGACACAGATAGGTAGAAAACAGAATCAGAGATATATTCTCATTGGCCAGAGAAGATATCAGTGGAGAAAGCACTCCAAAGAATTGACATGCCGCAATAGCAAATACGAAGCATTTTTTATTTATTTTGACAGCTTTTCAAGAAACTTGCACCTGTCCCTGAGTGGCTGAAAACTGCCTAGCTAAAATCCACATCTTGAGTGGCTCAGAACATTGATGTCATCATTGATCACCTCTTCGTGATAGTGGGGAAACTAATAAACGGTCACTGGAGCATTTGAAGTGTCAATCTGTTTATTGATCCACCTCTGAGAGAAGCATGATCAGAAAGGAGTGTAATGTGGCAATCTTTAATGAGTGTGTCATGGGCTTAAAAATTTGGCTCCATGTGCATGGTGGAGTTAGTCCAGAGTACACAATGGGTGCTCAAAATGGTGATCTTTTTCGTGTTGCAAAGGTAAAATTAGCTTGAGGCATGGGAGATAAATCTTTTCCCTGATAGTCCTGATCCTATCAAGCAAAAAAGGAAAAGGGACCTAGGAGTTCCAATGCAAATTCATTATGTTTTCTGCTAATTTCTCCCAATTTATTGTGAAGGGATTAGGGAGATTAAAGGATCATTTCCTGGGGTCCATCTAGGATGTCTGACAACATTCTGGAGTTCAGGGTTGTTGTATGTCTTTCGGGCTGTGTGGCCATGTTCCAGAAGTATTCTCCCCTGACGTTTCGCCCATGTCAGGAGAGAATACTTCTGGAACATGGCCACACAGCCCGAAAGGCATACAACAATCCTGTGATCCCGGCCATGAAAGCCTTCGACAACATTCTGGAGTTCCTTCACACAGAGATTACTGTAGGAAAAGGTGAGGTGTGTCAAATGAAGTTGCACCTATAGATTTATACAGTATATATGTTTAATATAATTTTGGGTGGAGGGTCCAATTTCTCGATAACAACAAGGTCTCTTCAAAAGCATACTATGCTATAGATTTTCACAAGTTGCTGGCCTTTCTTCCTCTATAGCAGCTTCTTTAACCTGTGGCCCTCCAGGTGTTTTGGACTTTAGCTCCAGAATTCCTGACCATTAAACAACATGGCTAAGGCTTCTGGGAATTGGAGATCCAAACATCTGGAGAGCTGCAGGCTGAAGGGCCCTGCTCTATAGCAAAAAACCCCTGCAAGTAGCATTCCCTTGAGGCCCCTTCTGCTCTGCCATATAATCCAGATTATCAAATCAGATAATCCACATTATCTGCTTTGAACTGGATTACATGAGTCTACAATACCATATAATCCAGTTCAAAGCAGATAATCTGGATTTTATCTAGCAGTGCAGAAGGGGCCCAAGATACAGCTCCTCAATGTAGCTCATCAAGCCTTACCTGTTATTTTGGTTTCTTTAGTCAGTCTGAGCCAGTCTTGCCTCAAAATTGGCAGCAACAAAAACATAGGCAGTGGATTATATTAGCTCTAAAAACTTTCAAAATGAGATGCTGAGGTCTCAACCAAAGCTTTGAGTTATATGTAAAACATGCACTCTGTTACAAAGCTTTTCTCTCTGCTAAATCTGGCAAATAGAAGGAGAAAACGTGGAGGCAGTGACAGACTTTATATTTCTAGGCGTGAAGATCACTGCAGATGCAGACTGCAGCCAGGAAATCAGAAGACGTTTACTTCTTGGGAGGACAGCAATGGCCAACCTTGACAAAATAGTGAAGAGCAGAGACATCACACTGGCAATGAAGGTCCGCATAGTCAAAGCAATGGTATTCCCCATAGTAACCTATGGATGCGAGAGCTGGACCATAAGGAAGGCTGAGTGAAGAAGGAAGATAGACGCTTTTGAACTTTGGTGCTGGAGGAAAATCCTGAGAGTGCCTTGGACCACAAGAAGATCCAACCAGTCCATCCTCCAGGAAATAATGCCCAGTGGCTGCTCACTGGAGGGAAGGATATTAGAGGCAAAGATGAAGTATTTTGGCCACATCATGAGGAGACAGGAAAGCTTGGAAAAGATAATGATGCTGGGGAAAATGGAAGGAAAAAGGAAGAGAGGCCGACCAAGGGCAAGATGGATGGACGGTATCCTTGAAGTAGCTGGCTTGAACTTGAAGGAACTGGGGGCAGCGACGGCCGACAGGGAACTCTGGCGTGGACTGGTCCAAGAGGTCACGAAGAGTCGGAGACGACTAAACGACTGAGCAGCAACAAATCTTTATTTCCCCCCCATGTTTTCTTGCTTTTAAAGATGTGCTTGGGATATTTCAATAAAAAAAAGAGCAGCTAAATATTTCAATAAAAGATGTGTTGGGGCGCTTCCAGACAGGGCTTAAACCTGCTCTGAAGCGGGTTTAAGTCCTCACGCCCTGCCCAAAACAACCAAGATTTCCCAGTTGGTGTCCTCATGCCAGCATGGTAACTTCCACACGGGCATGGGGCCACTAAACCTCCTGCAAAGCCCATAAAATAAGAAGAAACTTAATGGATGACATGAGGCCTCTCTGGCAGGCCTCCTGGTGTGTCATTTCTACACGGCAGGAGGTCTGCCCGAGAGGTCTCATGGTATGTTTCTTCTTACTTTAAGGACTTTTTGGGGGGAAAAGGTTAGGAGGTGGATGCCCTATTTGCTTCTCCAGGCTTATGGAGCCCAAAGAAGCAAATTGGGCTGTGAGGACTGACCCCTCGGTAGACCCAGGATAGTCCCTTAGAGATTTGGGACACACACATCCTAATAAAACATAGGGCCCTTCCACACAGCCATAAACCCAGAGTATCAAGGCAGACAATCCACAATATCTGCTTTGAACTGGATTATGAGTCCACACTGCTGTATAATCCAGTTCAATGTGGATTTTATACAACTGTGTGGAAGGGTCCTTACTATTTACAACCTTTCTTAGGATTATTGAGACAGCTGGAATAATCTAAATGCTCTCTTTTGTTTACAGTTTTCTCCAAATTTCACATGTTCATATGTTGGTATATCTATCTAATTATATAATTCAACATCTGGGGAGAGAAGCTGTCCAAATCTGTGGCTCTGATCTGATGGAAACTGGAGATCAGAGGCAAGGGCATTGTGTGTGTACACAATTGTTATACACAATTGTTACTATTAAATGATAGATGGAAATGTTCTACAGCAAAATTCTGACATGATGTTACCGAAAAGCAAAAGAATAGTCTTCATATAAAACAGATTAAAACAAGCTGGAAAAGATATGCTTGCCAACTCTCGCTGTTTCTATGTATACAGACTCATAATTGCGTTGTTGCTCCTGCCAACCTAGCAGTTCGAAAACATGTAAATGTGAGTAGATAAATAGGTACTGCTCCGGCAGGAAGGTAACGGCGCTCCATCCAGTCATGCCGGCCACATGACCTGGAGATGTCTACGGACAACGCCGGCTCTTCGGCTTAGAAATGGAGATGAGCACCAACCCCCCCGAGTCGGTTATGACTGGACTTAACGTCAGGGGAAAACCTTTACCTTAATTGCGTTATTGAAGGCTTTCATGGCTGGAATCACTGAGGGCCCATCCAGAAATTGCCTTTATCCCAGAAGCTTCGGCAGCAAACTGGAGGATGGTCAGATGCTGTTCCCTGTAAACCTGGAAGCAACGGCTACAAAAGGCAAAAAAACGCGAGATTTCCAAGTGCGGGAATATTGCAGTTTTTAGCCGAATATCCAGATCTTCACATATCTGTATGTCCCTGCAATTGGAAATCATGGGTTTTTTTGTCTGGGTTTGTTCCTGGGTTTTAGATGCTTGTTCCTGATTGGTTGGTTCCTAAAAGGAAGCTTACACTTGAGTAGAAGGCAAAAACTTTGTCCTGGGAAGAGGAACTTCGTCCTTCACCCGTTTAATGAAGTTTGTGGCAGAAAAATGAAGTTCCTGGGGTGCAACAAGTACTTTCACATTAAGTAGTACACAATGAAACAGGAACAGACACTTTCAAACCAGGAACAGAATGCCATCATTACTATAATTACTCAGACCTTGTTGTATGGCCATCTGTGCAGACAGGTTTCGTGGTGTACTTGTGCCAGGGAACAACAGGATGGATTGCTGGGTTATACATGTGGTTCCTCATTGGGTGTATGCTGACAACATGTGTACAATTTATTAAATGGCAAAAACTTAGTACTGGCTGTCAGCAGACCACTTACAGATGTGGGGAAAATAATCATATGGAGGAGTTATAGGAGTACACTAAATGAAGTGTTTAGGTAACGTTATCTATCTATATGCATTTAAAAAGTCAAAGTAGGTATGTATGCATGTTTGTTTGTACCACAAAGGCTGTTGCTAGGTGAAAGATTGGCTGTTGCTAGGGGAAGTGGCCTCTGTGATGTCACTGGAAAAGAAAGGTGACATGTGTATGAGGAGAAGGGAAGAAGGAAGGGATGAAAAAGAGAAAAACAAGGTAAGGCAAGGAGGAGGAGAAGCTGCCTTGAGTTCCCTCCGAGGTTGAGAAAAGTGGGGTAAAATGAAGCAAATAAAGTAAATAAGTAATGGAAGGAGAGGGGTAAAAAAAAGAACAAGGAGGAAAGGAAGAAAGGAAGAGAGGGAGGGAAAGGAAAGGGGAAAATGGAAGAGGGAAGAGAAGATAAAAAAGAAAAAGAATGGATGAAATCGGGGGGGCCTGGACAACAATGGGTATACAGTGTTCCCTCACTTATCGCGGGGGTTACATTCCAGGACCACCTGCGAAAAGTGAAAATCTGCGAAGTTTTTTTTTTGTGTCAGGAGCAACCTGAGTTGCTTCTGGTGTGAGAGAATTGGCAGTCTGCAAGGACGTTGCCCAGGGGACGCCTGGATGTTTTTGATATTTTTACCATCCTTCTCTCATGTCCCCACATGGAGCTGGAGCTGATAGAGGGAGCTCATCCACGCTCTCCCCAGGTGGGATTCGAACCTGGCAGCCTTCAGGTTTACAATCTCACTGGCAAGTAGTATCTCTGTTCCCTCAAGTATGCGCATGCCTTGCGAGGTGGAAACAAAGCTGTTTCAGTCTCCTTTTCTCTCCCTTCAGCTTCTCCTGCCTCCCTTCCTTAGTCTTCTCCTTAGGAAGGAAGTAGAAAGAGGGATTTATAATATTATTTTATGATTTATACTATTATTTTAGTGTTTATTAAAAAACCGCGAAACAGTGAGTCAGCGAAAAGTGAACCACGAAGTAGTGAGGGAACATTATACACAATAACAAATTAATAAATATCCTACCATTTGGGAGGTGGGGATGGAGAAACTGTTGGCAGCATTAAGTAAAATAAAAACTAAATATAGATTGGGATCAATGATGGCAAAAGTAGATTTTCGTATGTAATTATAATTAGCAGCTGGTATCCTCCCTGTCAAGTAACCCCGGTGGCGAAGTGTATTAAAGCACTGAGCTGCTGAACTTGCAGACCGAAAGATTCCAGGTTCAAACCCCGGGAACGGCGTGAACGGCTGCTGTTAGCTCCAGCTTCTGCCAACCTAGCAGTTCGAAAACATGCCAATGTGAGTAGACCAATAGGTACCGCTCCAGCGGGAAGGTAACGGCACTCCATGCAGTCATGCCGGCCACATGACCTTGGAGGTGTCTACAGACAACACTGGCTCTTCAGCTTAGAAATGGAGATGAGCACCAACCCCCAGAGTCAGACATGACTGGACTTAACATCAGGGGAAACCTTTACCTTTTATCCTCCCAGTCAACATGGATTTGGATACTTTCTCCACCTCCTCCATGGTGAATCCACACTGTTGCATTTAAACCAGTGGTTGTCAACCAGTGTGTCCCCAATGTACAACTCCCAGATATCCCAGCCAGTTTACCAGCTGTTAGGATTTCTAGGAGTTGAAGGCCAACACATCTGGGGAACCCAGGTTGAGATCTACTGAAGACACAAGATTTTGTCTGATTTTGGGTGTTCAACCAGGGTGAAGCCTTGTTAGTATATAAAAGATAGGCTGCCAGGGTTATATTCGGAGGAAGACTACTCTCTCTGAATAAGTCTTGCCCAGAAAACTCCACAATATGGTTACCATAAATTGGAGCAAACTTGAAAGGTCATAACAAGAGCCAAATAGGAGTGGGAACTGATGAAAAGCCTGACCGCATAGGGAAGCTGATGAAGAAACACAACCTACAAACTATCTAGAGACCCATGAAGAAAATCCAAGAAATGCTACATTCAGCAAAGGACAAGAGGGATCCTCTCATCTCTGCAGGAGTCTACCGTATACCTTGCAGCTGTGGACAAGACTACAGAGGGACCACCAAAGACAGCATTGTCCAAACACGAATCAAGGAACATGAAAGGCACTGCAGACTAGTTCAAGCAAAAAGGTCAGCCATAGCAAACCACCTACTGAACCAACCTGGGCACAGCATATTATTTGAGAACACAGAAATGCTTGGACCACTCTAACAAACACCATGTCAGACTACACAGAGAAGCCGCCCTGAGTGACCTCGGGTGAGAAGGGCGGGGTAGAAATGTAAATAAATAAATAAGCCACTGAAATCCACAAGCATGTGGACAATTTCAACAGAAAGGAGGAAACCATGAAAATGAACACAATCTGGCTACCTGTCACAGACAGAAGGCCAGCGAGTAAAACAAAACTCAGTTTATTGAGGTTACAGAACTAAAAACGCCCGTAGGAAACAAAGAACAGGGCAAACACTTGACTTCAGTGTGATAAGTAACAAAAAACAGCTCAGTTTGAGCTAAAACGGTTCAAAGGGATAAACCGGGTTAAACAGAAGTATAATCCGGATTAAATCAAAAGTGCTTACTTCAGCCTGGCAAACAATGCAAACAAAAGAGGATCAACAGGAGTCAGAATGTAAACAACAGACTGGTAGCAGATTCCTCTCTGCTACTCAGAAACAGCAGGAGAATAAACCAGGCTTGTTTATTCCTTCCTGCAGCGAACGAAAAGCGTGGTCGTAGTCAGGATTCAGTTTAAGGTTCAGCGGCCAACGATATCCAGGTCCAGGCACAGCAGTCAGGGTAACGGCAGTCAGCAGGGTCCCAATCCAGTCCAGAGGTCAATAGCCAAGCGTAGTCGTCTAGAAATCCAAAGGTCTCACCGATAGCCAGCAGAAGGGATAATCCGGAATCGAAGTCAGTCAGTCCAGCGTCAATCCAGTGCGAGTAGATATTGCCCGTCAAAAAGACGACGGAGGTCCAAGCTATCGAGATGAAACACAAGTTGCACAGAGAAAAACCCCGCACAGTTCCTCCCGCCGTCGATGCCCAGTGTCCTTGGTAAACTTACGTATCCAGTAACGAATCACACCCGTCTTCAGGAAGTTCCCCAACAAAAGCCCAAGCGTCCGTCCAGATTACCTTGCCCAACGCAATTAGACATTGGTCCCAAACCCCAATTTATCCCAGTTCAAGCTCATCATCGCTGTCAGCTGCCATCCCAATTCCAGGTGCCCCAACATCATCATCCTCATCAGAGCTTAAGCACCTTTGACTACGCCCCACAGCATCCCCAGCTGTGGATCCCGCTCCATCCCTCCAGCCAGTCCATGGGTCTGATCCTGCAACCCGCCAATCACCTCCCATGCTTTCATTGCCTGTTTCCCCAACACCCAAATCCTCCCTCACACGAGTCCATTCCATGTCGTCCTCCTCCGAGCTGGCCATCTCTTCCTCCAAACCCTCAGAAAAACCCTCAAATGAGTCCTCATCTGTCGGGTCTGTAAACAAATCCCGGAGCCGTTTTCTTTCACGCTCCTCGAAAGAGTCTGACTCTCGAGGAGTCTTATGACCCCTTCTTCTATTACCGGAGCCCGAAGGCTCAACCATAACACTACCAGTATTTAAAAACTCTGAAATCTGGACAGTAAATAAAGAACAACACTCTGAAAACAGGGGAATTCCAGATATGAAACAATCAGGGCCAGCTAACATCTCCTAACAAAGGATTGTCCCAGGCAGGAAGCAACCAGGCTTTGAAGCTGCAAGGCTTTTCAATGCTAATCAAGGTGATTAATTGTAGCATTCACACTTGCTTCCAACAGCCAAGAGTTCTTTCTCCCACCCTGGACCTTCCACAGATATATAAACCCCACTGACCTAGTTTCCAATATACCTCACAACATCTGAGGATGCTTGCCATAAATGAGGGCGAAACGTCAGGAGGAAATGCTTCTGGAAAATGGTCATACAGCCCAGAAAACTCACAGCGACCCACTGATGAAAAGCCATCTGCAAGATGAACACTAGCGGGCCTCATTCCAAGATCCTTCTAGTCATGCTAGAAATATCCATAATAAAAAGCCCTGTGTATGGGATGAATATCTTTATTATTTTTCATAGTTACAGTAGAGTCTCACTTATCCAACACTCGCTTATCCAACATTCTGGATTATCCAACGCATTTTTGTAGTCAATATTTTCAATACATCGTGATATTTTGGTGCTAAATTTGTAAATACAGTAATTATTACATAGCATTACTGCGTATTGAACTACTTTTTCTGTCAAATTTGTTATATAACATGATGTTTTGTTGCTTAATTTGTAAAATCATAACCTAATTTGCTGTTTAATAGGCTTTTCCTTAATCTCTCCTTATTATCCAACATATTCGCTTATCAAATGTTCTGCTGGCCCGTTTATGCTGGATAAGTGAGATTTTACTGTAGCAAGGTTTGGTGGTGGATCATGTGTATTGCTTTGAGTACCTTAGGTCCCTTCCACACAGCTGTATAAAATCCAATTGAACAGGATTATATGGCAGTGTGGACTCAGATAACCCAGTTCAAAGCAGATATTGTGGATTATCTGCCTTGGATTATCTAAGGGCCCTTAGAGCAGTGCTTCTCAACCTGGTGTCCCCAGATGTTTTTTGGCCTACAACTCCCAGAAATCTCAGCCAGTTTACCAGCTGTTAGGATTTCTCGGAGTTGAAGGCCAAAAACATCTGGGGACTTCTTAGAGGAACAACATGATAATTCAACTAGCAATTAATGCTGAAAAGAGGAACGAAGAAACCCCATACAGTCCCAGATTTGTACCACAGTGTTACTTCTGAACTTGGCTTCTCAATTTTAGGATGTTCATGGATTAAACCCTTGTGCCGGCTGAACTGCTGACCTGAAGTTCTGGTTGTTGACCTGAAGGTCGACAGTTTGAATTTGCGAGATGGGGTGAGCTCCCGTCTGCCAGCTTTAGCTTGCAGGAAAATGAGAGAAGCTTCCCAGCAGGATGGTAACACATGCAGACATCCCCTGGACAACGTCTCTGTAGAGGTCACTTCTCTCATATCATAATAATAATAATAATAATAATAATAATAATAATAATAATAATAATAATAATAATAATACCTTTATTCTTATACCCTGCCCCATCTCCCCAAAGGGACTCGGGGCGGCTTACATGGGCCATGCCCAAACACTACAGTATAATAACAACATTAAAACAATAAAACAAATTACTCAACAAGAAGCGACTTGCAGCATGTTTTTTTTGTGTGTGTGAATATTTTTTATTTTTTTATAGTGAAACATGATACATTGAAAGTGGTGGAACAATATATCAATAGAAAAGTGGGAAAGTACCAATAGGAAAAATAAACATAGAAATAGAGGTTTAAAAAAAAAAACCAAAAAAAAAGAAGAAGAAAAGAGAGAGAGAAAAAATCGGGTTATACTTCCCATCTTGGCTTCGGAGTTGTCTCTTTCATTAATTGTGTCTTTATGTATTCCGTTTAAACTACTTTATATATTAGACAGGTCTATCATAAAATCCATTCTTCTTTTTGTTAGGAATTTTATAAAGTTTTCCAGTCTGTTTTGTTTTTCCTTTCTCTTATTTTTTTGTGTTAACTTATCCATTTGTACTATGTCTAGTATTCTTATTATCCATTCTTCGGGGGTTGGGAGTCTTTTTCCTTTCCAGATCTTGTCAATTGTTAATCTTGCCGCTGTGCTTAAATAAAAAAAAATATTTTATCTTCGTTTTTCTTAAATTTTGTGTTCGTAAAACTTAATAAATACATTTCCGGTTCTGATTTAAATTTCATTCCTACAATTTCTTGTGTCATTTCGTGAACAGTCTTCCAAAATTCTTTAATTTTCTCACAGGACCACCATTGATGAAAAAATGTCCCAATTTTTTCCCCACATTTCCAGCACATATTAGATTTCTTTTTATTAAATTTTGATAGTTTTTCTGGCGTGTAGTACCACCTATATTGCATCTTATACCAGTTCCCTCTGATATCAGTTGCGGCCGTATATTTTAATTTTTCTTTCCAAATTTTTTCCCAATATTCCAGATTCAAACTATGACCTATGTCTTTCGCCCATTTTATCATACATTCTTTTATGTATTCTTCTTCTGTTGCCCATTTTAGCAGTTGTTGATATAATATTCTTATTAACTTTTTATCTTTTTTCATTATAATTTCCCATGTTCCCTGGTCTTGATTGAAGCCCTTTTTGGCATCTTCCTTAAAATTTATTTGTAATTGATAGTATTGATACCACGAAATTTGCTTGTATATTTGTTGGATTTCTGTATGAGTTTTTATTGTGTATTCATAATTATTCTTTTTTAATATTTGTTGGTATGTTAACCAGTATTCTTTACTGAATTCTCTAGTGTGCTTGGCTTCAATAAGTGATATCCAAAGGAGTTTTTTTGTTATATCCTTATATTTTTCCCAGACTTTAATAAGGGAGGCTCTGCAGCATGTTCTTAAGTCACTTCTGACATGATGAAAAAAATAGCACACTTGATGCAAAAATAATTAGCACTCTAAAACGGGTGGCTATGGTTGTTGTAGCATTAGAAACAACCTTGCACAATCACATTTTTGCCACTCATATTGATCAATCTGTGGCATTAATTTGGGGCTAATCAGAGAGAAAATATTTACATAGTGAATAACTAGGATGACTAACCTGGTTCTATAGCAAAGCCAGAAGAAAGTGGCTTGTATAGCTTCCAGTAATGAACTTTCCTAATTCTGAGTCATTGAGAAAAGCAAAAGGCTTTTTTTTTTTTTTTTAAAGAAGAGGAGGAGTTGATTTCTGAGGTACTGGGGTGGGACTTATTACTGTATTTAAAAGTTTTGGTGCAAAAGAGTGAGTTGGCAGATGGGAACAACTGTTACTACAGGAAAAGTCTCAGACTCCTTTATTTTAAAATATTATTATTAATAATAAACCAGTAAAGGAAACAATTCTTTTCTGTAAAAGACATTTATATATATATTTTAAAAAATCAAGATGTTATTTAAGATACAACTTTTTGCAGTGTTTTGGGGAACATATGGTCACCAGCTCCTTCCTAGGATTGAAGAATGTGGAGTCACATGTTCACAGGTATGTTATAATTTAATCTGTATCTGTTGTATGTAATAATAATTGCCTACACATAAATAGATTTTGACAAGTGTATTTTATTCCTGAGTTGCATTTTGCATGCAAAATGAATGAATTAATAAATAAAAATAACTAGATCTTTCTTGGCAGATTTGTTTCCCCTTTAAATGAAAAAGAAAAATACATAGAATGCCAAATATTTGCAAGGCATGCTTTTATGACTGCCCACAATTTGTTTTCCAATCTAAATAAACTTGTATTATGTTTAAAGCTGTTAAATTGGTATTGAATACAGTATATTCAGCAGGAAGATCCGAACATAGTTTTCAGGCTTATTTCCAGATATGTAAAGAGAACGAGATCAGAAATAGGTATAATTAAGACTGTATTAAAGTGTTTGTTGATGTTTGAAAAAAATTAAACTAATTTAAAATAATAAAACATTAAAATGATTTAATAGGATTATGAGAGATTATTTGTATTCTAAGATCACTCTAGGAATTTTCATCACATCCTCTATTAACTGGATTAAAACCAAATGTTTTTGAATGTATTTGATCATCAAAGTTTATCAGCAGAATGAAGATAACTTAATAATTGTTTCAGATGCTTGTATAGTAAACAATTAGGTATCTTCTATTTCAGTAGGCTTATGCATCCATCACTTTTGGCCTGTGGTCTTTCTGTGCAATGAGGAAAGATTAAAACACAATCCAAAAAGACAATTATTATATTGCCATTTGCAGCAAGTAATGAGAATGTTGGTTCTTAAACTAACTCCACTTGAGGGCAGTCTTGCTGATCTTCCGAATTAAAAGAACATCATGCTAGTGAAGCAAAGCTGAAGGCTTTGTAAAAATATTTTTTTCCAGTTAGGAATCACAGGGTTATATGTTACATGATTACAACAGAAGGTGATATAATTCACATACTATTCTTAAATTCTTCACTCATCATCACCTGATGGGTCTGTCCACCAAATGTGTGAAGCACCAGGGCTGATATTCATTGTCTTGGGATGACTTTGAGCAATATTTTGAAATCTCTGGGGTGATTCACATCCACCATGTAGCAATGTTGAAAGGATTTCTTATAAGACAATTGTAATGAAATGTTTCGTTTTGGAGAATGGTCAGCTAGAACACACTACAAGTGCAGGATTATGATCCGTATGCATATTTTTGTCATTGGAATTAATAGAATACCATGACTCATTTTCAAAACTTTCCAAATAGAGTGCCCCTGAACATGTGGAAAATATTTTTCCCTCTTGAAAATTGTTTTCCCTCTTTGGCAGAGAAGACAAAATATCTTGCAAATTCCATAGCATTGAGCCATAGCAGTTAAAGTGTTGTCAAACTGCATTCATTCTACAGTGTAGATGTATCCTAGATCTGCATGTTATACCCACAAGACCTTTTTATGGTTATTGGCTCCTAAAGGCTCCTTGAACTATTCTTTTTCTGTGTCCTCTCCAAACCAGAGTGACTTTTGTGTCTCCTGTAAACTGTCGAAGCTTTTTCACACTACATATTCATAGCACTGTGATTCCAGTTTAGCTGCCATGGTTCCATCCTATGGAATTCTGGAATTTCCAATTTGGGGCAAAATGCCTTACCAGAGTGCTCTACTGCTCCACTAAACTGCAAATTCCAGGCTCCATGGCAGAAAAAGTAGAATTATGACTTTATAATTATACCTTGGGCCCATAGTTTTTGGTCGCCTTTGGCTCCACAACTTGTTGTGAATACCAAAATCTGTAGATCAGTGATTCCCAACCTGTGGTCCATGGACCACCAGTTGTCCCAAAAAACTAAAATATGGTCTGCGGTCTCACAGTTACTGCACCATTGTAACGGGAGTGACTGGTCTCGCGAAATCCTCTTATGGTGCCAAGGCAACTGGGATGTCTTGAGGGGAGAGGCTGACTACCCATGAAAGACGTGACAACAAGCCTCCTGACTGCTGCTTCTCCTCCTCTTTCCTCCCTCGAGCAGAGCTGTTTCATGTGGCACCTGGAAACAGGGACACCCTGATGTCTTCATTTTTAGGGCTGTGCCTGGGATTATTTGGGGTGTTGATTCAGAAAATTGCATTGGATAGACCACATCAGCTCTAGATTATTAAATATGGTTTTCTGTGGGCGAGCAGATGGTGACTACTAGATGTCATATGTTCTGTATCAGAAACTAGAGCTGATGTGGTCTATCTAATGCAATTTTCTGAATCAGCACCCCAAATAACCAAACAAGATCTAAAGTTGACCAAAAACTGATTTGTAACCCTTTTGGTACTAATGTTGGAGAGTGATGCCTGGTCAAGTTGGGAAACACTGCTGTAGATGCTCAAGTGCCACTATATAAAATGGCATAGTAAAATGATACCCCTTATATACAAAGGCAAAATCAAGATTTGCTTTTGGGGATTTTTTTTAAGGGGAGGGGAATATTTTCAAGCTGTGGATAGTTGAATCAATGGATGAAGAACCTGTAGATACAGAGCTCTGACTGTATAGTATGAGCTGCAATTTAGTGTAGTGCCCTTCCAGAAATGTTTAACATCAAAACATACCTGCTTTTCAAAACCAGAAGGAGACTGGAGGAGTGGAGTTGGGCAATGCTGCCTTTGGAAGGTCCTTAGGTAAAGGTAAAGGTTTCCCCTGACGTTAAGTCCAGTTGTGTCCGACTCTGGGGGTTGGTGCTCATCTGCATTTCTACGCCGAAGAGCCAGCGTTGTCTGTAGACACCTCCAAGGTCATGTGGCCGGCATGACTGCATGGAGCGCTGTTACCTTCTTGCTGGAGCGGAACCTATTGATCTACTCACATTTGCATATTTTTGAACTGCTGGGTTGGCAGAAGCTGGGGCTAACAGTGGGCGCTCATTCTGCTCCCTGGATTTGAACCTGGCACCTTTTGGTCCGCAAGTTCAGCAGCTCAGCGCTGTGCCACCAGGAACCTCTGGAAGGTCCTTGGGATAAGGCATTGTTCCTGGTATATAAAAAAGCTCATGACAAAATGAATGTTCAATTTTTAAAATGCCAAGGATTTGATCTGAGTGTGCAAGCAGATATCCACCATCAAATTCAATGTCTATGCCACCGTATGAATGCCTAGGGGTATGGTTAGTGGGGATACTAGGGATAGGCCCAACATGGTGAACATGACATGGTCTTTTATGCCGTAGTATGTTAAGGGAGCTATCTTAAGGGCACATTCATACTGACCACTTAGTGTGAAGGAGCTGGCAAACCAGCTCTGTGGTGTCTAAACAATGCAACTGGGTTAACTTGGGCCAAAGTTGCTTAACATGGTCTTGAACTACTTTAACCAAAGTTGTGGTCGGCTCTGAATTCTCCTACAGAAACCAAAGCAAACAGCAACTTTGAGCTCATGTATTATTATTATTATTATTATTATTATTATTATTATTATTATTATTATTACAGTATTTATATTCTGCCCTTCTCACCCCGAAGGGGACTCAGGGCGGATCACATTATACACACATAGGGCAGACATTCAATGCCCATAAACACATCAAACAGAGACCGAGACAGACAGACGCAGAGGCAATTTAACCTTCTTCTGAGGGGATGTTCGATTCTGGCCACAGGGGGGAGCAGCTGCTTCATCACCCACTCTGATGGCACTTCCTCATTCCAGGTCGTAAATTAGTTAAACTTGCCTCCCCACTTTTTTTTATAAGTGGTACCTTATTTCCTACTTGATAGATGTAGACAGTTATGCTAATTCCGAGACAGAAGCATTCGTACCTGTTTAGTCAGCTATCCCTTTTTTCCCTGAGCTCAGGTGGCCTAGAGATATTGAATGGCACCCACTCTGCTCTTCTTGTTGTGGTGACCAGTGGGCACTACATGGGTCATGTTGGCTATTCATTGCCTGGAGTCTCAGTTTGCCAGAATGACAAGGTGACCAAAGAAAGGGAGGGAGAAAGGGGTGATTCATCTCCTCTCCTCACTCCTGTATCTCTTTGTCACCCCAGCTGACATCACTCCAGGTGAAAAGTGACTGGCATGAACCATGTTGCACTCACTGGCTGCTGTGATAAAGACAGTGAGAATGAAAAGTAAGGGTGACAGTCTGGCAGCATTGAACTGGGTTTGGTGCTTCTGGGAAGTCAGGAGCCTTCACCTCTGCACTGGCAGCAGCAGTTGAACCATACTGGGGGTGAATTGGCTCTGGGATAAGTGATCAGTCTAAATCAGTGATGCTCAAACTGTGTTTTGGACTACAACTCCCAGAAATCCCAGCCAGTATACCACCTGTTCGGATTTCTGGGAGTTGAAGGCCAAAACATCTGGGGATGCACCTCAAGAGTACATATCTGGATATAGAGCTAGACTGTGACTTTTCAGATATTGCTGGATGGCAACTCCCGACAGAGTATATTAATGGGAAATGATTCAGACTTCAATTCAGTGTCTTCAGTTTCTCTACAAGACCTTTATTAATTCAAAATGAGCTAGGATGAGATAATTGTTTTGGTTTTTCCAACACCAGTGTCTTCAGTTTCTTTAGAGGACCTTTCTTGACTCAAAGTGAGCTAGGATGAGACAATTCATCAGACTGAATTTATTCAGTCCTAAATTTATCTATTAATGTCATTTCTTTCTATATATTTAATTACATTAATTTCAACATTTTTTCCAGCAAGCTCCAGGAAACACATGTACAGTAGAGTCTCACTTATCCAACACTCACTTATCCAACGTTCTGGATTATCCAACGCATTTTTGTAGTCAATGTTTTCAATGCATTGTGATATTTTGATGCTAAATTCGTAAATACAGTAATTACTACATAACATTAATATGTAATGAACTGCTTTTTCTGTCAAATTTGTTGTATAACATGATGTTTTGGTGCTTAATTTGTAAAATCATAACTTAATTTGGTGTTTAATAGGCTTCTCCTTAATCTCTCCTTGTTATCCAACATATTCGCTTATCCAACGTTCTGCCGGCCTGTTTATGTTGGATAAGTGAAACTCTACTGTAATTCTTTCTCCCCACTTGATCTTCACAACAACCTTTGGTATAGGTTAGGCTGAGGGACAATGCAAACTCCCTTTTAAGTTATTCATTTCCTCCTTTTGCTTGTGTAGATTCTTTGTTTCTGGAAGTCATTCACGTGACAGAATAAAATAAATCCAAAAACTAACAACTATTTTCTTTTGAAGACCTTGGTGACCTGAGCCACATTTGGCTGCCTTATGAATTTCAGCATGCATCACAGCTCTGTTTACTTACTTGTTAATAAGCTATGTTACTTAAAGCTTTTCATAAGGACAGCTCATGGGGAATTCCCTTGTTCTTACTTATATCCTCCTTTTGCTAAACATTTTGCAACTCCTAATTTACATCAAACCTATGGACAATGAAAAGTTTCAGCCAAATTGTAATCCATGGTAGTACCATTTCTGCTTCATTACTAGCGATATATGTTTAGAAATGTGGATTCTGACTTTTTCTTTTCCCTTTCAGTGAAATGGTGAAGCCAGTAAATAGAGGAGGAAACAGTAGTCATGTCTTAATCTGGGATTTCCCTACCAAAGAAAATAAATTAAAAAGCAGGCAATGACTCAGGAGGGAGTTCTCTCCTTATCTGACTCTACTTCAACACTATAACCTTTGATATTGTTCACCTTAGTAACCTCTCTATGTGCTAACCTGTGCTATAAACACCCAAGCAAAGCTGTAATAACACACAGCAGTTCAAGACCCTGGCTTGAAGGCTTGTAATTATGTAGAGTGTCCTAATATTGACTCAAAGAGTTTAGCTGGCTCATTTTGAAAGATCTCCATACATTAGCCTTGAGGCACATCATATCAGAGGAAAGTTAGCTGATGATTGTATCCTGGGATAGGAAGAAATTGTGATACTATGACATAAGTTATAATATTGTCTCCAAATCAGGGTTTGCACAAGTGCCTCTTTGTATCTGTGTGCAAAATTCATACATCTTCAAGGGATTTTGAGGGGACAAGAAGGAAAGCTTTGTAAAGAGACATTTTTGTTTACTGCACACAGGCACAAAGAGATACTAATGGTTATTTATTTATTTACAGTATTTATCTTCTGCCCTTCTCACCCCGAGGGGACTCAGGGCAGATCACAATGTACATATATATGGCAAACATTCAATGCCATTAGACAAACAATACACAGACAGACAGACACAGAGGCTATTTAACTTCCCAGCTTCTAGCTTTGTGAGGGTATGCTCGATTCCAGCCACAGGAGAAGCTGCTGCTTCATCATCCACTGTGACAACAAGTCCTTTTTGATGGAGTACTTCCTCATCTGGTGTTGTAAATCAGTTAAATTAGCCTCCCCACATAAGCGGTCCCTAAATTTTCCTACTTGACAGATGCAACTGACTTTTGGGTTGCTTAGGTCAACAATGAGCAGGGCTATTTTTTATTTTAATTGTCGGGTGCTCACTCCAACACAGGCTGGCCTCGAACTCATGAACTCTTGGTCATAGTGATTTATTGCAGCTGGCTACTAACCAGCCTGCGCCAAAGCCCGGTTACAGTCTCCTTTCAGTTCTTTCCCTCTCGCTTGCCCTCTGATGTTCTTCAGTTGCAACTCGTGGCTTTTATGTTAGTCGACAGTGAATCTGTTCTGAGTTTCTGTCTGAACTTGGAGCTGGTGCTGAACACTGTCCCCAAAACAAGTGTTGTACAGTATTGTTCCTTTAACCATGGGGGATACGTTATTGAACTTAGTGTCAAATCAGAAAACCACTGAGATTATTTTCATGTCAGGAGCGACTTTGAGAAACTGTAAGTCGCTTCTGGTGTGAGAGAATTGGCTGTCTGCAAGGATGTTGCCCAGGAGATGCCAAGATGTTTTGATGTTTTTACCATCTTTGTGGGAGGCTTCTCTCATGTCCCTGCATGGGGAGCTGGAGCTGATAGAGGGAGCTCATCCACGCTCTCCCCGGGTTGGATTCGAACCTGGCAACCTTCAGGTCAGGAACCCAACCTTCAAGTCATTAGTCCTGCCAGCACAAGGGTTTAATCCACTGCGCCACTGGGGGCTCCACCACTGATAATGGTGACCCCTATTGAAATGAATGCCTTTTGCTGGAAGTTATGATACAATTGTCTTGGAGAACCTGGAGATTTCCTAAAGAGGTATCTTCTCTAAGATTTTTTCAGTCAATTCAGGGTGACTGGTAACTTTCATTAAGTTGCTTCACTAGAATTGACTTGCAGTTTCTCAAGTTGCTCCTGATACACGCATACACACACACGCACAAAACTTCAATTAAAAGCATACCATAGAATTGCCTGTAGGATCTAAAAAAAATCCTAAAGAGAATGGGTAGGTCAGATATGGGTAGGTCAGGGGTGTCCAAACGTTTAAAGCCAAAGGCCAATTCACGGTCCCTCAGTCTGTTGGTGGGGAGGGGGGAGACTATTGTTTGTAGAAACCATGAACACATTCCTGTGCACACTGGGTATGTATTATTTGTAATGATAAAAAAAATGAAACAATAATACAATAGATAAAACGAAGAAGAATTTTAACCAATGTGAATGTACCAATCATTCAATGGGAAGTGCAAGGAGCCTCTGGTGGCCTAGGGGATAAAAGCCTCGTGACTTGAAGGTTGGGTTGCTGACCTGAAAGCTGCCAGGTTTGAATCCCACCCAGGGAGAGTGCGGATGAGCTCCCTCTTTCAGCTCCAGCTCCATGCGGGGACATGAGAGAAGCCTCCCACAAGGATGGTAAAACATCAGAACATCCGGGCGTCCCCTGGGCAACGTCCTTGCAGATGGCCAATTCTCACACTCCAGAAGCAACTCCGGTTGCTCCTGACACGAAAAAAAAAAAGGGAAGTGTGGTCCTGCTTTTGGATGATGAAAGAGTCAAATTAATTAGGATTGTTGTTGTTGTATGCCTTCAAGTCATTTCAGACAGTGACATATGTTGTCTCAGAGTCGGTAGATTCTCTGGAAGTTTTTTGGTAGAGGCAACATGGCTATCTGTTGGGAAGGCTTTGAATGTGGTAAGGGGTCTTATAGTTGCCGGCTGGCTCTCCCTTTCTTCCCAAGGGAGGAGACACAGTGAAGGGCAGCTTTTTTTTGAAAATGTGGGGTGGTGATATGGGACCAAGGTGGGTCAGAGAAGTAAGGGAGGAAGGGAAACCAGGCAGGATCTTGGCCTCCAGGACCCACCCTTCCCATCCATGCAGCAGCAGTGAGTGCCTGGGAAAAGCAGGGCAACTGGGGAGCCTTCCTTTCCAAATAAATAAAGAAAAAGTTGCTGGATAAGAGAGAGACAAAGGTCCTCTGGGACGGGATAACCAAGTCTGGAACCAACCAAGGAGAAGGCAACACTTACCCAGGGTGAAAGGATGCAAAAAGCTGCCATCTCTCTCTCTCTCCTCCTGAGGAGCCTGCCTTTTCTGGGGTATGGATCCCCAAGAAGGAAGGAAGAAATCAAGGGAGGGAGGGAGAAAGAAGTGAGGGATGAAGGGCGGGCCGGTGGAAATTTAACCGGGGCCGCAATTGACTCCTGGACTGGACTTTGGGCATGCCTGGGGGAAGTGAAACCATGGACATTGATTCCACAAGTATTGTGTGTGGGGTCATTCTGAATTTCACTGAGTGAGAAGTTACACAGGTAGCAGGCCAGAGGTTAAAAGATCAAAGAATCAGTCAAGATAGAGGGTGGAGCAAAACAATAGTAAAGATCTAGTTCCAGGGATCCGGAAAGCATAACAAAGTTTCCAAACTGCATTAGATATCTTTTCCACAGAGTGGGTGATAGGCATTACTTCCAGCAGCTGTTAAATATTTGTTGCAGGCTTTATCTAGGAAGGCTGATTATTCAGTGAGAACAGTGAGGCAGTGTCAGCTGAGCTGCAGATATGCTAAGCTCTTTCTGGAATACTCTTGTTTTCTGGGTATCTGAGACCCCTTCCACACCGCTAAATAAAATCCCACATTACCTGCTTTGAACTGGAATATATGGCAGTATGGACTCAGATAACCTCTTACTTCTCAGATACCTGTTTTTTGGACCTGCTTGCAAACAAGATTTCACAAGGTCTCAATTGTTTACAGTCTCAATGATTTCCAAAAACATTTCAAATTCAATCTACATTTTTGCAGCTCTGAGCTATTCAACAACTAGATTTTTCTTTCAAGTGTGAATCTAATATCTTCGTGATCGCGTCTTCCCCTATGAATCTGCTCGATACCTAAGATCTTCTGGGTAGGCCCACCTCTCGCTTCCACCTTCATCTCAAGTACGACTGGTGGGGATGAGAGAGTGGGCCTTTTTAGCTGTGGCCCTCCGACTCTGGAACTCACTCCCCAGGGAAATTAGACTAGCACCCTCCCTGTCCACCTTCTGAAAAGAACTGAAGACCTGGGTGTTTTGTTGTGTTTTTGAATAGACAGTCCTGATAGCCAGTCCTGAATGGGACCAATAATCCTTCCTTGCACTTTTTACCACTCTTATCTGCTGCCATAGGTTCATGCACTTTATTCATCAACCTATCCTTATTGCTGTAACCAATCCACCACCCCTGAAGACAACATGACTTGCGTTTAGTTGCTGGTTGGAACTACTATTTATTGTTCTAATATTCTTGTCTTGTTTTATTTTGCCTGTTTTGTGAATTGCATTTTATGTAATTCTCTTTTTAATTGTACTGTCAGGCTTTGCCCCATGTGAGTCACCCTGAGTCCCCTTGGGGAGATGGTGGCAGTATACAAAACTAAAATAATAATAATAATAACAACAATAATAATTGACACAACGACATAGTCTGACACAGCAAACAAGATAGATATCCTGGATTTTGTATCACAAAATCACAAGTCGAACACTTCCCAAGCATTTAGGACTGTGTGATGTATTTTGGGATGATGCGCGCAGATCCCAGTAGGGTGGCCTTTTGCAATTGGCAGATTGTAATTTTGTCAATGTCTATTGTTTCCAAATGCTAGCTGAGATCTTTTGGCAAGGCACCCAGTGTGCCGATCACCACCGGGATCACCTGTACTGGTTTTTGCCAGAGTCTTTGAAGTTCAACCTTGAGGTCCTGATAGCAGCTGAGTTTTTCCTGTTGTTTTTCATCAATTCGACTGTCACCTGGTATGGTGACATCAATGATCCAACCCTTTTTCTTTTCCACAACTGTGAGGTCTGGTGTGTTGTGTTCCAGAACTTTGTCAGTCTGGATTCAGAAGTCCCACAGTATCTTTGCGTGTTCATTTTCCACTACCTTTGCAGGTTTGTAATCCCACCAGTTCTTTACTGCTGGGAGATGGTATTTGTGGCATAAGTTCCAATGAATCATTTGGGCCACATAGTTATGTCTCTGTTTGTAGTCTGTCTGTGCAATTTTCTTAAAGCAGTTGAGGATAGGATCAATGGTTTTGTCAGCTTCCTTGCACAGTCTGTATTTTGGATCATCCACTGATTTTTCAATCTTGGCCTTAATTGCATTTGTTCTGATGGCTTGCTCCTGGGCTGCAAGGATCAGGCCTTCTGTGTCCTTCTTCAGTGTCCCATTTGTGAGCCATAGCCAGGTCTTCTACTTATCAGCTTTTCCTTCAATTTTGTCAAGGGACTTTCCATGCAATGCTTTATTGTGTCAGCTGTCAGCTCTAGTTTGTAGTGCGGTTTTCTTGTACAGATTTTTTTGTCTGCTGTGCTTTGAGGAGTTTCTGATTTTTTACTTCAATCAAAGCAGGTTCATAATAATAATAATAATAATAATAATAATAATAATTTGCTGTGGCTGAAATTTTATCTTTTTTTCTAGTCGCAATACAGCAGGCTTAGGGCAATCCATTTACAGTCTTCATCAGTAAACTGATAACTTTTTCAGTTTTTCATCTTGTTGATATCTTTATTGCATTCTAGACGAAAGTCAGTGAGGGGTGATCATTCATGACCTTTTGCTTAATAGATGTAATTATGAAGACCTCCAGGAAGTGAAAGAAGGATGTACATTCTCATTGATAATTTGAGATGGTACATACCTTAAAGAACCCCTCCAGGCTCCCCGACACATATTTACTACAGTCATACTTTGCTAATGACCTAAAACTGTCTTACTCAAAGGAAAAATATGCATGCTTTCTCTTTCTTGTGTGCTGCTTTAAGTCACAAATGTTCTTGGGGAAAAATGAGTTCTTGAAGTTGTCCTTACTTGTCTACATATTTTCAAGAAATTTGAATCAGCAGGGTACAAAGTGTCTGTATAGTCATTATCTTTTCTTAGAGGAAGTAACCTTTGCAATTCATCGAGGTTTAGTGAGAACCACTTTGACTCTCATTTCCCCCTTTTCATCTTGAAGGGCTGAAGCTTCTTTAAATTTTCCCCCAACTTCTTCCTCATTTTGGATGTAGTCTAATGATTTTTCTCTTTACTAGTTGAGCCACTAAAGCAGTGTACATATAAAGCAATAAATTAACCACGAATAATCAGGAGTAAATGATTTGGACAATCTTATTGAAGTATAAACTCCTCTTTCCAAAATAGCATGCAAGAACATACATTTTCCCCAATCAACCAAAAAATCTTAGTTTTTTTATGACTGACAGAAAGTGTACAGTATGTACACACAAAACACAGCTTACAGTTTCTCTGTCTAAGAAATGGTGAAACCATGCCAAGTTTTTGGTCTAAAGTTAAAATGAATTAACCAAGATGCTGAACTCAATGTTCATATTAAGATAGTTTTTATCTGACCCATGGCAGGCAGTGGCTTCCATTTCAGCAGGGCAATGGTACTGCTCCAGGTCCTGTTTTCAAAAGAGGTTCAGCATTTGGATAGCTCCTTGAAGTACAGACTAAAACCCAAAATAGAATCACACACCTATTGACAAATTGAGAAATCACCAGCCACTTGGTAGACAAAGTGCCTCTATTCATTTTTATGGTGGCAAATCTACATAAGATTCATCTGAAAATTTATGAACAGATTTCAACTACTTCACTATAATTTATATTATATTTTATATTTATATTATATTTTCTTTTATTGTATTGTTTAATGCGTTATGATTTGTTGTTTTATATTGTATTGTTCTGGGCATGGCCCCATGTAAGCTGCCCCGAGTACCCGTTGGGGAGATGGTGGCGGGGTATAAATAAAGTTTATTATTATTATTATTATTATTATTATTATTATTATTATTATTATTATTAATGGTGTGTTTCTTCCTGATGAATTTATATAGTTTTTAATATAATCACCTTACATGGAATTCCGGAGAACTATAACCTTTGAACTACTTGGAGGACTGTCCAAAATCCTTGTTGCTGCTGCTGCTCTCCTCCTTGAAAGTGGAGTTTTTCCAGGATGGCCCAACACATTTAGTTGCCTCAGGCAAAGGACAATGTAATACCTTTCAATATTAAAGCACTATATGGACTTATAGTAAAATCTTACTATATCTTAAAATCTTAATATCTTTCAACTAAGGGCAGCAAGCTAGTTTGGGAGGCTAATACAAGTTGAGTCTCTCCCTATATATTCTGTATCACTTCTTATCCCTGAGCAGACAGTTTCCTGAGCCAGCTTCTCCACTTTGCCTAATAATATGGCTGGCCCTGGAATTTCTAATGAACATCTTAACATACAGTGTAAAAAAAGGGTAAAGAAGTGTGTGCTGAGTAGTGTTACTCTGTATAAATTATGTCACTGTCTTCAGACCTTTCTCCCTTAAGCTGCTGTATGGACTAATGAAGTTTTCAATGTGGGAAACCAAGACATTTGCTAAATTGGTTTGTGGAGATAAGCCCTACTCAAGTGTTTAGTTATCTACTAAACGCTTGAGTAGTCCTCCCTGCTCAGCCATCAATCTTATGTGTAGAGTAACAGTGTGAAGAGCCTCTGAATGCAGGCTCTCCACATAATTCCATTTGCATGGTGAGCCTCCAAGGGCACTTCCAGACAGCAATTTAATGTGGAAAAAACTTACTGCTCCTCCAGCAGGTCTCCTGGCACACAGAAATGTGGCGCAGCTGACTTGTAACCAGCTGCAATAAATCACTACTGACCGAGAGGTCATGAGTTCGAACCCGGGTTGGGTTAAGCCCCCGACCATTAAATAGCCCGGCTTGCTGATGACTTATGCAGCCCCGAAAGACAGTTGCATCTGTCAAGTAGGGAAATTTAGGTACGCTTTATGCGGGAGGATAATTTAACTAATTTACAACATCATAAAGCTGCCAGCAAAACACGAGGAAAGGAATGAGGAAGTACAGCCACTAGTGGCCGGTGAAGCAACAGCTCCCCCTGTGGCCGGAATCGTGAAGCTGGAAAAAAAAGTTAAATGCCTCTGTGTCTGTCTATACTGTATGTTGTTTGTCTGTTGGCATTGAATGTTTGCCATATATGTGTTCATTGTAATCCGCCCTGAGTTCCCTTCGGGGTGAGAAGGGCGGAATATAAACACTGTAAATAAATAAAGTAAATAAATTTGAGGAGTGGGGGGAGGAGCAATTTTCTTCCTCAGTCTTCCCTGGCTCTTAGTCATTTCTATGCACCAGGAGGCCTGCTGGAGGTGTGGCATGGCAACCTAGTAAGTTTTTTCTTTTAAGGGCTTTTTTGCGGGGAAGGAGTGGGTGCCCTCAGTTCTCTGAGCTCATAGAGCCCAAAACACCGAGATGGGATGTGGGGACTGACCCTGGGGACTGCGGAAGCCGTCCAGGGGGTCAGTACCCACATATACCCATTAGACCCAGGCCTTTCAGGAAGGGCTGGGTCTAATCTATATATATAAAAGGGTAATGAAATTTTGGACTAGGACAAAACAACAAAACTACACATACCAGAAACACTAAACTTTGCAGCACAACCCCTCATCCATGCCTCTACGTTCATACAACAAAAAGAAAAGAAAAATAAAGTCCTAATTAGAGGGAGAGGAATGATGGTTTTTATCCAATTACTGCCAGTTAGAAGGCTAGGCTCCGCCCACTTGGTCTCCTTGCAACCCACTCAGCCCAGGGGACAGGCAGAGTTAGGCCTCACTTAGGCCTCTTCCACACTGCCTATAAAATACAGATTATCTTATTTTAACTGGATTATATGGCAGTGTAGACTCAAGGCCCTTCCACACAGCTATATAACCCATTTATAATGGACTTAATGTCAGGGGAAAACCTTTACCCTTTACCTTAACTACCACCAATTCCTCAATACTTTATTTCCCATACCACCATACCACAGCAACATGTGACCAGGCACAGCTAGTGGGTTATAAAATTAATCTTCTTTTATCAGAGGCGCCATTTGAATGCCTCCAGTAAAGGGCCCGTAGAAGTACTCTTTTTCAGACAGTTTCCATATATAGGGCAAGCAGCCATAGAAGAGGTAGGGTTTGAATGATCCCTTGTTTGTGTACTGATTTAAACTGGATAATCAAACATTTGGCATCAGTAATATAGTCTGTTATGCCTAATGTATTGGAATCCTGATCAAAGTCATTGAATCCTATCTAGGAATAGAAAAGATTAATTTGGGTACAACGGGAAGGGAAGCAGGTTAGTCCCACCCTCTTCACATAGGAAGTAATAGAGAGTTTATGCTATGTATGGAGTCTCTCCACATGATCCAGAATTTAGAAAGGAATTTTGATCACGTGAAGAGGCTACATATACCATAAAGACTTCTTTTCTGAATTTTTCTCTCCTTGTGAAGGGAGAGACAGTGACTAGGGGCACATCCAGACAGCCCCTTAAAAGTGGGAGCTCCCGCATTTTCATGTGGGGTGTCCAAATGACACGCCACGTAAAAGCGAATGCATTCGGCACGAAACAGGAAAGCCCTGCTTTCCGCTGAATTAATTTGATACTGGAAAACCCGGGTCAAATCCAGTATGGCCGCTGTCTGGACTGCACCCTGGGAAGTTGTGGGACTTCTGAGTGGGCCATTTGCACAACCGTCTTGTGTTTGCCAGTCTGATCAGGTTCTGGTAGGACATGTGGACACCTCTCCCGAAAAGTATGTGCTTTCTGGGGTGTGTGTGAACTTCAACCTGGACACAATCGCATTTTTAAAACACGATTGCTCCTGGGTTAAACGTCTGTGTGGAATCACCCAAGGATGGAGCTAATGTGTTTATTTTCCCCTTATGCTTCCCACATCCATGAATGTCAGAGTACAGCTTTAAACATTTTATATTTCCTTCTAAAAATGGGAAGGTGAACCCAGTAAACTTTACCAGGTTGTATATTTTAGAATCTCTTCTTTTAAATGGTCAAAAACTTTTTAAAGACTTCACAATACTTATTACTGTAAGTGTTCCAGCCACTACTTCCTTATGTGGTTTAAGAACTGATAATAAGGAAGGGTTATATTTTACTGTGCTTTCCTTTTAAGTTTCTTCCCGGTTTGTAGGCTCCTATTTTCATGATACTTCTGTAATTTAGTAGTGGCCCAGCTATATATAACTTAAGGCTATATATAATTTTCCTTAATATTAGGTTGAGCTAAGGTGCAGTACAAAGTACTGTTTGTATTAAATAGTCACCTCAACCCTGGAAAGACTGCAATGCAGGATTTAGTGTGACTTTAAATAAAGCTGCTTGGGATCAGATCATAACATCATGTGGTTTTTAAACTTTCATGAGAAGCACCCATATTTTTTCAAAATTGATTGGCCCTTAGAGGCTGATATATATGTGTGTGTGTGTGTGTGTGTGTGTGTGTGTGTGTGTGAGGAGCAACCGGAGTTGCTTCTGGAGTGAGAGAATTGGCTGTCTGCAAGGACATTGCCCATGGGATGCCTGGATGTTTTGATGTTTTACCATCCTTGTGGGAGGCTTCTCTCATGTCCCCGCATGGAGCTGGAGCTGATAGAGGGAGCTCATCCACGCTCTCCCCAGGTGGGATTCGAACCTGGCAGCCTTCAGGTCAGTAACCCAACCTTCAAGTCACAAGGCTTTTATCCTCTAGACCAGGGGTCCCCAAAATAAGGCCCGGGGGCCGGATGCAGCCCTCCAAGGTCATTTACCTGGCCCCCACCCTCAGTTTTATAATATAATATTTTTATATCAGTTTTAATAATATAATGTATTGTAGATACATATAATATTGATAATAATCTTATGTTATACAATATAATACTAATAGTAATACCATATAATAATGTTAATTATATGTTATATATTACATATTATATAATAGTATAGTGGTATAGTTCAATATAGTAATATATAATGCTAATATTGTGTTATGCTAATAATATAATATATTGTATGTACATACAGCTGCTCTGAGTCCCCTTCAGGGTGAGAAGGGTGGGATAGTAATGTAGTAAATAAATGCAGTAAATAAATAAATAATTTTAGACTTAGGCTCGACCAAAGTCTGACATGACTTGAAGGCACACAACAACAACAACAACAATCCTAATTAACTTGACTATCTCATTGGCCAGTAGCAGGCCCACACTTTCCATTGAAATCTTAATAGGTTTATGTTGGTTAAAATTGTTTTCATTTTTAAATATTGTATTCTTTCGTTGTTGTTGTTGTTGCACTACAAATAAGACATGTGCAGTATGCATAGGAATTTGTTTGTATTTTTTTTCAAATGATAATTCGGCCCCTCAACAGTCTGAAGGATTGTGGACCGGCCCTCTGCTTTAAAAGTTTGGGGACCCCTGCTCTAGACCACCAGAGGCTCCGGCTGATAATTAGCACATATGTTTAATAATATTGCATAGAATCATAGATTTGGAAGAGACAACAAGGGCCATCACGTCCAACCTCTTGCCATGGGGAACACACAATCAAAGCACTCCTGACAGATGACCACCCAGGCTCTATTAAAAAACGTCCAGGGAAGGAGACTCCACTACATTCTGAGGCAGCATAAATGGATGTAAAACATCTTTTAACATCAGGAAGTTCTTCCTAATTAGCTGAGATTTAGGTAGAATCTCTTTACCTGTAGTTTGAATCTATTGTTCTGTGTCCTAGTCTCCAGAGAAGAACAAAACAAGTTTGTGCTTCTTCAATGTGATATCCTTTCAAATATTTAAACATAGTTATCATGTCCCCTCTCAATTTAAGTATTTACCCTGTTTGGTTTATTTCTTATAATAATGGAAGGATAACAATCAAGACTTCTGGTGTTGTTGGATTGTAACCCCCAGCATTTCTCTTTGACTTGGGCTGATACGACTTGCAATCAAACATCATCTGAAGGGGTTTATGATCCCCACCTCTGATGTTGGATTATTACCCTTATTTGGTCAAGGGCTGCATCTACACCTATTGAAACAATCTAGTATAAAGAGCTCTAGAGCTGTTCTGATGCAGCCCTAGGAGTATCCCCAGAGTCCGATGGTTGTCCCCACAGTTGGCCATCCCAAGGGTACATTGGTGCAATGGCTGTTGCTGATGCTTCACTGTTAGCAAGCAGCTCCCTCTCAGAGGTTTGCTAGCAATTTTTCATTTCTGGTCACAAGGTCCAGTGCCAGAAATGACACCAGCAGGAACGAAACATCACTAGCAAGGCTCTGGAAGAGTGCTGCTCATTGGCAGCGATACAGCAATGAGTCCATTGGCAGTGTGGACTGTGCAGAAAGACTTATGCAAGATACTGTCGTTGCATTATCTAAATCTAATCTAAATCTAAATCCATAATAAAAGCAAAAACCCGTATGTGTGTATATGACACGGGTGTCTGCTCACACAGACAGCCTCCGGCCTCCACAAACAGGCTCCAGTTCCCAGTGCTGAGGAGCCACCAAGTCACTCTTTTCCACTGACATTGTGGTTACAGCGAGCGCTATGAAAATGCAGCCCAACCCCTGCCAATGTCCTCCCCAAACACTACAGCCCACCCCCCAAGGAATGCTTTCATTTGGGGACCATTTCATCCTAGATTTTGCCTTTTCCTCCACCACAGGCAGGCATCCCAGGGTTCTCCATTGGTGTGGAATTTGCATGACCCCGCCCACTGCCCTTCCCTTTCAAAGCTGTCTACAGAACAAACAGAGCAGAAGTGAGCAGGAACTACACTTCCTGGAGGAGTTTGGGGGATTGACTCCACATGGTGTAAGTTGTAGTTCACCCTGCATCCAGTCAGAGCCCTGTGACTCCTACTGGGGAATTTATAGGAGTTGTAGTTCACCTACACCCAGAACACTATGAACCCAAACAATGATGGGTCTGGACCAAACTTGTGCATACCTGATATGCCCAGATTTGAATACTGGGTGGGTGGGGGGGGGGGGGGTTGGAGGGGAATTGGCCTGGACATTTGGGAGTAGTAGGCACTGGGATTTATAGTTCATAGCAATTGAACCCTACCCATTATGGACCAGGACCAAACTTGGCACACAGAGTCCCCATAACCAATAGAACATATTGGACAAGTTTGGGGAAAAGGGAGTTATATTTCATTTTCATCCAAAGAAACAATGACCCCCACCGACAATGGACCGGGACCAAACTTTGCACAGAGAAGCTTCATGACCAACTGAACATACTGCAGGGGTTTGTGGGAATGGGCCTTGATTTTGGGAGTTGTAGTTCACCTGTATCCAAAGACCACTGAACCCAGCCAATGACAGATCTGGACCACACTTGGCACACAGACTCAACATAGCCTACTGTGGATACTGACACATGTTTTGGAACATTTGCCCCAGGAATCTGGGAGTTGTAGTCATTCACCCCCATCCAAACAGCACTGCAGCCAGGCGAAGACCAGCCAATGACAGATCTGGACCACACTTGGTACACAGACTCAAAATGGCCAACTTTGAATACTGGCAGGCTTTGGGGAGGATTGACCCATGGTTCTGGGAATTGTAGTTCACCCACTCCAAACAAAATACATAACATTCAAAGACAAATAATGCCTTTTTCAAATAACAAGGAAAGGATGTGGGATGATTGGCCATCCCAGAAGATGAAAGATGGGTGGGAATGGGTTAAGATGGTTCCTTCCACTTTCCTCCACTTTTCCCTTTCTGGTGGGATGATGTACATAAATGCTTCTAAAACCTGGAAGCATTTGGTGAATTAATAGGTTACAATGCAGAGAGAAGAGAAGAAAAATCAGTACAATCAGACACAGTTGTGTATCTCTCTCTCTCCCTCCATCTCCCTCCTCTCTCTCTCTCTCTCTCTCTCTCTCTCTCTCTCTCTCTCTCTCTCTCTCTCTCTCTTTCTCGCTCTTGCTCTCTCTCTCTATACACACACACACACACACACATGTACAGCACCCAAGTGCTTTTTTCCTATGGGACCTGGTCCAAATTTTTCACATCGGCTCCTTTCCTTACTGACATCATTATCCCTCATCCTATACATACACTCTCTTAAGCCATGAAAAAAGTTTGAATCCTGAAATTGTTCTTACACAATTTAACATTTCTGAGAAAGCACTTCTGCTGCTTTTATTTCATGACTCCTGGTTTAGGAGACCCAAAGTTTATGCAAGCTATTATGTAAATTTTAGTCATTCATCAAGGGATTATCTTGTCAGTTTCTTTATTATCTTTATTATTTTTATTCTAGTTGAGCAATGTGCCTGCAAACATCAGACTAATTAAACTATAAAACTGCATTCTTCTGAATCTTTTCATTGTTAAATGAATTTACCAAAATTCAGTTTCCTTGAAAAGCTGAACTCAATACACAAGTTAACAGCATAGTTACTTAGACCATCTTGTCCCACTGCAGAATTTTTGATTGTTGGAGCATCTTACTAGAATTACTGACAGTGTGAGAAATTCCCCAGGGCTAGTCAACTTCATTGGAAATTAGCTGCAATTGTTTCTTGTAAATCTGATTTAATAACACAAGTGAGGGTGATGTGTCTGTTTTTCCAAAAGCAAACTCAAAAAGTTTTTTTCTTATTCCTAAACTCAAAGGTTTTCTTATTCCTGGTGTAACACTTTCACAACCCAATTCTTAGATCTGTAGAATACTTGTAAAGTAGTGATTTAAAAGTTTCTTCCTCTCTCCCAGGCTCCGTTCTCACATATTTTAGGGCTGAATTGAATGTAATAGAAATGTTACAGATGCTTTGGATCCAGTGTGTCCAAAGTTGTACAGAAACTTTGACTATATGAGATTTAGAAATGTTTTTAAAAAGTTTGAAACCCTTTCAGAAGAATTAACAGAACTTGGTCTCACCATCTTATGGCTCCTTTGCATTGAAATTAATTGTCACTCTTTCCTTCTGGCCTAGGTGTAGATACAAGAACTTTTTGAAATGATAGACTTGGGGTGCATCTACAATGTTAACTTAATGCAATTTGATGGCAATTTAACTGCCATGGGTTAATGGTATGCAATGCTGGAATTTGTAGTTTGTGAGGCACCATTGATCTTTGACACAGACCTTTTTGAACTACAGCTCCCATGATTCCATGGCACTGAACCACGACAGTTCAAGTGCTGTCAAACTGCATTAATTCTGTAGTGTAAGTGTACCCACGTTACAGGGTATGCAAACTTCACAGGGTGAAAACATCAGAGGGAATAACATTTTAATGACTTCAATAATTTTTTTGTGGACTGCTTCAGCAGATTTTTTTCAATAAAAACTTCTCTGTAGTTTTATATAACCACAAAATACTTTCATAAACCCAGCTAACATTTACTATGTCAATATACTTGCAACACTAATTAACTTGTGTTGTCGAAGGCTTTCATGGCCGGGATCACAGACTAATTCAACCAGAGAAATCAGCCATAGCAGAGCATTTGATGAACCAGCCTGGACACAGAATATTATTTGAGAACACAAAAATGCTGGACCACTCCAACAACTATCATGTCAGACTACACAGAGAAGCCATTGAAATCCACAAGCATGTGGACAATTTCAACAGAAAGGAAGAAACCAAGAAAATGAACAAAATCTGGCTACCAGTATTACAAAACTACAAAATCAAAACAGTAGATGGGAACCAAAACTCTGAGGGCTTGACTGACAAAGGATGCCCCCAGGCAAGAGACAAAAACATCTCCAGTGCTGATTAGGGTGATTAACTGAAACATTAATGCTGGCTCCCAGTGACAAAGGACCCTTGCCACACCCCAGACTCTACACAGATATATATATTCTTTCCTTTCCTTACTTAGTTTATCCATACCTCACAACCTCTGAGGATGCCTGCCATAGATGTGGGTGAAACGTCAGGAGAGAATGCTTCTGGAACATGGCTACACAGCCTGAAAGACATACAACAACCCACTAATTAACTTTCTGAACTTTTTAACTGAGACGTGATCTGTCAGGGATGTCATTATTCCCTATCTACAATGTCTCTTCAGATCTCGTAATTTCATCTGGATGCACTACATATAGTCTTTGTTACTGCTGTTTTTTTATACAGTAGACTCTCACTTATCCAACATAAACGGGCCGGCAGAATGTTGGATAAGCGAATATGTTGGATAATAAGGAGAGATTAAGGAAAAGCCTATTACACATCAAATTAGGTTATGATTTTACAAATTAAGCACCAAAACATCATGTTTAACTACAAATTTGACAGAAAAAGTAGTTCAATACGCAGTAATGCTAAGTAGTAATTACTGTATTTATGAATTTAGCATCAAAATATCACGATGTATTGAAAACATAGACTACAAAAATGCATTGGATAATCCAGAACGTTGGATAAGCGAGTGTTGGATAAATGAGACTCTACTGTAGTTACAATTTTTTTGATATTTTAATGCAAAATTGTAGTATAGTCTGATATGGGACGAGGTCCATAGGAATCACTCCATCAGTTATGCAATGATAATGGGGACTGTAACCCAGGTTAGATTCCTCTGTATTTCAAGATTCTTTTGGATGTCTGGGTTCCAGTAAAATGTGCATCGCTTTCCAAAGAGCCCTGTGTAAATATTATAAATATGAAATAAAAATTAAATGGTGCTTGAAGTACACATGTCAACGATGTGTGGTTTGAAGATAATTTAGTTTTACTCATAAGCAAATATTTTGAGTACTGACACAGGGTCTAGGAAACAATAGAACCAAGCAACTTCCTTCTTCTGTTCCAGGAAATGGAATCTGATTTTGCAAACCACGTGGGAATTCAGTTTATGATTCTGTTGACATTTTGCTGCTCAGTATCAAACTGTCATGTACCTGCATGTGTCCTCATGTGCAGCCAATTCTTTTTTTTTTGTCAAAAAAACCCCTTTGTACTTCTATCTACAAACAAGAGAGAAAAAGAGGAAAGGGAAAAAAAAAAGGGGGGGGGGGGGGAAGCAAAGGGCAAGATAAGTTTATTGATGTACTGGGACTTTTTCCCAAGTCTTGACTCTTCAGTCCAAAGGACTCCTTTGTCATTGACATACAAACGGTCAAAGTATAAAAATAACTAGCAATATATATATACACACACACACACACACACACACACACACACACACACACAGTAAAACAGCAGCAAATGTACTAGCAATAAAATGAGCCCAGCAAAGAAGCACTGATAAAATAGAAAGAATAAATGGATATGAAAGTTCCTGCCGGTAGTAAAGTATTGTGGGTACAGAACAGTCCCAGACAAACATCTTTGGAGAGGACATTGATGTAGCTGAGTAGTACAAGTGAGCTGCCACTTCTCTTTTCTCTGAAATCAACCAGTCTGGGAGAAAAATCGTAAAAATATCAGCTTGCACCCAGGATTTGCCTTCTGTCATTGGAGAGTTGGGGAAAGTGAGATCTGTGGATGACATGAGGCCTTTGGGACTGAATCTTGCAGTGTCTAAACTCACCAGAATATCCTGATACCCTCAACTCTCTGCCCTTAAAAAAACTGAAACTAGCCAGGTGCAAATTGACTCAGAAAAGGAGGACAGTTCTCAGTCTGATAGCAAGCAGGCAGACGCTAATGAGCAAGTTGACCTTGGTGAAACAGAATCTCTAGATCGAGCTGACTGTTTGGAATGCAGGGTTCGAAGGAGTGTGAGAATAGCAAATAAGAAGGAGTTTAGAAGCCAAAGAAATGCTTTCATGCTTTGCAAAGGGCATTAAAACAGTGTGTTGGGAGACAAATCTTTGTCAAAGCAACTTTTTGCTCAAGCCAAGAAGCAAGCTCTCATTTTCCTGGATTACCTTGCAGCCTTTGTGTGTTCATGTTCATGGGACATTTTCATGCTCTAATGGGACTTTGTTTATTCCTTATGATTTCTTGGATTATTCTCTAAAGCCTTGTTTTGAAACGATCTTTTGGAACTTACTTTTGCTTTTAAAGAACTATTTATTTTCTATTTCCTAATAAACTACAAAAGACTTCAACCTGTGTGCAGCCTGGTGAATATAGCAAGGTGAAACTAACCTGAGGTGCAACAATTTTTGATTTTCCCACAGAACCTTAACTCTGTCCCTAAGTATTCTGAACCCACAAAGTTCTTCCCTCTTTTCTCTACTTCTATTGCCTGAGTGTTTTGTATAATGTAGTAGGTTTGAAAATACAGGCACTCCTCAAGTTACAAACAAGATAGGTTTTATAGATTTGCTTTTAAGTTTAATTTGTATATAAGTCAAAACAAGAACATTTTAAAGTGTAACTTCAGACACACACACACACACACACAGAGTGATTCCTTCACTTAAGAGTTTAATTTGTTCTTTGATTGAGCTCTTAACTCAAATGCTGTTATCTCAGAGTGAAGGAAAAACATTTCCCATCCACTTTACCCATTCTATGCATGATTTTATACATGCATACCATGTTGCCTCTAACTCATCTTTTCTCTAACCAGCACCAAATATTGGAACCTTTTTTCCACAGGTGACCTACTCTAGCTCTTCTCATCATTTTGATCATCTTGTTTTGTACTTTTTTCAGCTCTGCAATGTCTCCTTTGAAGTGTGCTTATTCCAAGTAGTTGCTCCTTTGATTTCTAGAAGGCTTAGTACAATATTAGGCAGTTTCAAAGGCATTTTGTTAATCACAAATTTGCCTGTTGGTTAAGTGATTACAGCGATTGCACATTTTATTGAGCTACAGACCACAATTTCAAAACATCTTTCTTAGTCATTTACTGTGAGCTGATTACCTCAATGTTTATCTGAAATTAGTTGCCCAACTTTGCCATTGGGCATTACTGGGCTACGCTACAAATAACAGGCAGGATTGAAATATCCTTAAAAGAATAAAATGACTAAAATAAAAAATTGACTAGTAGTGTAAATCTTACTACCTTATTCTAACCGAATGGTATTGTGACTTCAAATTTCATCTATGTTGGGTTTTGGTGAATGTGAACAGGATAAGCCTGTACCAAGAGTAAACGCAACATATTTCTCACACCCACACTCTTCTGTCTTCTATTGGCCCATTTTAGATATATACAACCCAACACAAAGTTAGGTGTACTTAAATCATTGGTTCCCAACCATTTTTTGACCAGGGACCACTTTGACCAGGAACCACTTGACCAGGGACCACTTTGACCAGGGATCACTCTCCAACATTAGTACCAAAAGGGTTACAAATCAGTTTTTGGTCAACTTTAGATTTGGTTTAGTTATTTGGGTTTCTGATTCAAAAATTGCATTGGATAGACCACATCAGCTCTAATTTCTGATATAGAACATATGCCATCCAGTAGTCATCATTTACTCACCCACAGAAAACCATATTTAATAATCTAGATCTGATGTGGTCTAGCCAATGCAATTTTTTGAATCAGCTCCCCAAATAATTTGTTCCTTGAACCAAGGTGTTCCTGCTTCAAGGCGCCACATAGAATGGCTCCACTCAGGGGAAGGGAAGAGGAGGAGGAGGAGGAGAAGCAGCAGTCAGGAGGTTTGTTGTCACACACTTCGTGGGTAGTCATCCTCTCCTCTCCTGACATTCCCATTGCCTCGGCACTATAAAAGGGTTTTGCAAAACCAGTTGCTCTCATTGCAACAGTGTAGCAAGGGTGAAGCCACGGACCATATTTTAGTTCTTGGGGACCACTGGTGGTCCACGGACCACTGGTTGGGAACCATTGTCTAAAATGAACAGAACAATTGGCACCTTGTGGCGGTTTTGATACCAGAAACAGAATTCTGGATTATCTGTTCTAAAAGAACAGATCATTCAGTTGCTTTGAATGTGATTTTCCTGATTCTTGGCAGGTGGGGTTGGACTTGATGACCCATGAGGTCCCTTCCAACTCTATGGTTCTATGGTTCTATGATTCTAACATCATATGCAATGATGACTATCCTATGTGTCTGACTTGAAAGGATTATAAATATATATTTACATCTGTGTATATATTTAATACATGAAAGACTAATCCTTTACTAGTCTGGACTTCTAGTGTGATCTCCCTACAGCTGGCATGTGATGATTGTTTACTAATTTGAACTCTTTTTGAAAAGCTTGTCTTTTATGCCAGAGATGTAACATTCTAATTAACACTCTTATAATTTCCCCCCAGGGATTTCTTTGCAAAATTCAACCTGCTTGTAAGTACAACTATTTTATTGTTTTTAGAATTGTTAAGATGTTCATACTGGCAAATCTTTCAACAATGGGTTAGCTTTGTTAAAAGCATTGGTGGTGGACAAGGCAGAGAAAATTTGAGTCATTTTTCTCCCTTCTGTTCTGCCAGTTGGCTGCACTAGAGTGTTTCAGGTGTACCAGAATTGATGTACTGTTGTTACTGAATGCTATTTTGGTTGATTTTTGCCTATTTTATGGTAGGGAGATAGTGGTTATCAAAACAAACTGCTGCATTTCTAGGTAATTTCAGGATTTCTTTTGGTTAGTTTTGGGAGACATAAAATAACCCAACAACTGTTCCAGAACTAAAATTATTGCATAGGGACAGGACATGTCACTCTAAGCTTTGGGGGATTGAGAAAAGTAAACTCCATCATTTGTAGGATTTTTGTTGGGGGAATGCCCAGAAATGGGGGGGATTATGGTTTGGTGAGATTTCAAGGGTGGCCCATGGGACTCCTAAATGACTCCCTGGTTTAAAACTTTGTCAGAAAAGCAAACCTCCTCGATGTGTAGTGTCATGTGAAATCAGGACAGAGGGGCAGAAATATTTGTGTACACTGAATAATTAGTAATCTGGTTACTTTGAAAGATTGTGGTGCCCCCTGGTGTATGCTGCTATTCAGCTTTGCAGAAGTTCTGCCACTTGGAAATTAGAATTTGAGATCTAGAAAAGGCCCAAATAAATATTCTTTGAATCTGATATTGATAAAAAGAATCATAACATCAATATGTAGCACTGATTTGGTTTTCTCATAAGATAAGATATCTGGGAACATTTCTGAACTGACTCAGAAGAAAGGACTCAACCAGCCATGGCTAAAATATCACATTGCATAATGTGGTCTAAACATAGTTTACAGTCTTGGGACTTCATCACATGGGGAAAAAACCCATCCTAGGATGCTGCCAAGACATTGCCAGGACAGAGCCCACCAGAGCCCATCATATGGCTTCTTCCAACGGGGCTCTGTCCCAATTCTGTGCATGCTGCATCTTGGCAGAATCCTACCTGTGTCCTCATAGACCAAGTTGGAGGCAGAAAGGAAATGGCATATAATGGTAAGGTGGCTATGCAGGGCATGGCCCAATGGTTTCCCCCACTGCCGCATGGATTCCCTTGCTGTCCTCTGACTTAAAGAACTTCATGTGATAATATAATAATAATAATAATAATAATAATAATAATAATAATAATAATAATAATGTTTTTGTACCCCGCCTCCATCTGCTCGGGGGGACTCGGGGCGGTTTACATGGGACTAAAGCCCGGGCAAAAACAGAACAAACATAGAATGACATCAAATAACAAAAAAACCCACGCTCAAATGAAAATTAAAAATAACATGAAATAAAATCACAAACATTAGTAAAACACAAGTTAAAACACAGCAATAAAGTCATAAAAGTGAACTGGGCAAAAGTGCGCTAAGTGAGTTTTGTAAACATGAGGAAGTTAAAAGTGCTATAGGTGATGAGGTCCTTGGTAAAGAATGAATGTTTTCTGTTTTAAGCAAAGCAATTTACTACCAAATGGTTACATTTAAATGCTCCACTTCACGCTGCATAAAAGTGAACAACAAAGAAATTAGGCATCAAGTTTTAAAATTTGTTGCTTTTGCACAGAACATGTTCATTCAAAGTCTACGTACTTAGAAGCCATCACATGTTTTCATAAAATTTTGTATTTTTGAATGTTTTGAATGCTTAAGCTCTTTTAAATGCAGTTGTCTCTCCACATTTGGAGGGTTAAATAGTTGTGGATTTAATTATTTTTGGATTGCTGTATTTACCATTACTTCAGCTGCTGCCCTACATGCAACTGAAACAAAAGTCTTCTAGGCATTTGTAGAGCCTCAGGGATGATTCTATGGTCAGAAGAGAACCATAAAATCACACTGGGGGACATGTGAATGCCTATAAAAGTGTTCACTCAGATAAAAAAATGTGTTTGCAATTTCTATTTATATTCACACACTTCCTATTTTCATGGGGACACTACACCCTAGCCCCAGCAAATGTGGAGGGACTATTGAATTTCCTCATTATCTGAATTTATTTTTAAAACATTTTATGTTTCTTTTTAAAATATCCACAGCTAGTATTTTGAATAGTTTCTGCCATGATGCTCCTGCCTCTTTGCCTCCGATTCCCCTGAGAGGCATGAAGCTTGAGACTGTCATGAATTGTGCTGAACAAATTGACTGTTCACTTCACTTAAGTGTTAAGGGAACACTGCATCTTGATGGTAAGTCAAAACTCTCTGTGGGATGTGAATAATGACAAAGGACAACAGCTCATACAAAAGGCTCCGTGTTCAATTCCAAACTCACTAACCAGCCTTCTGACACCCTGGAGAGCCACTATTAGTCATTGCTAACCACAAGTAAGCAACATATACGTTTTGAAGGGCTTGGTTGCAAGTGTCTCTGAATTCCTTTTGCAAATGTGGAACAGTCTATCTATATTTATATCTACGTTCATTCCAAAATTATATTGATGAAACAATAGACAGGAAAACAATATAACTGCATTACAAAAATATATACGGAATACACCTGAAACAACTAAATTACAACTACAAAAGAGTCTGCACATTCATTTTTTTAAACCTGTGGTTATAATTGTCAGATTGGTATCTTTCTTCTAAATTACGTCTTAATTGTGCTGCTACAACACAATTATTTCTACTACCTTTTGAAACCCCCATGTTGCATCATAAAGATAATATCCAAGACCCAATCCTTCTTAAAAATTGACAGAGATTTATCCTGAATCAACAATGTCAGTTTGTTGATTTCTACCAAGTCATATAGTTTCACCAACCAAACTTCTTGTGCTGGTAATGTAGTGTCTTTCGTGGTGAACCCGATGTCCCACACCCCTCAACACCCAGTTCCAGTTGAGGGCAATCCCATGGGGGGAAGCATCGATGACGTGGCTTCTCCGCATGGATTTAATGGGAGTTGGTGGGCTCCGTGGGTGAAGTAGGGCAGAGTTGGTGTATGCCACCCAAATCCACCCTTTGTGATGAGGTCCATAATCATATCCTGAGAACCCTTCCATGCTTCTTCACTAACTAGCTCTCCATCATTCCCAACAAGTAGCATTTGCAATTTTAACTTTGCCCCGGTGGCAAAGTACGTTAAAGCACGGAGCTGCAGACCGAAAGGTCCCAGGTTCAAGCCCCGGGAGCGGCGTGAACGGCCGCTGTTAGCTCCAGCTCCTGCCAACCTAGCAGTTCGAAAACATGCCAATGTGAGTAGATCAATAGGTACTGCTCCGGCAGGAAAGTATCGGCGCTCCATGAAGGTGTCTACGGACAACGCCGGCTCATCGGCTTAGAAATGGATATGAGCACCACACCCCAGAGTCAGACACAACTGGACTTAATGTCAGGGGAAACCTTTACCTTTTATCCTCCAGCATCCTATGGATCTCAGTCTAGTACTTGTTTGCTTCATCACAAGTATAACATATATGGTGAAATGTTGCTAGATAACAGTTTAGCTTTAAGGTGGCTGTGGGAAGTACCATGTGAAATGTTTCTTTTCTCATCTCACAAGGGTTTTAGTTAGGCCCCATCTAAAGGTAAAGGTAAAGGTTTTCCCCTGACATTAAGTCCAGTTGTGTCCGACTCTGGGGGGTTGGTGCTCATCTCAATTTCTAAGCCGAAGAGCCGGCATTGTCCGTAGACACCTCCAAGGTCATGTGGTCAGCATGACTGCATGGAACTCCGTTACCTTCCCGCTGGAGCGGTACCTATTGATCTACTCACATTGGCATGTTTTCAAACTGCTAGGTTGGCAGGAGCTGGGGCTAACAGCGGCCGCTCATTCCGCTCCCGGGATTTGAACCTGGGACCTTTTGGTCCGTAAGTTCAGCAGCTCAGCACTTTAACATACTGTGCCGCCAGGGGCCTTAATCTACACAGGATTATTTGAGAATGTTCCTGCCAAATCAGTACATTTGGAGTATAAATTATTCGTTAGTATTGTGCTGAAAGTGTCTTTTATTTTTTGGATCATCTTTATTCAATGTGTTGTCGAAGGCTTTCATGGCCGGGATCACAGGGTTGTTGTATGTCTTTCGGGCTGTGTGGCCATGTTCCAGAAGTATTCTCTCCTGACGTTTCACCCACATCTATGGCAGGCATCCTCAGAGGTTGTGAGGTTTATCCAATACTTCTGGAACATGGCCACACAGCCCGAAAGACATACAACAACCCATCTTTATTCAGTCTGATAAATCATAAATATCTTTTGATGGAAAAGGTTCAGGTGAAGAGCAAATGACAGAGCATTCTCTTGGGCATGGGTTCCAATTATTGGACTTTTCATGCCATTGAGGTGTCTGAATCCTCTGCTTTTTATTGCACAATTCTCTGTCTGGAAACTCCAAGGTTTCCACATTTTAATTAAAATCCAAGGAAATATCAATGACAACCTTTTCTTTGGGAAATTTGGGATTTAAGAAGTACAACACACAATGCAGGTGTAGGAGGTCCAGAAACACACTCCACATTTATAAATAGACTTCACTTCTATTTTTGAAGATGAGCTACAGCGAATGCTAGTAATAAAGCACTGCCCCTGAGAAATTGTCAGTGAATGTCTTGTCTCTTTCAGAGATTTAACCCATAAAGAGGCTAAACATTTTGAGAGATGATTTTCCAACCACTCTTTCACTGTATTTTTTAAGATACAGCCAATGTATTTTATCTGTATACTTCATACTTGTTTCTTTTAAAATCACTGTCTAAATTATTTCCAGAAAATATTCGTGGCATGGAAATATGTGCTCTCTCAATGGAAACTCAGGCATCTAATTGTGTGACTGTGAAAATTTCCACAAATATAAATGCAAATTCTGCTGGGAGGAAGGTAAACATTACTTTTTGTTGTTATTATGAAAACATCGCAAAATTTAGAATATTAACCCATTACAGTTTTTGAGATTTTCAAGGAAGTTTATAACCAGAAGAAAGAGTAGGGAAATCTTTTCAAAGAACGACAACTTCCATAATTCTGAGACCTGAAATCCAGATTTTTTTGAAGCAATTGATGATTTGGTGCCTACTACGTGCAGGGTCTGTATACGAGAAATCCAGAATCATATAAGTGGAGGATGGAGGACAGAATTACATGTTTCAAAGAAGGTATTCCTTTCTTTTCCATGTAGGATATATTGCTGAACTTCACATGGATAAGCAAAACTGCTATTAATAGCAAACCCTATTGAAAGGAAGGACTTTTGCCCAAGAGTATCTTAGAGTAATGCCAGAGTAATACAGAAAAGACATATTTGGTCAGGCCTGGATAAATGAAATTGTAGATACTGGATATGGGGTTCATACTGTATTTCTTTGCATATTATTCAATAAGTTTTTTAAAAGTATCTGTGCCTTCTCATCCTCTGGATGATAACTATCTGACAGAAAGGTGCACAGGTTCAAGAATAGACTTGTAGAACATAATAAATTGATGAAAAAAATCAATAAACATGGATTTCTTTTTCAACTCTAGTCTGGGAAAGTTGAAATGAAGCTTGGGAGACCTGGCTCTGAAATTCATATATGATCTAGAATCCTCCTTGGCTTCAATTGGCAATTCAATTCTCAAATTTTGGTTGTTTGCCAAAGTACTAATTGCACCACCAAAGAACTAAATGCCCAAAGAGGGATTGAAACTATTAAAGAATGATCTACAGCACTGATAAAAGAAGAGTAAGCATTTGATTCTAACTGTGGCCACATTAATAGACTGATGAATGTCTGTCTTAAAAAGACATGGTAGTTTATGTTTGCTTAATGAAATTACTCTATTTGCTCTCTGTGTGGGCAGAAGTTATTTCATGCTATTGGTCCCAGGCACATTCAGATATGTTAACATGAAAACAAAACAAAATACCACAGTCCATGAGAAACTAATTATGGCACAGCATAGTTGCTTCACACTTCCATTGGCATTTTCAATCATTCACCCATTTTTTGACTTGTGGATTTGGCCGTGTGTATTTCACAATTATTTATTTTTATCCTGAGTGAAATCTATTTATGGAAAGGGCTTTGATGATGTGGCTACATCTCTTTTGGGACCTGCTCAGCCCTGTCCTGATTGTGGCTGGAGATCTGACCATTGTTTCAGTCCATAATGGAAATTTGTGGAAGGAGTGGTACATGAAGTTAATGCTTCTGTGCATTTTGTAAATGCCCTGGTATCATGGTGCTTCATTGGTTTGGTGCTTTAGGCTGAGAGATTGTGATTGGCTAAATGTTCAGATGGGGATCTGAACCTAACTAGCACCAGTCCTGATCCAACTCTATAAAACATTGTGTTGTGTTGGCCCTTCAAAATAATTATCATCTCAGATATGAAGTGTTTGAGGACGTGTATGGCAGTATAGTCAAGAGCTTCCCCTTTATTATACTCTGCTGTAGAAGTTGCAGTGAAATTAAGGCCCTGTCCAACCTTCCAGAGAGTATTGAATTGAAATTCCAATCTTTCATCACCATCTGATATGCTGGCTAGGGGTGATGGGAGGTATGGTCCAACAACTTCTTGAAGATCTGATTGATTTTCACTCTGATGTAGATGGATCCCAAGGATCTTTGGATTAGTGCAGGGTATTGTTCCATTATCTGGGCGGAGGCCACAAAGGGGAGCTAGACAGAGAAGGATAGCCCATTTTATCGGGGGGGGGGGAGGTTTGAAGGAGTTAAACCATTCCCTCCCTGTTTTCCTGTTATTCCCCTCACCCATGTCACTATTGGGGAACAATCTTCATTTATGAAATGGGAAGCGGGAAGGGGGAACAACTAGCGAAAACGGGGGAAATTGTGTTGTCGAAGGCTTCCATGGCTGGGATCACAGGGTTGTTGTATGTTTTCCGGGCTGTATGGCCATGTTCTGGAAGAATTCTCTCCTCACAACCTCTGAGGATGCCTGCCATAGATGTGGGCGAAACGTCAGGAGAGAATACTTCTAGAACATGGCCATACAGCCCGGAAAACATACAACAACCCCACGGGGGAAATTGTTTTCCTCCTTCAACTTCCCTCCATAAAATGGACTATTCTTCTCTGTCTAGCATCTCCTTGTGGCCTCTGCCCAGATAATGGAACAGTACCTAGTGCAGTTATCAACACTTTTTGTGACTACTCTAGAAGCAGGCATTATGATTTTATAGATGCATTTTGAATGGCATGGTGCTCGGGATGCATCAATGTGTATAAAAAGCTTTTTGGAAATTTTGGGAGAATTCCTACTTCTTTGAACATTTAGTGGTGGAAAATTTGAACAAAGTGGCCCAGTACAACAACAAAGCAGAACTACTTACTTAATCTTGTTCTCCTTTGCAGTATCTGGAAGTAATTTACAATCTATTCCATTGTGTTTACATGTATTTCCCACTACAGGTGAAAGTACAATTTAATTGCTTTGAAGTCAGTGCAGGGCAGCATCTCTATGTTACCATGAAAACACTTCCAAATTACTGTGCAGTTAAACGAACTCAAGAATATTATGTTGAAGGTAAGCTATGTACTGAGAAAAATGTTGATGTTAAGGAGTGGGTGTACTTTAGGAATACAAAAGGTAGAATGATGCTGAGGAGACTAGGACCCCATCTACACTGCAGTATAATCCAGTTTCAGAATGCAGATTAACTGCATTGCAGAAGCGGCCCTAGGTAATTTCGCCTTGTAGGCGAACCTAGTAGCAGCCCCCCCCCCCAAAATTGCGTCCCCTCAGGTCCCGCACATACCTTGTGAGAAGAGCTAGGCCTCAGTTGAGGCCTTCCGTGTTCGGCGAGAAGGGATCCGATGGTCCCCGCTGCCACCGCCGTAGGTGTGGGGCCTGGGGGGCCGCAATTTTGCATTTCACTGGGGGCACCGTCGAGGCGCCCCTGTGGTGGTGGAGGCGGCGGGGACCATCGGATCCCTCCTCGCCGAATGTGGAAGGCCTCAATTGAGGCCTAGCTCTTCTCGCGAGGCCTTCCGTGTTTGGCAAGGAGGGACCCGATGGTCCCCACCGCTGCTGCCACCGCCGCCGCAGGGGCGCCTCCACAGCACCCCTAGTGAAATGCGCCACAAGCGGGCGCTAACATTGGCTGCTACTTTGGACTGGCATTGCTGCATTGAAATGGATTATATGGCAGAGTAGATTCATATTATCCAGTTGCAGTTCAATCTGCATTATATGAGTCTCCACCAGGCCTGCACAACCTGTGGCCCTCCAGGTGTTTTGGACTTCAGCTTCCAGTATTCCTGACCATTGTACAAACCAAGAGCAGGTATACCTAAACACACTTTCTAGAAAGTAAGGTTAACTTTCAGTGAGCGTGGCTGTTCTGCTGATGGAACAAGTGTTTGTGTGTAAGTATGGTGTATGGTAACCCCCCTCATGCATTCTCAAAACATGCTCTTAAAAAGTGGTGAACATTCAGAATTAAGGTGATGGAGCTCCCCTAGTCTTCTGCAATTTTTGAAAATTAGAGGCAATTATGTCAATGGAATAAATGTTATTAGATCCAGTTCACTAAATCATTAATGTAGAATGTGAGTTTTAGGATATAATTTAAACTTCTAAATAAGGCATTGACAAACACACACACACACACACTCTTGAGAGGAGAAAGGTAGAAGAAGAAAGAAGAGAATTAGAATGAATAACTACTTTGGAACTACCGTGCTTTGGGTTGTGGGTGGAACAATCAGGATAGGATGGAACTATAGAAAATATTATCCCTTCCTTACTTTCATTCAGGGTCGGTTAATATTACATTAGGAGTGGATAATTCTATATGGTCATTCCTGCTTTCATAGCCTTGATTCATACAATGCATGCACTCACTTGAACAAAACACTACTCATTTCCTCCCATTCCCAGCATTATTAGTGTTATTTCAATGGAAAATATAGTTCAGCTACAGTCATTCCCTTGTATTTTGCCATATTATCTATTCCCCACTTACTGCAGTGCCATGTTGGCATGACTAACAACTCATTTCAAAGCTCCTCTGTCAACTCTGTCCCTCTGGCTGTTACTGATATTGATTGTTTTATCGGGCTAGGCCCCATGTAAGCCGCCCCGAGTCCCTTCGGGGAGATGGCGCGGGGTATAAAAATAAAGTTGTTATTATTATTATTATTATTATTATTATTATTATTATTATTATTATTATTATTATTATTATCTGGCTGACTATCCAGTTGCCCTGTTGAAAGAGTGTCCTCCTAACCTATGGTACAAATGCAAATACATTTTATTGATTAACTTATCAGCAGTATCAAAATATTTGACAAACACATTTAACACATACAATATACAACCCACATTACAACCAAAGTTAAAATAAATAAGCTGTTAACAAGGGGTCAAGATCCTGAACCAGATTACATTTCTGCATCACTCTTACAATTTACACCAATTGACTCCAAATATGCAGTTCTCATATGAGTTGCTTTAAATAGAAAAAGGGTCATTTTGTATGTTATTTTAATATTATGGTCGGCCAATAAAAATGTAGTTTTAAGGATAAGGATCCCAGTGTGTCTTTTGTATGATGTAGACTATCGCAAAATTATACCTTCAGCCTCCTGTAACTGTCAGAGGCATGAGTACAATAAAGTACTTCTAAAAGTATACCACATATACACATACTATAATATTCATTAATGCACTATTTGATTGTAAACAAATAAGGGTTGCATCCCATCTCTGCAAATCCAGAAGGGGTAAAGAAGTTGTTGCAATTGTGCTTCATGTTGGTACCTGGTTGGGGAGTATTATTCATATTCTGCCTAATATCTTTAGATTAGTTGGAAGTGTGGTGCTCTACCTTGTGGTAATAAATGATATTGCTCCATGTAAGGCAGAGTGATGTCATGATGAAGAATAAGAAATGTGGAGGCAAAATATCCAAAAAGGGAAATGCTAGAGAATGCTCAAATTTCCGCACAGTGGCACTTATTTCACATGCCAGTAAGGTAATGTTCAAGATCCTGCAAACAAGACTCCAGCGAGAGCGAGAGTTGCCAGATGTCCAAGCTGTGTTTAGAAAAGGCAGAGGAATGAGAGACCAAATTGCCAATATCCGCTGGATAATGGAGGAAGCCAGGGAGTTTCAGAAAACATCTATTTGTGCTTTATTGACTATTCTAAAGCCTTAGCCTGTGTGGGTCATAATAAACTGTGGCATGTTCTTGGTGGTATGGGGATACCAAGTCACCTTGTCTGGCTCCTGATAAATCTGTATAAAGACCAAGTAGCCACAGTAAGAACAGATCACGGAACAACAGACTGGTTCAAGATTGGGAAAGGAGTATGGCAGGGCTGCATACTTTCACCCTCCCTATTCAACTTCTACGCAGAACACATCATGCGACGTGCAGGGCTTGACAAATCCAAGGCTGGAGTTAAATTTGCTGGAAGAAACATTAACAACCTTAGGTATGCAGATGATACCACTCTGACTGCTGAAAGTGAGGATGAACTGAGGAGCCTTATCACCAAGGTGAAAGAAGAAAGTGCAAAAGCCTAGCTGCAGTTAAACATCAAGAAAACCAAGATTATGGCAACCAGACCGATTGATAACTGGAAAATAGAGGGAGAAAACATGGAGGCAGTGACACACTTTGTATTTCTAGGCGTGAAGATCAGTGCAGATGCAGACTGCAGCCAGGAAAGCAGAAGGCATTTACTTCTTGGGAGGAGATCAATGGCCAACCTTGACAAAATAGTGAAAAGCAGAGACATCACACTGGCAACGAAGGTCCGCATAGTGAAAGCAATGGTATTCCCCATAGTAACCTATGGTTGCGAGAGCTGGACCATAAGGAAGGCTGAGCGAAGGAAGATAGATGCTTTTAAACTCTGGTGCTGGAGGAAAATCCTGAGAGTGCCTTGGACAGCAAGAAGATCCAACCAGTCCATTCTCCAGGAAATAATGCCCGGCTGCTCACTGGAGGGAAGGATATTAGAGGCAAAGTTGAAGTATTTTGGCCACATCATGAGAAGACAGGAAAGCTTGGAAAATATCATGATGCTGGGGAAAATGGAAAGAAAAAGGAAGAGAGGCCAACCAAGGGCAAGATGGATGGATGGTATCCTTGTAGTGACTGGCTTGACCTTGAAGGAACTAGGGGCGGCCGACAGGAAGCTCTGGCTTGAACTGATCCATGAGATCACGAAGAATCGGAAACGACTGCGTGAATGAAGAAAAAGAAGAAGGAGGCAAAATGGGTGGGATATGACAAGGTAGAACCAGCCAGCCACTCTCATAGTTATCCAAACCATTTCCACTATGAAAAGCACTGTATCAGTGATAGCTATTTCTTGTATGTAAAAAAGAGACATCACAGAATTGTAAATAGAGTTAATAGTAAAGGGGCTATGAGTGATACATTATAATATAATAATACATGATACATTATAATAGAAAAATCTATAGTAGGAATATTTGAGGGTAGGCAAATCATATATCATTTGAATCTGCTTCCTCCTGTTGCATCCCATGCTTCTTCCAGAATTTCACCAACTAAATGCTACTCCCTTGATTTACTAAGATTACATTTTCATTGGCACATAATCAAGTCTCCAGAGGTTAAAAACTGACACACATTGCAAGATAATAAAACAAGCTGAAGAAAAAAAAAATCCTGTTTTGTATTTTCCAGATTGCCAAAACAGTGATGTGGCAAGAAATATTCCAGACTGTTTTGGTAAGTAGTCTAAATTCTAAGCAGTACATGTAGGATGTGTCTCCTGTTTCTGAATTCTATTAATCATGTATTTATCTGAAATTTAAAACTAGTTTGAAATATGATAAACTTTGATAAACTACTAGGTAAAGTTTCCCCCCTGACATTAAGTTTAGTCATGTCCAACTCTGGGGGTTGGTACTCATCTCCATTTGTATGTCAAAGAGCCGGCGTTGTCCATAGACTGCATGACTGCATGGAGCGCCGTTACCTTCTCGCTGAAGCGGTACCTATTGATCTACTCACATTTGCATGGTTTTGAACTGCTAGGTTGGCAGAAGAGCAGGAGCTCCCCCTCCTCCTGCTATCTGGATTTGAACCGCTGACCTTTCGGTTAGCAAGTTCAGCAGCTTTGCAGTTTAACCCACATTTTGCTTAGTGTGTGTTAAAATATACAGTATGCCTTCACGGGACTGGTAACCACAATTTTGCCTACCCACATCTGACAAAATATGTCCCCTCTAGAAATTTTCTACATCTTCCAGGCAAACCTGTAGAATAATTCTGCCAGATAATGTTATAAAGTTGTCCTGGAGGACCTAGTAAATTCATAGAGAAGAGAATTTTTTCACATTTTCCTCCAAGTGGTAAAAGTCAGCAAAAATATCTCTAGCAGCATTCACTGGGGCCAATTTGAAATGACCTTTGAAATTATCTGTTCGTGCATGCAAGAATGCAATAAAAGATTAACACTGTTACATTGATGAAACTTTAGTATATATAATTTGCATATTTAAGTTTTTAAAAAAATATTTAATCAAGAGTAACAAGCATTCTATTATTTTTAAAAATCTAATAAAAATGCTGGGTAAGATTCTGGATGCTCTGTGAAATTTCATGGTTTCATGGAGTAATGTTACAGTCAGGCTGCTGTGTGAAGACACAATTCTCAACATGCATATTAGGGGATAACTACTGAGAAGACAAACACAGAATTGTGTTGTAAGCCAGTGCTACTCAAAGTGGTCATCTGCAAACTGGTTCCAGTTCATACACCATTAATGCTATTCTGTGGTAAGTTTCCAGGAAACTATGCAAAGAAAATCATATATGACATAAACATGCTGTTGTTCCTAGTACACTGAGAGAAATGTGCCAGTCTGTCACACCTGATACCTTGCAAAGTCTTGCTGCAAATCCCTATGAATATTCAGAAGTTCCTTCACTGGAATAGATGGTGACAGCTGACTATATAATTCTGCACATGGTTATATAGAAGTAGATCTCTCTGCTTTCAATGGGATAAAATTGTAAAATCACTGATCTTGAAAACATGCACACTGAATATGGAACCGCAAGTCTTTGGTTATAGTGATTTGCATTAATTAAAAAATCCTTGTTTCCAAGCAGATATTTTTATTTATCCAATTTTGTTGTGGTTTTATTCCCATTCATTTCAGTTCCCCAAATGGTTTATGAGGTGGACAGAATGCAAAAGACCATTTCGGTAAACATTTTGGAAGTTACTCAAGGCACGGACTATTATGTTCGGTTATGCTATCTGCGGTTTGTGTGTGAAGATGCAGGATTGGTCACCGTGGTAAGTTCCTTGCAGAAAATGATTATCTTTCTTAAAAATGGTCATATTGGCAGAACCCCCCTGTTTAAGCAGCTTCACTGGCTGCCGATAATATTCCGAGCCCAATTCAAGGTGCAGGTTATTACCTACAAAGTTCTAAATGGTTCGGTACCTGCCTATCTTTGTGACTGCGTCATCCCCTATGAACCTACACCAGAGGTCCCCAAACTAAGGCCTGTGGGCTGGATGCGGCCCTCCAAGGTCATTTACCTGGCCCCTGTCCTAAACTTTAGACTTAGGGTTGACCTAAGTCTACTTCGTTTTTGGAGGTCCCGTTCCTTACCGATGGTCTTATGAGATCATCTAGATCAGGGATCCCCAAACTAAGGCCTGGGGGCCAGATGCGGCCCTCCAAGGTCATTTACCTGGCCCCCACCCTCCGTTTTAGACTTAGGCTCACCCAAAGTCTGAAATGACTTGAAGGCACACAATACCAACAATCCTACTTTACTTGACTATTTCATTGGCCAGAAGCAGGACCACAGTTCCCATTGAAATCCTGATAGGTTTATGTTGGTTAAAATTGTTTTTATTTTTAAATATTGTATTGTTCTTTCATTTATTAATATTGTGCTATGGTAATAATTGAATATATTGTGTATACATATAATATTGATACTAATATTATAATGTAATGTAATATAGTATAATACTAATAATTATACAATATAATAATATTAATTATACATTATATATTAAATGTAATATTACTAATAATATTACGGTAGTGGTATAGGACAATATAGTAATATATAATGCTAACATTGTGCTATGCCAATAATATAATATATTGTATGTACATACAACTTGTAAGCCGCTCTGAGTCCCCTTCCGGGGGAGAGAGAGTGTGGGGTATAAAGGTAGTAAATAAATAAATAAATAATATTTTTTGCACTACAAATAAGATATGTGCAGTGTGCGTAGGAATTTGTTCATTTTTTTTTTCAAATGATAATTCGGCCCCTCAACAGCTTAAGGGACCATGAACCGGCCTTCCACTTAAAAAGTTTTCTGGAACCCTGATCTAGATGGTCTTTGAAGGTCTTTTTTGCTTAGCTATGGCCTTATGAGACCATCTAGATGGCTTTTGGAGGTCACTTTCCTTGCCTATGGTCCTATGAGACCATCTAGATGGCCTTTGAGGGTCCTTTTCCTTGCCTATGGTTTTATGAGATTGTCTAGATGGCTTTTGGAGGCCCCTTTCCTTAGCTATGGTCTTATGAAACCACCTAGATGGTCTTTGGGGGTCCTTTTCCTTATCTATGGTCTTCTGATGGCCTGATGAGATCATCTAAATGGCCTTTGAGGGTCCTTTTCCTTACCGATGGTCTTATGAGACCATCTAGATGGTCTTTGGAGGTCTCTTTGCTTATCTATGGTCTTGAGATCGCCTAGATCAGGGGTCCTCAAACAAAGGCCCATGGGCTGGGTGCGGCCCTCCAAGGTCATTGACCTGGCTCCTATCCTAAACTTTAGACTTAGGGTTGACCTAAGTCTGAAATGACTTGAAGGCACACAACAACAACAATCCTAATTTGTTTTACTATTCCATCATAGTCTGGCCCCCCAACAGTCTGAGGGACCGTGAACCGGTCCTCCACTGAAAAAGTTTGAGGACCCCTGACCTACACGATCTCTAAGATCCTCTGGGGGGGGGGGCTCCTCTCGCTTCCATCTTCCTCAGTTATGACTGGTGTGGATGAGAGAGAGGGCCTTCTCGTCCGTGGCCCCCCGACTCTGGAACTCCCTCCCTAGGGAGATTAGGTTGGCTCCCTCTCTATCCTCCTTCAAGAAACAACTTAAGACTTGGATGTTTAGGTTGGCCTTTGGTGAGACAGTCACTGGATGACCAGCCTCAGTCGACATTATAATTCTATCCTGAATTTTATTAGGTCCCTTTTATTTTGGTATTTTAATCTGATGATGCTATTTTTATATTGCTGCAGGTCAGAGAGGGATTTTTTTTTGCATTGAAACAGTACTTTTCAACAGAAAATAACATCATGTGCTGAAATAATATATTCTGTGGAAACATTGCTATTTATTGCAGAGTAGTGCTATTATTTGCACAAAAAATCCACATGCAAATTCTGCACAGATCTGTGAAGATTTTCAAGTATTATCCTCATCAGGGTTCCTCTCCATCCAAGAGACATTTATTGACCATTTCCCAAAGATTTTCAAAGATTTTCCATCCCTAGTTTGATCTCAGTCAAGGACTACAAAGTTTCTGAACATGAACCCTTTTCTATGTTATTGCTATGACCCCCTTCCCTTCACCAGGAAAAACCAAAAGGGCATGTTCAAAAACATGGTCTCTCAATAATAACAGATTACATTGGACCTGAATTCCCAGTCTATGGTTGAGAACAATGTAAAATCCTGTGATAGTTGCATGGATTATCAACCTATGTAGCAAAGCGATGCCAAGATAACCGCTTCCCCTATAGTCGTACTAAGTCAACCAATCTGACATGTATACCCATAGGTATGTTTCTTCCAAGTCAGCCCAAGGACTTTGCTTTGCTTTGGCATAGGCACTGAATGAATCTAAACCAGGCATGGGCTTTTGAAACTCTAAGCTCATAATGCTACAAAAACACTGTGAAAGCAAAATTCAAGCAATTATTTGGAGCCAGTCTGAAGTGCTGTTCTGTTGAAGAGCCTGTAAAGACACACAAAACTTGATATACCACTGTCTGATTTACAATTTCAGATTACAGAAAAGGATTCGATGAAACCAGTTTCTTTCCCCTATGATGAGCTACTGCCTTGTCTCTGTGTCGAGGTAATTATTTCCATTGTGGTTCAATGCATGACTTTACTCAAAGTGCAATAGTGCACTCAAGAGGTGTGCTTCTTGATACAAAGAACAACATTTATGTAGAACTATCTAGTGCCAGACTTGGATCTCAGTACAAAAGTGAACCTGAAATAATGAGTGATAATTATAAGGAATATTTGGAATGTCCCCTCAAAAAGTGTGAGACTATAGTGAGTGAAATGCCCTTGTCTGGAGGAAACATTGGGCAAAATAAGAATTTCATTGACCAAAGATGAAAACTTTGAGTCAAAATATATCTGGCTTGTATTGTGTGACAAATCTGATAAGATCTTAGCCCATCTAATCTCCTTTACAAATGATTTGTCTTATAGAACTTTTACTAAATTGCTATTTATAATTGGACTGTATAGGTTTTATTTCCATACTCAATAATTTTTAGAATTTTATTATATTTGTTAACACTTTTATATCCTTCCAATATTCATGTCCCAACTGTTTCTGTTTGTTTTTCATTATTTTGGTGAACTTGGACTTACCCTTTTCTTCTGTTATATTCTCCAGAGAAGTATACTATCAGTGGGTTTTAGATAGGTAAAGTAGGAGCATTTCCTAGAAAGTAGCTTTTTTTTGCTAAATGATGTGTTGTTTTAGGCTGCTGTATAATTTGTGCTGGTTTTTTGTTGTTGTAATGCCTTTGCAAGCTGCCTGAGTAAAAAGAAGGGATAAATATAATAAGCAAGTACAAAGAAAAAAATTCTAACATCTCCTCAGATCAACTGCATATTCACAGTGGCTTAGATTCCATTATTATCACCAACTAAAGTAGACTCAATATATCAGTGGGATTTACTGATATTTTGATTCACCGTTCAGCAAATCTACTCTAATCAGGACTAACCAATAGGATTCAGACCAATTTTCTTGCATTTCGTCCTACCTTTCATCTAGGACCAGATTTGATGGACCACAGCTCCCTCCATGCTCAACCTAGATGACAGCTTGAAAGCATTCGCCTGAAAAAGGCTGATAGGAAGATTATCCTGTTTCATTTTTCTTTTTTTGAATAATTTTTATTGAGGTTTCCATGTTTCTTTGTTTTTTGACATGCCAATAGAAATACAATATTGGCACATTCAAGCAAGTTGAAACCTTGGATGGACCTCCAATAGAAGCAGAACCATCAAACTATCTCAAGAGTTCCCATTTGCCCAACTAGGTCCATGATTCAGAAGTTGCATTCAGAAGTGACTTCCTGTTGGTCAGTTTTGTAGCTCAGAAGGCTGGCTTGTGGCCTACTCCGAGAGTGACATTTGTCCTTTGTGCTATGACTGGCCATCCCTTCTATAGATATGAATGAACTACATATTCTATCATTCCTGACTGTGAAATGTGCTACGAAAGATTGTTTTGAGTTGAAGTCCAACAATACCTGGAGTCTCCACCCCTGCTGTGTCCCCCTCCTCTTCTCATTAGTTTTAGTATTTAGTGAAGATAGATTGTGTTGATGATTCTTGATATGTGTTGTCGAAACACAACCTCTGAGGATGCCTGCCATAGATGTGGGTGAAATGTCAGGAAAGAATACTTCTGGAACATGGCCATACAGCCTGGAAAACACACAACAACCCTATTCTTGATATACAATTAGATTTAGAACTAACTGGACCTTAGAGTTAACGTCTTGATGTTTGATTATAGGCATGGGCAGCAATTCCAGATGCACGGAGAATACGAGTGTGCCCATTTAAAAATGGTAAGTGAAAAATGCCTCCTGCTTTTTGGACTTCTTGCATAGTATAGCGGAAGGCTAATACAGCAAGTTAGCACAGCTGAATTTTTTTAAACCCATTTATTATAACCCTAGGTTCTATATCTGAATTTTGTACAGACTCATATGTCTACATTTTGACATGAGGCCAAAAGTTCAGATCTGATTCTTCTGTGAAAATAATTCTGAATTCCCTTATATGCCACTGATACTGAATTCTATTATTATAATATCATTCAAAGAACAGATGTTGGAGTAATTTCCAAGATAAGTTATCCCAAAGTTTAGGAATTTCAACTTTTGTATAAAGGGAAACACCACTGATTTGTTTATGAAAACTGCATGAATCCTCATAACATAAAGTTCTTTGGCAGCTTAAACAAACAAGCCTTAAAACAATTTAAATATGAAATAAACTATAAAGCCATACAATCAGAATAAAAAAATAGCCAAGAAATTGTTTTTATTGTTATTTGTCATTAAGTTGGCTTTGACATATGGAGACACTACAAGCTCATCAGTCATCAATTGCCCTGCTCAGGTCTTGCAAATTCAAGGTCATGGTTTCCTTGCTTGAGTCAAGGATATGCAAGTTCAGGTTTAGCTGTGTTGATTTTCTTTCTTGTTTTTGTGGGCCATCTTATTATGTTGCTTCTAAGGTAGTCCGATCACAGGGGTTTTTTGGGCCAGATTTGTTCATAGGAGATTGGCCTGTGCTTTCATCTCAGGCTGAGGGAGTTTGACTTGCCCAAGTTCACCTAGTAGACTTCCATGTCCAAGCAAGGATTGAAATCTTGTTCCAAAATCATAGTCCAATGGTCAAACCAATAAAATGTCTCTTTCATTCTTCTAGCACCAACCAATTCAGATCTTCATTGGTTTTGAATCTGTCCTACAGTAGATAACAAAATCTGCTATGTATTCTATGTATGGAATGAATGGCCCGTGAGGTCTGTTCCAACTCTACGATTCTATGATTCTATGAATGGAGTATTGTCTTGATCTTTGACAGAGGCAAAAAATGTCTACTTCAATTTCCTCTGTTTATGGCTTCTGTAAAAAAAAACCAAAAAACACCAGGTGAAATTTATATCAGACTCTTCTTAAAATGTATGTGTGTGTGAGAGAATGCGCAAGTGTATTATGATGCCTGGCAGTTGTAGCTAGGGTCTTGGTTTTAAAAAAATACAACTTGTGAAGTCTTATTAAAGCCCCTGAGAGTATATGATCTGTAATTGTGTTGTTATATCTTCCTTCTCTTCATATGTTTCTTTTAGATACTAAAGCCCTCTGGGACAATCTAAATTATAATCCTGTTACACAATCACTGGTATGGGAAGCTGCCTGTCCCATTGATGTTACTGTCAGCCTTTGTCAGTTGATGGAGACAGACAACGAGTGTGTTGATCTAGAGAACACTTTCAAGACTAATCTAGAGAAAGTAAGTACTCAAGATAATAGACATATACTGGATTTAGCATTTGTTTTGGCCTTGCTGACCAGATTTGGTCATCACTGTTAGTTGTCACCATTGGAATAGTCTTGAGCTTGATTGACATTTTCACCCATTCCTTTCACATAATTTATTCCCATCCTCACACTATTCCATTTTTCTTTGTCATGAAGACCTATTCATTTCAGTTCCTCTTTGTCAGCTGATCCTTTTAGCTCAGCTGATAAGGGAGAGTCCACCAAAGTCACCCACCTAGGTGCCGGAGGTTGAGTAGTAAATATTTTGGTTCCTTTCACACAGCACATTTGTAATACTATAACTCCATTTTAACTGTCATACTACCATATCAGAATGGACAGGCGAAGTATCTCGCTTCTTCTGGCTTCCGGTGAGGAAAGAGGAAACAGCGGGGTGAATCTGTCACCCCACACACAGCTCCCTCTCATGATGCTTTCCCCATCACAGCTCCCTATTGCAATGCTTTTACCCTGGTTGGGGGAGGAGTCACAGGCAACTAGGTCTGATGGCAGCTGTGGGGCCCTGTCTCCAAAAAAGGCTCTAAACATCCCAGAACTCTTATTTTGAGCCATGTGATGAGGTCAATCTATGAAATCCTAGGATTTTCAGTTTAGGAGGAAGATTGAGAATTCTCTAGCTTTAATCCTCTAGTTATTTTGGATTCCAGATCTTGCAGTTGGCTAAGCTAGCTAGGAGTTGGCCAAGCTAGCTTCTGGGAGTTGAAATCTCAAATCTGGAAGACCAAATGTTAGGAACCATTTCTGTAGTGCCTTGTTCAACAACAAATTTCTGGGTTTCATACAATCTTGCCATGCAGCTAATGTAAAATTATAATATTGTAACTCTAGTCTGAAAGGGAATCCCAAGGAAGCAGTTCTTGGGTGATCAGTTGGAAAAATTTCGAGTGACTATCTTCAGTAGGGCTGCTGTGAGTTGCAGTCCTACAGTATCCTACCATACAATTACCACTCTTGGATTCCCGTTTGGTTGAGTTCAAACTTTTAATAACGACTCTTTTAAAATCCTATGAAACTTCACCCCATGACATTTGGCACTTAAGTGATTGTCAATAGCTGATTATTTGATTTTTCTTTCAATCAGGTGAAATATTCTCAAGTCGATGCCAATCCAGGACTTTGTATGAAGGTATAATATTATTTTCTAATATAATTTTCTTACTACTTTTATTAAAGATATTGATAAGAGAGTTGACTTATTAATTGCAACTGCCAAGCAGTAAATATCCTTTCCCATATTTTCCTTCTCATTATTACATGTTTGCTAACAAAGAAGGTAAGAAGGAAGACATGAACAAACATAGCATATGACTATGGCCCATGTAAACACAAACTGTATTCCTCCTCAATTCCCTCTTTCCCTTCAGCAGCTTTGTTAAACTTGTAGGGCTGTCATAATTAGTAAAGCATTACCAGATAACTTAAAACATTGAAGAAGCTTTGATGTTGTTAATATTATAATATTTTAATTAAATTTAAATGATTAGGCTAAAGTCTAAGATCCCACTGTTAAATCCAAAAGTGGCAATTTTAAAGAAAGATTGTATTAACTCTCAATGAAAACAAAGAGCCTTACTTCTTAGTAAATCCGTAAAGATTGTACTGTGATTTGTCATTGGCTTTGGCAGAAGTCAAAATCCTATGAATTAGTTCATGTTTGGTTTTTATTTTAGCAGGAAATGTATCTGTGCGCACACTAAACATTATATTAAATATAGCTATGCATTTTGATGCCAGTAGAATCACATAGGCAGGACAGAGAATCATTATTGGGAATAGAGAACTGAATTTCCCTTTTCCCTGCCTGCAGAATTTCTGGAGGAAGGTAAAATGTTAATAAACCCGGGACTTTTCGGACTACATATTTATAGTGCTGTGATTTCACTTTTTCTGCCAGTTTCATCCTAAGGAGCACTGAGGCTCATAGTTGGGTGAGGCAATAGAGTTCTTTCAAAGAGAATTCTAAAGGCCCTTTCCATGAAAAAGAACCATGGCAGTTAAAGTGGAAGAATAGCAGTGTAATGATGTAGCGCAAATGGGCTTATTGTATTTTCTTTGACGGATCAACCATCATTGGATTATTTGCACTCTCTGCCTGCTCTATTTACCCTTCCCAACTGATGCTATATGAATGGTGCAGAACTTGCACACTTGGTCCTGAGTAAAAGTACATAAGGCCCCTTCAGACACTTTAGCTCTGCCACTGCCATCGCCCATCTGCCACCCACTGCCATCATCAGAATAGAGATGCTGCACATGAAACTGAGACTTTCTATAAATATGATAGAATACAGGGGCCAGAATTGTGTGGCCTCCACACCTTATCCCACTGTGTTTCTCAGCATTGCTCTCCACAAGCTGTTCTGGTTAGAGCTTCTGGGACTTAAGACCTCATCACATGGGGGACTGCGGGGGCATCCATGGGGCAGTGGGACAAATCTGGCAGACAGAAGGCGAAGCTGTCGTTCCACACCCTGCATCAGCTGTATCATCTCGCTTTCCTTGGCCTACCTAACGAGAACATGGGTAGTCTCCCATATTCTCAGGTCTCCATCCTAGGACGCTTCCAGGACAGAACCAGAATGGAGCCCCACCAGAAGTAGTCCTGCGTCATGTGATGGGCTTCGGTGGGCTCCGTCCTGGATCTGTCCTGGAAGCGTCCAGGACAGAGCCAAACCTCATTTGATGAGGCTCGTGCAGTGCAACTACAGTAGAGTCTCGGTTATTCGAGATAAAGGGGCGGGCCCAATCTCGGATAACCAAACTGCTCGGATTGCTGGGAGGCCCTATTTATCCCTCCCGGCAATCCAGTTAAGGGAAGTGCCCGTGAGCGCTGCTGCCTAGTAATGCTCATGGGCGCTTCCCAAGGGGCGAGGGCTTTCCGAAGGACGTCTCCCCAGATCTCCCTTGGCCAGGCCCTTGCTGGAGGAAAGAGTTTCCTCCAGCAAGGGCCTGGCTGAGGAAAACCCATGGCACACTCCTCGTCTCTCAGAGGGAAAGGCCCTTGCTGGAGCAAGGGCCTGTCCCTCCGAGAAAAGTGAAGTGTGCCCTGGATCTCCCTTGGCCAGGCCCTTGCTGGAGGAAACCTTTTCCTCCAGCAAGGACCTGGCTGAGGGAGATCTGGGGAGACATCCCTCGGCGAGCCCTCACCGCTTGGGAAGCACCCCACGAGTGCTTCTGCAACCATCGTGGGGCGCTTCTCTGGGCTGAGCCCTCACCAATAGCGGGGCGCTTCCGGGGTGCTTCCTCCTCCCTGTCCCTCTCCTTCTCTTGAGCTCCCTTTGCTTGAGAGAAGGAGAGGGAGAGGGAGGGGTGCCCCGGTGGCGCCTCGGATAATACAGAGGCTCGGTTAACTGGGGCTCAATTAACTGAGACTCTACTGTATACAGTATATGAAAGGTCATATAATTCTTGGCCATTGTAATGAATGTGCTTTGATCAGGGGAGTAGGGTCTCTTCAGTCTTACTATCTTTCTCCACTGTTCAGTCATTTAAACATATGAAAACACAGCACAATCCTATAGATGTTTGCTTCAAGGTCTTATTCTCTAGTGTTGTGAATAGGACTGCAATCAAAGCTTGTTGTTTAATTGATTCTATATACATCATGGCCATTCTGTCCAAGATACTGGCCTGACAGTCTTATAGAGATTAAGCTTCAGCTTGATTAAATTATTGTATCACTCCATTGTAAATAGAAATTACAAAGATTCACATTTCCTAACTATTTTTTTATTGAAATCTTTTCTAGTTTACAACAGATGATGGTTCCTGGGTGAGATGTCCTTTTGCCCATGGAAATTTCCAAGGTAAAATGCAGTTTATGTTTATAAATAGCTTCTTATCGTATTTATTTGATTAAATATCCCCCCTTGCCCACAGGAAAACTATCACCTTCCAAAACCACACCCTTAAAATCATAAAGCTCATACATCTATAACTGATTTATTGAATCACAGAATATCACATTTCTTTGTCTGAGAACTATGAATCTTTTTCTCTCTGGATATTGCTGGATTCCACATCTATTATTCCTTATCATGGACTGTGCTAGTTGGAGATGATAGGAATTATAGTCCAATAACAGCTGAAAGGCGATATATTGCCCACTTCTGCTGTAAAATAATGCTTGTGTGTGTGTGTATGTGTATGTGTGTGTGCACATTCAAAGACTGAAAACACCATGAATGTATCACAGATTGTAATATTTTCCATGGGGTAACATGAAACTTTCTTCCTCCAAGAATAAAACAAATATTTGTAGTGCTAATTTGCAAAACAAATTACAGGCAGTCCCCAAGTTATGAACAAGATAAGTTCTGTAGGTTTGTTCTTAAACTGAATTTTTGTGAGTCAGAACAGGTATATTTTTAAATGTAACTCCAGCCAAATAGATCTCTCTCTCTCTCTCTCTCTCTCTCTCTCTCTCTCTCTCTCTCTCTCCCTCCCTCCCTCCCTCTCTCTCTCTCTCTAGCACAGAGAAGGGTTAACATGAAAAAATTGGCTTGTTGTGGAAATTGATTAATGATAAAACTTCAGTTGAAACAACTTTTCACCATGAGTGAATTTCCCTTCCTAGGGATAGATTTCTCTCACTTCCTGTTATCTTTCCCCTGTTCTTAACTATGAGTCATTTGTAACTCGGGGACTACCTATACTTATTTAAAACCCTTTTGCGAGGTCTCAATGTGTGAAGGGACTGTGTTCCTGGCATTGCTCCTGGATGTTGCATGCTGTTCACGACCCAGTCAACATATCATCTGTGTCAGATGAGGGATCAACTGTATTTTACAGTCAAAGCTACCATTGACATTACATGATCAAAACTCAAAGCTTTGCTGCATAACACTTCCTGATGTACAATGCAGTGATACGCAATTATTTTTTGCCAGTGAACTCTTAAACAAGCGTTACTGTACCAAGTTTTTCCCCACGAATAGATGGAGCACCATCAGTGCAAATGGCCACTAGGTTTTCAAATGTTATGCCTAACTTTACAGTTACACACTTATTCACTTGATTTGTGATTTCTTTTCCAGTAGTTTGATCTTGCATGGAGCACAAACCAATCAGTTCCTCGGTTACTTCAAAGTTGTCATCAACATCTTGAATAAACAGTATCTGTCAAATCAGTGCTCTTGTTTATCATTAAAGAATAATAGCTGGATTCGTTTGCCTTCTGATTTAAATGATCATCAATGTTATTGGATATACCCTGTTTCCCCAAAAATAAGACAGTGTCTTATATTATTTTTTGCTCCCAAAGATGCACTAGGTCTTATTTTCAGGGGATGTCTTATTTTTCCATGAAGAAGAATTCACATTTATAGTTGAACAAAAAATGAACATTTATTATATACTGTACAGTAGTTGTCATCACAAACCAGCATGACCAGACAAACTGAATCTTATCAGGAATTTCTTGTTACTACCATTATTTCAATGTATAACCATCTATAATATGTATATTTACCGATCCTGCACGCTCTGGTGTTCTGTTTGGCAGGCATGCTTCCAAACAAAAACTTTGCTAGGTCTTACTTTCAGGGGAGGCCTTATATTTAGCAATTCAGCAAAACCTATACTAGGTCTTATTTTCCGGGGATGTCTTATTTTTGGGGAAACTGGGTATCTAGTCTTTCCTGCACAGTCATATGAGGCAAACTTTCCCCCCCTCAAAATATTTTTTTATTGGGACATAATCTAGAAACTGTAATCAGTTATTAAAGTCTCCTTTAATAAAACACTTCCCAGCTGCACCAATTTCTTTAGAAATCTGAAAACTAACCTTAGTAGCCACCTCATTTTCTAAGTTTATTTTCTTGAAATAATCGGGATGACATCTCATTATCTAGTCAATAAATCAGTGAAATTTTCATATACACTGAGGCCCTTTTCTCAAAACAAATAAAAATGAATACCGCATGAATGACATTTAGAGAATTATGATTTAGAATGGGATTGAGAAATCACTTCAGGAATCATTAGAAGACCACTTTCATATTGATTTATTGCAAACACTGAGCATCTTTTTTTTTTTTGGATTCCATGGGACCAATTATAAATGGATATTGAAAACACGATCAGAATTTAAGACTTATTTTTACAACAGCAATACAAACAATTATATTAAAAATGTACAGATGTACATTATCCAAAAGATACTGTGGATCAAATAGTGTCCTAGTACAGAACTTGATTGTAGGGCTCTTTTACATATACTGCCCATGAAGCTCCCAGTGGCATAATGGGTTAAACCCTTGTGCCGGCAGGACTGCTGACTGACAGATCAATGGTTCGGATCCAGGGAGAGCAGGTGAGCTCCCTCTGTCAATTCCAGCTCCCCATGTGGGGACATGAGAGAAGCCTCCCCCAAGGATGGTAAAAATATCAAACATCTAGGCGTCCCTTGGGCAACATCCTTGCAGACGGCCAATTCTCTATATGAAAAAAATAGTATAACAACTTTGGATACAACTTGAATGCCCTAAATAGAAAATATGTAATAGACGCAAATACATAACAGAAATTCCACTATAAGGATTTTACTCTTTTGTCTCCTCCTGAATACATTGCTGAGAATCTAGCTAATTTATGTCAAGTGAAAAAGACCGACTGGTAATTTTTATCTCTGGCAACCACATCTCCAGCTCTCTCTCATTTTCTGATCTTGGCTGGATCAGTGCAATAATCCACAAGGGAGTATATTACTTTTTTGTTAGGAAAACTGAACACTGACTCTCTTAAGCCTGGTATGAATGTTAAACTGGCAAGGGAGGAGGAGTGGAGAAAGATGAACAAATGGGAAAAAAGGAAATTTGCATAGTTGAGTGTTGAACTTTGATTCTGGAGACCAGTAAGCCATGAAATTCATCTTGGGCAAGTCACACTCTCTCAGTTTCAGAAGACCGCGATGGCAAACCTCTTCTGAACAATTTTAGCAACAAAATCCTGTAATAAGTTCATCTGAGGACACTTCCAGACAGCACTAAATTACGGGCTTTAAACAGGGGCAAAAAATCCCAAGACTTCAGAAGAGGTCCACATACAGACCTGTTAGTCCTGGGATTTCTGCTTCTGTTGTCCAGACTTACTGCTTTGTTCTGAGATTTAGAATCTCCCAAGATGGCCGCTGTGGGACTTCCACTGGAAACTTCAGAGGTTCCCTCCCCCCCCCCCCCCCAAATGGCAAGATGCAGATATGCAGAGATTCGGATATGCAGATCACTGCAAAAGTTTCATTCTTTGTCCTGGGCAGAGAAACTGTGCCCCTCAGATGTTTCATGAAGTATCCCCCACACAAACAAACACTACCCCATCCTGTACACAATCATTGACTAGTTTTACAGCCTGGCTACCTGGCCATCTGTCCATTTGGTTGTGTACTTGTGGCATCGAATAACAGGGTGCTGTTCCTGGGTTATACATGGCTTCTCCTATTAGCCACCTGCATGACTTTGGCTCTCAGTATTTACATTCCTCTCCAGCACATCCATGTCCCAACAGTCAGTACTAAGTTTTTGCTATTTAATAAACTGTACACATGTTGTTAGCATACACCCAATGAGAAACCACATGTATAACCCGGCAACCCATCCTGTTGTTCCCTGGCACAAGTATACCACAAATTCTATCTGCACAGATGGCCATACAACAAAATCGGAGTAATTATAGTAATGATGGCTTTCTGTTCCTGGTTTGAAAGTGTCTGTTACTGTTTCATTGTGTACTGCACTGATCTGCATGTTACAGGAATAAACGATGAAATGTGGACATTTTGTTATCAGTTTTGAGCTGCAATGATAAAGATATCTGTGAATTAAAAACAAAAGCATAATAGAAACATTGCCTATTGAAATAGCACCAGCTGTCAATTGCACAAGTCAAGTCAATTTCCTCATCCTGTTTCAGCTTGGAAAATGAGACTTGCTGTGATGGAAGATCACATAGAAGTTTCCTTCGTGTCACACCCAGAGGCAAAATTTTCAGTTCTTGTATGTCAAAAGACTGAGTCGTCTTCATGTAACTCTGCTGGAATACACCAGCCAATTTCAGTGGTTTGTACAGCTTTTTATGTTGAAAATTGTACATTCGGGGAGGGAAATGTAAGCTCGGAAGGATTAATAGGGGTCTTCAGGAGCATGAAAGTGGAATCGTCGGGTGAATTTGCTTCCTGCAGGCATCACTTTGCCTACTTCTCCTCTAAGTGTTGCTGGACTGCATTTTTAATTAATCCTCACCAGTAATAGCTAGGACAGACTGAATTGGTAGTACTACATCTTGCTCTATATCAGTGGTGTCCAACCTTTAGGTCTCCAAGTGCTTTGAACTTCAACTCCCAGCAATCCCACCCAGTTTATCAGCTGTTAGGAATTGTGGGAGCTGAAGTCCAAAACACCTGGAGGTCCAAGGTTGGGAACCACTGCTCTATATGGATATATCTAAATCTGAAGAGTGTCAAGGTCAAAGTTTAGCAGTCATTTTTCTGCTTCTTCTGCCTCCAATAAGGAACAGGTATATGAGATTATAGCCAGACTCTGATGTGAAATTGTTGTTGTGCATCTTCATGTCATTTCTGACTTACAGCAAACATGAGGTGAACCTATCATAAGGTTTGCTTGGCAAGATTTGTTCCAAGTAGGTTTGCCTTTGCCTCCTTTTGAGGCTAAGTTAATGTGAATTACCCAAGTCACCCAGTAGATTTCCATGGCTGACTGGGGAATTGTATATGTTGTACGCCGCTTTGAATCCCACTCACGGGAAAAAAACAGGATAGAAGTAAATTATTATCAATAATAATAATAATAATAATAATAATAATAATAATAATAATAATAATAATAAATGGAGCCCACCGTGGCACATCAGGTTAAACTGCTGAGCTGCTGAACTTGCTGACAGAAAAGTTGCCAGGTTCGAATCCGGGGAGCAGGGTGAGCTCCCCCTATTAGCCCCAGCTTCTGTCAACCTAGCAGTTGGAAAACATGCAAATGTGAGTAGATCGATAGGTACCGCTCCGGTGGTAAGGTAGCAGCGCGCCATGCAGTCATGCTGGCCACATGGCCTTGGAGGTTTTTTTCGGACAATGCTGGCTCTTCGGCTTAGAAATGGAGATGAGCACCAACCCCCTGAGTTGGACACGACTGGACTTAATGTCAGGGGAAAACCTTTCAATAATAATAATAATAATAATAATAATACCATGTTCTCCATAGTCATAGGGCTCTTCTATGCTAACTGATAATTTCAGCTTGATCTGGCATCCAAGATACCAGATTGGTCTTTCATGGTGACCAGAATAGGGACTCCCTGAGCTGCTTTGGAGGTGGTAGGTAGTCCAAACTGCTCAGTCCCACTGTTCACAGTTTGATGCCACTGGGTATCCACCCTAGGGATGCCCACATGTTGAGGTTGTCATCAGCTACATATGTCACCTAACTTTGTCTATAGCGCTCTTGCTGACTTCATTCAGAGTGCCCATGCAGGAAGGAAGAGGGGAAAGCCCCTCTTGTTCCCGATCTATTGGCACATAGGCGCTCTGGCTCGTGCCTGCTTGAGACCAAAGAATGCAGGAAGACAGTCAAGACATTGCCACCAGTTCCAGTTAGGAACTGCCCCAGCTGACTTCACTCTGGCTTATTAGGGGGATCCGGGATTTAGGCTTCCCCTGAGTTAGGAAGGCCACATTAAAGTGGCCTCATTCTGGATTAAGCCAGATCAGTCCTGAGGATGTTTAGATGCAGCAGGGCAGAACCAAACACTCACCACCCTAAGTGGTTAGCATAGATGAGCCCACTATATCAACCCACTATATCACAGTGCTTCTCATGCTATGAGACTATTATAAGGAGGAACATTTTTCCTATAATACTGCTAGATGAATAGGTAAAGGTAAAGGTTTTCCTTGACATTAAGTCCAGTCATGTCTGACTCTGGGGGTTGGTGCTCATCTCCATTTCTAAGCCGAAGAGCCGGCGTTGTCCGTAGACACCTCCAAGGTCATGTGGCCGGCATGACTGCATGGAGCGCCGTTACCTTCCCGCCGGAGCGGTACCTATTGATCTACTCACATTGGCATGTTTTCGAACTACTAGGTTGGCAGAAGCTGGAGCAACAGCGGGCGCTCACTCCGCTCCGGGGATTTGAACCTGGGACATTTCGGTCTGCAAGTTCAGCAGCTCAGTGCTTTAACAATTTCTCCCTAAAATTTGATTGCCTAGAGATTGCTACACATATATTTTCAATGTGGTTTTAAAGTAGGATGGGAATCATGTAATGACACCGAACGATGTAGTTCTTAGAGTGATAGATTTGAATGCTATCATATAAGTGCTCGAATCCCTGCTCAATGATGGAAACCCACTAAGTGACATCAAGCAAGTTCCAAATTTCTGTTTCAAGCAGAATGCAATAGCAAACCATCTCTGAATATGTATTTCCATGAAAATCTAAAGGCAGACTCACTGTAAGTCAGAGTTCACCAGACAGCATATAACAACAATAATAACCTTGTGATTTTTCAGTTGCTGTTGGATCACACATTCCAGCAGCTGAAGCCAACTTAGTGGTGATGAATACTGGAAGGTGCAGCTCAACAATGCCTGAAGGGCCACAGGATTCTCTGATTTGGTTTAAATGGAACTGCAGAATAAATTGAGATCTCGGTTCACACTGTCTTAGATAAAACTGTGATTTACTGCTGAATTTGAATCAGTTATATAAATTAAAACAAAACAAAAAGAAAAGCACCCTTCTTGACTGTAGGAAGGAGAAAGTCAAAATAACAGTCAATCAAATATTTCATAGAAGCTTATGTTTCCTTTCATCTATCTTGGGAATCAACATGTAGTTTACCAAGGTCCTTCAGCACCTGGGTTTTATTTAGATGTATTATTGGATTACAACAGCTGTCATCTCAGCCATCATGGTGAAAAGAATAATAAGCATTGTAATTCAATACATCTGGAGGACATCTGGTTGGCGAGGACTGGTCAACTTGTTGTGAACTAGTATTATTCTGAAAACTATCAGTTCAACATAGCTGCTTAACAGCTTGCAGATCTAGATTATAGAAAAACAATACATTTTGTGTTTCAGCCCAAACTAATCAAGTAGTTCTCATGTATTTGGGAGCTACGCTTTAGAGAACACTAAAAGATGAGATTGGCCTTGAACTATGTCCCGAATTGCGTGGTTGCTTCAACTGCATTTACTGTCTGGTAGTCCATGTGGCTTAAATAGTAGTAATCTCAGGGCCTTTCCACACAGCAATATATTCCAGAATATCAAGGCGGAAAATCCCACAATTTCTGCTTTGAACTGGGTTATCTGAGTCCACATTCAGATAATGTGGGATTTTCTGCCTTGATATTCCGATATTCAGGCCCTTTCCACACAACTAAATATAATCCCACTTTTTCTACTTTGAACTGGAATATATGGCAGTGTGGACTCAGATATCCCAGTTCAAAGCAGATATTGTGGGATTATTCTGGGTTATATGACTGTGTGGAAGGGCCCTGTAGTGTTGAAGCTACTTTACGGCCATTCCATAAAAGGAAAATTTCCACTAATGCAAACTATTGTTCTTTGTGAGACAGTAGAATGAATGTCATTACCAAAAAAGGAAAATATAAAATGTCCTGATACATCTGCTGCCTTGATGTTGATTGTTTCTTATTTTGCCATTTTTAGGCTGGTCTAAAGTCAGTGTCTGTCAACATTTCGGAGAAAACATGTGGTTCCAACTTCTGCATTCAGGTATGTCTTCTGTCTTTCAGATTTATCTTGTGGCAGAGTGCAAACAAAAACCAGCAGGGGAAGTCTCCCCTCTTCCTCCTTCCCTGTTGCCTATGATTGTGGTATGTTAGGAATCTGCAAACAGCAGTAGGAATTGTTTAAATGCAATTCCATAAACCCAAACAATGCATTTCAAAACTGTGGTCCCAATCAGGTATGATTTGGCAAACAATATATGAGTGTTAAACCCCAGAAGCCTTTATAATCCCATTATCAAATGATCACAAATACAATGATACGTTGTTTGTAAGAGATAGAAAAGGCAGTTTATAGCTGACAAAAAAGTTGACGCTTAAATTGACAGATGCTGAACAAGCCAGAGAACTTCAAAGAGAGCAACCATCAGAATACAGAATATATGAATACTAATTACATGTTTACTTGTCAAAATCTAGCAAGCACATGAATCATTGCAAGAGATTACTATTAAGGCTCCTTCTACACTGTCATATAAAATCCAGATTATCTGCTTTGAACTGGATTATATGGCAGTGTAGCTAATGCGGATTATCTGATTTGATAATCTGTATTACATGGCAGTGCAGAAGGGGCAGAAATTAATGTTGTCTCCTTTCTAATCATATGGAATGCGAACCATACTGTAAACTACAAAGTCAAGCTGATGTCATATCAATAGTGCAGATACACCCAGAGCCGACCCTAGGTATTTTTCAGGTGTAGGCGAACAGAATTTTGCCCCCCCCCCCCAAACCAATCACTGAAAAATAAAAACGTTGGATAAGCAAAAATATTGGATAATAATAATAAATAATAAATTATAAATAAATTTTATAAATATTATTTATAAATAATAATAATAATAATAATAATAATAATAATAATAATAATAATAATAAATTAAACATCAAAACATCATGTTTTACAACAAATCAACAGAAAAAGCAGTCTCGACTGCGCCCCCGTATGTTTTGTGCCCGAAGCGACTGCTTAATTTGCCTCATTTTTGAACCGGCTCTGGATATACCTTATATTCTCTGGAGAGAATCCAAAGGGAAGCAAATGTTCTGAAAATAACAAGAGGTAGTCATTGAATTCCAGTCTGTCCTTTTCACAATCTTATTTATCTATTTTAAATGTTCATGCATCTCTTTTTAGAGTTCAGGTCCTCCGGCAGAAGTCTTTCTGTTTGTGCAGAGAGCTGAAATATTTTACACACTTACCTAAGAGTCCCAGGGAACTCAATACAAGTAATTTTGGAATAGATGTGATAGGCTTATTATGCTGTTTGTTTCTAAAGCACTTAAAATTAGTGAAATTATCTACAATGAAAACCAGTTCCAGAGAATATTATTTTCTTGGATTCGTTGAAAACTATTGTATATTATTCAAAAGAGACAGAAAAGACCTGAGGCATTTTTTTTTTAAAAAAATGGTTAAACAGTCTAAACATTGCAGATGTTCCTGACCCAAATATAAATGTAATGCATCTAAACAGATCATTCCCTAACAAACTGCATTTGTTTAAAAACCAAGTACAGCTTGTTAGGAAATGAACCGTTTAAATCTTTGGATATGAGCTTAAAACAAATCTTCATTAATTGTTCTGTTGTTTCAAAGGCAAATAACATTTTCCTTTTTTTCCTTCAACAAGGGATGGAGAACAGATGTGGATTATTCTATCCCTTCATATATCTGTGATTTGCCTTGCAGTAAGTTCTGATAATGTACATCTATACCACCACCCTGCATCATATATCAGAATAATTGGGGAAACAGAAGGGATTTTGAAGGCCAGTGTAGTACTATACTTTGATTCTCATACGAAGATTTAAACTTTACATCTACATTTATGTATAAAATGGGGGCTTCTGTATGTTTGTAGCCAGAGTATGAGCAATCATTTCATGGTCACAGTGTAAATGACATATCCTTGTGCCTCCATGACCAGTGTGTTTGCTGCTGAAATGTCCACAATGGTACTAAGATGAAGCAGTATTTCTGCTGTTATGAACATTTCATTCAGAAGGTAGATAGATACTAGGGATGTGCATTTGGGGGAAACCTTGTCCAGTTTCATTGGGGCCCCCGATCCATTTTTTGTAAGTCTTCCAAAATTGGGAGAGTTGTTCATGCATCTCTTTTTAGAGTTCAGGTCCTCCTCAGGTTCTTTTGTTTCAGGGAAATCAGACCATTATGGGGAGGCCTTCCCACCCACTAGCTCCCCTTCCTGGCATGTGTTCTTCTTACCTGGCACCTGCTGTTTCTACTCTAGAGTAAGAGGTGCTTGGCTGCAGGCACTGGCAAGTGTGCATGTTTTCTGAGCCTGCCTGCATGCTCTGCTACACACACTCTTTCCTTGGAAAGTGGTTAGCCCTAGTTAGTCCTTGGAAAGAGAGTACATATGTAGCGGGGTGTGCAGGCAAGCCCGGAAAGCATGTGTACCTTCCAGTGCCTGCAGCCAAGTTCCTCTTACTCTAGAGTAAGAGGCGCTCAGGTGCAGGCAAGCTCTGGATCTGCCTGTCTGCACACCCCACCATACACTCCGAGAGTGCATGTGTTGCCTACAGCTGAGCTCCGGGCATGCCTGCCTGCACACCCTACCACACATGCACTCTCTTTCCAAGGTAGAATCATAGAATAGTAGAGTTGGAAGAGACCTCATGGGCCATCCAGTCCAACCCCCTGCCAAGAAGCAGGAAATCGCATTTAAAGCACCCCCGACATATGGCCATCCAGCCTCTGCTTAAAAGCCTCCAAAGAAGGAGCCTCCACCACAGTCCGGGGGAGAGAGTTCCACTGCCGAACAGCCCTCACTGTGAGGAAGTTCTTCCTAATGTTCAGGTGGAATCTCCTTTCCTATAGTTTGAAGCCATTGTTCTGTGTCTTCAAACTACAGGAAAGGAGATTCCACCTGAACATTAGGAAGAACTTCCTCACAGTGAGAGCTGTTCGGCAAGTTTGGATGCACACAAAAGCAGGCTTTTGTGTCAAGCAAATTTTCATGTAGGGAGGGAGCTTCTTGTTCCGTGCTTCCGAAGAAACGGAAAACACAAAAGAAATCGTAGAAACAGTAGGAATGAATTTCACGCACATGCCTAGTAGATACCACCTAAGAGGAGTGATTGACTCAAACAAATAGTATCTGCACATAAACAAGCATTGCCAAGTCACAAATATGGAGCAGGTCCAAGAATAACCAAAGTCAATCCATTATTTAGAAATGTCAACCATTTGCTGAAAATGAGGAGATACACAACACAGCAAACAAATTGTACAATTGTGATTTAAATCCCCGAGCCGCAGGCTGGTAGAGAATCATGCTACTGTTTCATAACATCCTGGTTATCAGCCAATTGAACCAAAGGCAAAAAAGAGTACAAGTTGTGTAAGGGTGTGGAGGAGCCTTGGCAGGCTGATTTGGCCCAAGATTCATGTTGTGCTTATTTCCGTCATCCTATCTCTGATTCTATTAGAGTGCAGGAAGTATTTTGGGTACTTGAAAAAATGGGGAGAACTCAAAGGAAAGAACATGCTATTAGTTGGCAGGAACTCAGTCTACACTCACTACTTGGGTCAGTGTATATTAGGATCAGCCTCACAGGATAATAATAATAATAATAATAATAATAATAATAATAATAATAATAATAATAATATTTTGTATGTCACCTCCATCTCCCCAGCAGGGGACTCGGGGCGGCTCACATGGGGAACAAACCCAATATAATCACATAAAATCATAAAATAACAATTTAGACATCAGACAACAAAATTAAAAAACAATTTAAACAGGTCATAGTTAAAATCGGCATAGTTAAAATGTTAAACAATCATCCAGGCATTAAGGTCCAATATAAGGTAACATCTGGGCAATAATCAAAACTGATTTAGGGAGTGTCTATTACAAATAGGACATACGAGGGCTATCCAGAAAGTAGGTTACGTTTTGGATTTTAAAAAGGACAAAGTATAGGATAAATCATTTACCATATGCAGCTGAAAGACACATCCCAAAACTACCATCTCATGTAACCCCCATTTAAATTTAGCCACGTTTCTTATAGATAAATGAGTTTGAAAAGTACTGCACCAGTAAATTTGCTGCCTCTCTCCTCCGTTTCCAACAATGGGGGCATAGCTGGCAGCGCAGCGTTTTGGCTACGCTGCAGGAAGGGAGAAGGGGGAAGAGCTGAGGACACAAGCGGGGAATTTACTGGTGCAGCACTTTTCAAACTCATTTATCTATAAGAAAAATAAATTTAAATGGGGATTACATGAGATTGTAGTTTTGGGATGTGTCTTTCAGCTGCATATGGTAAATGATTTATCCTATACTTTGTCCTTCTTAAAATCCAAAACGTAACCTACTTTCTGGATAGCCCTCGTACATCAAAAAGATACAACAGGTAGGGAAAATAAATCAGAATGGGAATCAAACTAAAAAGTAAACAGGGCAAGTTTCAATGTAGATATGGACGAGGTTATAACGGACTTGTCTACTCAAAAGCACAACAGAACAGCCATGTTTTTAATTGCTTCTGGAGGACAGTAAGGATCAGCAGCTACACACCACACAGGGTTGATCTATGATGACACTGGGAAAGCCTTGCCCTGCATTACTGGAAGTTGGGAGAAAGCCCAGATTCTGATTCAGCATTCAGGCTTTCCCCCAACATAGGAGACAATTGGAATAGTTCCCAAATGGAAAGGGACACAACTATTTACACTGCCATTCCACATTCCCTGGCTCAGTTGACCTGGAGAAATGGGATGGCAGATGCTAATGAAAATCCTTTTCAGCAATTACAACTGCTACCCTATATTTTTGTTGTCACCTACTATATTTTGTATTATCAATATATGATCAATTAGAAAGATCCCAGATATCTAGAGACATTGACTTATTCTACAATTTACATATTGAATATTAAAGGAAAACCTTTCACCCCACAGCCTCTTCTACTCGTGGCACGGGAATTTATGAAAATTCCTTTAGTATCCTACCTCTAGCAGCATTGCTTGCTATACTTGGGACTATGATGGCTCTTCTTGGACACAAACTTTTTTCAGGTACAAGAAGCATGAAATTAGATGTGGAATGAATTTGGGAAAAAGAGAGATAAAGAAAAAAACCTGCAGCATTAGAACTTTGGGGGCAAAGTAAAGATGGTGCAGTGAGTTTATTATAATAAAGAAATACAGGTTGATCATCCCTTATCTGAAGTAATACAGTATTTTGGATTTTTTCATATTTTGGAATGCTTGTACAGTAGAGTCTCACTTATCCAAGCTAAACGGGCCAGCAGAACCTTGGATAAGCGGATATCTTTGATAATAAGGAAGAATTAAGGAAAAGCCTATTAAATATCAAATTAGGTTACGATTTTACAAATTAAGCAGCAAAACATGTTATACAACAAATTTGACAGAAAAAGTAGTTCAATACGCACTAATGTTATGTTGTAATTACTGTATTTACGTATTTAGCACCAAAATATCACGATATATTGAAAACATTGACTACAAAAATGGCTTGGATAATCCAGAAGCTTGGATAAGCGAGGCTTGGATAAGTGAGACTCTACTGTATATACATAATGAGATACCTTGCAGATGGGATACAGGTCTAAATATGGAATCAGGTTACATTTCACATACAGCTTACACACACAATTTTAATTTAATTTTATATATAGTATTTTTAACAACGCTGTGCACAAAACAAAGGTGCCATTGTGTCAGTCACCCATGTGGACAGATTTGAGTATTTTGGTTTTCAGAATTTTGGATAAGGGATACTCAAACAGTAATAAAAGGGGGCTTTCTGGTTTGGCAAATGTCCTAAAGTCACTAGATCAGTGGTTCTCGATCTGTGGGTCCCCAGATATTTTGGTCTTCAACTCCCAGAAATCCTAACAGCTGGTAAACTGGCTGGGATTTTTGGGACTTGTAGGCCAAAACACCTGGGGACCCACAGGTTGAGAATCACTACATTAGATCCTTCCTGATCTTAAGCAGGGTCAGTTCTGGTTAGTACTTGGATGGGAGACTGCCATGGAATACAGGCACTATAACTATATTTGAGATTTATATCATTTTATATCTTTATCATGCAAGTTCCTCTTGAGGCATGACAATGATAACATGAGGCACTTTGTCATCCACCTGCTAGACCTTCAAAAGGGCTCTTTCTTCTAAATTACTCTGTAACTAACTATGTTTGTTTCACGAAGCCTATTTATAGTATGCTTTACTGTGTTTTAGTGAGATATAAAATCTATGGCAGTAAGAGGAAGTAGAGGGCGAGGATTACGGTTGTTACCATATGATAATATTACCCTGTTGTAATTTTTCAATTAAACACAGGAAGTGTCAGAGAATGACAATTACCTCCATCTGTATGGGAGATGTATGCTCTGCCAGGCAGTGTTTGTTGTCTGAGCTATTTTCAACAGAGAACAAATATGACTAGTCACTGTTGCGTAGATAAAAGCAGCTTTGGTTTTATTGAGGTTATTAAGAAAACATATATACATACTCACAAGCAGCTGAAGGAAATCAATCCATAGCTGATTTCATGATGACTGGTCAGAAGTTGTGGACTTGATGATAGATGCCAGATGAAACTACAAGTCAACTTCAGAAATGGTTTTAGATTATACTTGGTTAGTTACATTTCATTTCCAGCCCAACTATTTACATGTGCCCAAAGCCACAGTTTCCTCCAGATTCTGGGGAAATTTCTGAGCAACCCATGAATTTTGTTAATGTGTTTGAAGACCATGTTCAGCAGATTTAGTCTGCATTAGCTTGGATCAGCTCTGTGCATTGTTTAGTTGCCAAGGAGCTAATTCAATGGCCTTTTGCACAAAATGGTCAGTGTAGATGTGCCCATAGGAGTGTCAACTTGTAATGCCTCATGTCTTCTTGGAGGTATCATATATAAAGATTTCCATATTTATGACAATAATAAAGAGGACTTATATATGATTGGTAGTGTTGGTAGTATTTTCATCTGCCCCTCACTGAATTTTTTTTTCAGAAGAGTATTTGAAAACACACCATTTCAATAATAAAATTCACAGAGACCAAGGGGTTGCTGATTTCTAAACAATTACACAACTATAGTGCTGTGTTCCACTTTAACTGCATTGGCTACATCAATGGAAACCTGAAGCTTATAATTTGGTCGAACACTAAAACTACCCGACCGAGATCCCAGGATTCCAAAGGATTTAATCATGGTATTTAAAGTGAAATAATAGTGCTATAACTGTGTCATGTAAATGAGCCAAGGTCTAGCATAGTACATGAAGCGTAGCTTTCCATGGTACAGGAATTGCACAATTGATTCACGTATTTAATTTCATTCCCTTTTGCTGTATTTAATTAACATTTCTGGGGAATGAGATGTTCAAGTTGTAATCTTATTGTTTTGCAGTTTTCCATAGGAAGAGAAATGAAAAGGAAAACAGATCACATAACACAATACAGAGGTGGGCATGTATTCTTTTGATATAGACTCTTGTCACTCTGCAGACTCTAACTTTTGAAGCTACAGTACAAATTTATAAATCAATATTTATAACTCAAATATGGACAATGTCCTTTTAGAATTTAGGACAAATATTAAAAGTTTAATAACTTCTCAGTTAAATTCATAGAGACAAAGTGTTCTAGGTATATGAATATAAATTAAGAGCATTTTAAAATAAAATAGAATCTGCAAACATCTTACATATGATTGGTTTGGAGTGGAGTCATATATGCTTTAATAATTTTATCAGCTGCACACATGAAATAATTTCTGAAACAGTGTTCTATTTATTATGTTTATATCCTGCCTTATCTCTCTCTACAGAGATTCAAAGTGGCTCAAAACTAAAAAAAATTAAATACAACTTAAACTACAAATATTTAAACAGTATTAAACAACATTAGTATTAAAGCAATCCAGTTTAAAGCCAGTTTAAAACCCGCCTATGGAACGCCCTCCCCATTGAAGTCAGGCAGGCTCCCTCCCTCCTGTCTTTCCGAAAGAGGACAAAAACGTGGTTATGGGACCAGGCATTTGAGCATGAGTAGCAGCAAAAATGAGATAAGAATATATGACCTACTGACAGACCCCACATGAACATGGAAAGCGCCTTAAATGTATATTTAAATGTATAATTATGTATATTTTAATGGATATTCTTAATTTTATTGTAATTTTTAATCTTGATGGATTTTTAAATTTGATGACAACTGTTTTTAATGTGTATGGTTATACTGTAAGCCGCCCTGAGTCCCCTGATGGGTGAGAAGGGCGGGGTAGAAGTGATGTAATAAATAAATAAATAAATAAATAAAAGCATATAAAATCACATTGCAAAATCACAGTAGCTCTTGATGGTCCAAGCTTGAGATGGAGCTGGGACCAAGAGAAGGACCTCTCCTTAAGATCTCAGGGCCCAGACAGGTTCGTACAAAGGGATGTGCTAGCAATCCTTATTCAGCACTAACATACTTTTTTCCTTTTTATTTGAACCCACAAAATAGATAGTCTTTATATGAAAGAGTCATTTTAGAGTACAAGAAAAATAGCAAACATTCCCTCCATTTCAAGGCAGCTAAACTGAACTGCTTAGAAAAATATTTTTTCTAACCCAAATGATGAAGTTTTCTTGATTGCAACTGAAATAAAAGAAGACCCAGTATCAAAACATGTCTTTGTTATCAAGTGATTAAGCTCTGTTACTATATCCCAGTGGAAACCCTTGTTGACCTATTTCAGATCTGCTATTAACAGATTTATTTCCATCATCTACCTTTTCTTGGTTTAAACTACTCTTCATTGTTTGTTGAACTGTTCAATTTCTACTGAGAGGAAGACATACATGTCTGGAGCACTTCCCTATGGGAATTTCCCACTGGTCACATTAACACAAGATAGAATTCCTCTTTTCAAACCTTTCTAAGAAATGTTCTCGAAAGGGTGATTTCCTTTATTTTTGTGGCAATATGCCGTCACACCCAGGCACCTTTTAAAGCTTTAAGATGTGCTTCTTCCTTTGCCCAGGTGAACTGCGGGGGCCTTACTTAGAAGCTCTGGCAATCCCAGTAACCAAAGGCACTTCAAGTTGAACAATTAAACAAAATTTTATTTTCTCAAAGTCCTTGGCAGACTTGGCACACGTAGTTAAGGTTGCAAATATAAGCAGTCAATTTAAATTCTTGCAGATGTTCCTTTCTTGCTTTTCCAATTTAGTTGCTGGTTCAACTTCCTCCAAAGGTGAAGAGATCCTGAGATCCTCTTCACCCTAGCCCTGAGCTGCTATCAGAAAGGTCTATCACTATCTAAGCTCAAAACTAGTTTTTGAGGCGAAGTTGGTAGGGCTTCTTCCAGTGGCAGAGAAATCCTGAGATATTCTCTGTCCCAGTGCTAAGCTACTATTTTTTAGAAAGAGCAGGTCTTTCCCTATCTATGCTCAGCACTGGTTTTAAAGGCAGAGGTCAATACTTACAATGGCTTTGTCAGAGTTGGCATGGCTTGGCCACAAAGCACATCTGAGTTCTTTTTTCTTCAGTCTAGAAGGCAAGAGGCTTCTCAAAATGGAGCCTTCTTTCCCCAGGAAAAGGGGCTGTCTCCAGAACAAAAAGATACATTTGCAAGCTGCAAGCAGCAAAGACTTTGCTAAGCTGGCTACAAACTCTGCTAATGGCTAACTATCAGAGTGCTGCAGAATTTGCAGCAACCCTGGAACAAATGCAAACAGGTGCTATTTCTACAACTATGAGCAGTTTGTAAAATCAAACTCCTGGGAGACGGAACAGGCAACATGTCAAAATGGATTTTCTTCACAAAATTTCAATGACAAATGAGTACTCTAATGGATGCATTCTATTTGTAATCAGAAAGTTATGACATTGTCTAAATCCTTGCTACTTCAAATGGTGGTCTGGGGACCAGTGCCAATCCACCAACCATCTGTTTCAGATAGAGAACTTCTTGGAAAGAAAGAAACAATTATAGCTAAATGGGCTGAAATATGTCATGTGTTCCTGGCACATTGGGAAGAAATTGCTAGATAGCTTTAGAAGGACTTATCCAAGTAGAGACTCCTACCTGCACTGTGAAGGTCTACATACCCTGAAGACACCAAATTGTGTCTGATTTTGAAGGCTAAGCAGGGTCAGCCCTGCTTTGTACTTGGATAGAAGACAGTCAATGAATACTAGGTGCTGTAGGTTATATTTCAGAGGAGAAGGACCTGACAAGCCTTGCTACACATTGCTTGCCTTAAAAAAATCCCTACAAAATCCAGACAACTTGAAGGCACATACGTACACATACCTGCTACTACTGACAAAATAAGTTCCTATAGGTACAACAGCATGGGCAAATGAAAATAATTGGTAGTCCCAGTTCTTGGTATAGCCACAGATGCCCACTTGCCTTTTCAAAGTATAACCCTGTCTCTTTTATTTTCTCCTTAGATTGAAGAGCACCCAATCTTCGTATTTATGAAGGAGAGCAAATGGTTTAGAATTTCCAACTTTTCACCAAACGTCTCAGGAGCCTGGACTTCTTCTCTGTTGCAAACTGTTACTTATGTGAATAGTCTTCACATGCCAGCGGTCCTTACTGACTGCCACACCATTCATGTTTCAACAGTGTAAACTCCGACATTGTGCCAGACTTCTTCAAACCTGTGCCTTCCAAATGTGTTCGGACTACAAAGTCTATAATCTCCATTAAAAATACTGCTCTGGTCAAATTGTTTTTCTTGAGAGCAAACTTGCTCTTTAGATGTTGCAGTACTATGTACTGTTAGAGTTGGTTCTTTATGGTTTCATCCCATGGTGTGCTACTACAAGCAATTGAAAGGCCACAACTTATAGGAATATTTCTATGGGATGAACAGCTCTTCCCATCTCTCCTAATGCATCGTCAGTGTAAAGCAAAATCTACAATTGTTCTTCACCATATCATTGTGGGCTTTCTAGCAGTGCCATGGGAAGAGCCTTTCAGGAGACAGTTCCTTGATGTTACTCTGTATATAAGAAATGTCACTGTGTATATAGTGTCTTGCTTTTGAATAACATTTCATTGATAACATGACTTTTTGTAAATAAACAACCCTAGGCTGTTCCAGGAGTTGCTGAATGGGAGATATTTTGTATCATTGTTTTCTTTAATCATTCAATTATTTCATGTTGTTGTTGTTGTTGTTGTTGTTGTTATTATTATTATTATTATTATTATTATTATTATTATTTACCTCATATGCATCTCATGTTTTTTTCTAATAGTTGGGGTCATTTAACCAAAGACGGTATGTACTGTTAATAGAGTACTGGCCAGGAAACCAGTTCCATTGAATTTATGTGGCTCACTTTTCATTAAATGTATTCATTCTTAGTTCTTATCCACAAATCAGTGAGAATTTGTTACAGATTAGTAGCCTGGGCTTGAATCTAAGCTACTCTTTTGAGGTCTTTGGTACCAATATCTTCAAGTTTTCAAAAGTATTGTGCCACGCTGTAACCGTATATGTTATCTTGTCCTTTCACCAATCCTCTAGTATTTCATATTGAATTCAAATTAGAATTCTGCTACTTGTGATGGAGGAAGAGAAGCAAGAAGATTGGTGGGGAAAGAAGGGGAATGAAGTCCAATATTAGCCATGCCTTACAACATTTAAAAACTGTTGGCACACCATCTCTGGGCAAAACATCATCGTGAGCCATGTGTGGATGAAGACCTTTTTGTTTTCCACTCCTGCCTTGTACTTAAATTAAATTATGTCCTAGAATCAAATTAGGCTGTGATCTTATATATATTTATATAGGAATATTCAACACAATTAAGCTTATTTTTGAATATGTATACTGGAGGACTAGAAAGCCCTTTTGGTCCTACCAGCTCTCTCATTCTATCATTTGTTGTTGTGTCCCTTCAAGCCATTCATGACTTATGGTGACACAAAGAAAAAGCTGTCATGGGGTTTCTTAGCAAGCTTTATTTGGTGTGTGTAGGGTGTTGTTATTGTTCTCCTCTGGGACTGCAGAGTATTACTTGCCTAAGGTCACCTGTGGGTTTGTATGGCTGATCAGAGGTTCAAACCCTGGTTCCCCTGAGTCCTAGTCCAACATTTAAATTGCTATATTACATTGTGGGTGGTTCTCCACTGCCATTTAATGCATACTGACTGATGAAAGTTAACCCAGGATAAGCTGCTTAATGCGGGTGCACCCCAGGTTAAAACAAAATGGGAGGGTCTGAATTATTTATTTACAGTATTTATATTTATTTACAGTATTTATATTCCGCCCTTCTCACCCCGAAGGGGACTCAGGGCAGATCACATTATATACATATAGGGCAAACATTCAATGCCCATATACACATAAAACCGAGACAGAGACAGACGCAGAAGCAATTTAACCTTCTCCTGAGGGGATGTTCGATTCTGGCCACAGGGGTAGCAGCTGCTTAATAATAATAATAATAATAATAATAATAATAATAATAATAATAATAATAACAACAACAACAACAACAACAACAACAACAACTTTATTTTTATACCCTGCCCCATCTCCCCGAAGGGACTGGGGGCGGCTTACATGGGGCCTGGCCCGATAAACAAATAACAATAACAAAGCAATAAAACAATTATCCCAGTAAAAAACATCACTGTGAGGCACTTCCTCATTCCAATGTCATAAATTAGTTAAATTTGCCTCCCCACTTTATAAGTGGTAGCTTATTTCCTACTGGAAAGATGCAACTATTTTTCAGGTTGCTAGGTCAGCAACGAGCAGGGGCTATTTTTTATTGTTTTAATTGACGGGTGCTCACCCCACCATGGGCTGGCCTCGAAGTCATGACCTCATGGTCAGAGTGATTTATTGCAGCAGGCTGCTCACCAGCCTGTGCCACAGCCCGGTTGTCTGTCCTGCCCTCTGCACCCCATATTCCTCCCCATGACAGAAAACCGGCATTTACATAAGCTCCAGGATGTTTACTCCCTGATTCTGCTATGTGGTTGCTCCTCCCAAGCTGCCTTGCTCAATCCCATGGCAAGTAAACATCCTGGAGCTCAGGTAAGTGCAGATTCCTGTCTTTTTTGGGGAGTTGGATGGGGATCAGTGTACTGGGGGAGGAGGCAGAATCTGGTCACCTTCCCAGCCATGCTGATGAGTGATTTCAGCTGTCTGCTAAGACCTCAGGTCTCGAGACTGGCATGCTTCGCTATCCCAATTACATCAATCCGAAATGAACTTAGTTGAAGACAAATGGATCGCAGGTTTATTATTTCATGCCAAAAAGGATGTCAGAACAGAGTCTGCACTTTCGAAGATCCAACATACACAATGCAAAATACAAAACATCCACACTAGTCTTCAATTGGCCGAAAACTGGCCCATCTAGGATCTGGGCTGTTATTGGCGGCTGGCTCCATGAGGCAGTCCAGTGATTGGCCCTTCTGGCAGTGGGAAACTCAAGGAGTTGTCATTTGTTGATTTGAAGTGTGAGTCCATTTAAAGGTCCACGTCGGAGAGAGGTGCGGCAATATGCAAAATAGTTCATGATGGGATTAATTGCTCAGTCCAGTTTATATAAAGGAAGCACAATGGGTAGTTTTGTTGACCAAACAGTTTAATGGAGGGCATAAACTGGTAATCCGTGCACTTATCCCCAGGATCAGATACCTCCGGATCTTATCAACGGAAAAAACCTTACATAATGGTATTAACTTCACAGGTTATATTTTCTTACTACAAAGGGCTGCAATCCATTTGACTACGTCCATGGCATGACTATATTCAAGCTTGTTGGAGAAATTCTGGGCCAAAACAAACTTTTACAAGCTCTGACTTTAACGGTTCTAAGGTCATGTATTACAGCAAAATACTTGCTAGTTGTGACAAAGTATTAGCCATACAACCAAACTGTTTTTAGAGTACTCTTTGGACAACAAATGATGCTTTCTCATTTCCTTTCAAAACAGTTCCTTCCCAAAAAATAACAGTTAATAAGTAGCCAGAAATGACTACCAGTGATTAGAAACAGCACCTGTGGTTACCATTAATTCTGACAATGAAGACTAACAATGGCTAAGAAGTATTAAAATGTACCTCCAACCTTGAGCATATGTCCATCCTAGCATGAAGTGAAATTGGTCCTGTTATTGATTCTAGTCATTTTGAAATCTTAAGTTTTAATAGAAAGCTGAAGCAGCTTATAAAAAAAACACTCTGATGTAAAACTGCCATTATTTATACTTACAAATGACAATCATACCCTGAACTCTACAAAAATACCAAATGTTTGTCATTTATTTCTTTCAGCGTGGTCCAAATTCCTGTCAGGCATTCTCTATTTCTGATGTGTAACAAGGAGTGAAGTAAATAGACATGAAAATGGCAGGGTCTGAAACCATGTGGGAATACTTAATTTACTCAGGGAGTTGTTTACATAGGGGCCCAGAAAAGATGAAAGCAACTGAAGGATATGAGAGTCCTGGCAAGAAAGGAAGCTCTTCCATCTGCATGAAATTTTGTCTCTGTTGTTTCAGAGGATACATTTTAGAGAAATGTGTAAATCCACAGCATATTGATGCCGTCGAAACATATGTTGCCTTTAGGGGGTTTCTTAAGAAAACGGAATGTTAAAATCTGAGTGCACAAAGTTAACACGTCCCAATAGTGGTTATCCCAAGCAGCTCAAAATGCAGCAATGCCGGAGCTGGTTACAAGGGTCATGAAACTCTCCAGTTGAAAGAGCTTTACTGGCCACCAGTCATTTTCCAAGCAGATTTCAAAGTATTGGGTATGACCTTTGAAGCCCTATGTGCTTTGGGTCCAGACTATCCAAAAGAATGTATTCCTATTGCCCTATAACAGCCAGAATGACTTCATAGATCTTTGGCAGAGGGGTTGCTCTCATGCCCACCATCATCTTGGATGCTCTTGGTGAGGATATGGGACAAAGTTTTTTCAGTGGTTGCTCCAAGACTGTGGAACTCCCTCCCATGGAAAATTTGCCTAGTTGCCTCCTTGCTCTCTTCCACCAACATGATTTTAATCATATGCCAGAGTAGTATTCAAAGAGGCACCCTTTGGTTTTATTTTGTCTTTTAAATTATAATTCAAATGTATTTTAAAACTATTTTGCTGCTGCTGCTCAGTCGTTTAGTCGTCTCCGACTTTTTGTGACCTCATGGACCAGTCTATGCCAGAGCTCCCTGTTGGCCATCACAGTTCCTTCAAGGTCAAGCCAGTCACTTCAAGGATACCGTCCATCCATCTTGCCCTTGGTTGGCCTCTCTTCTTTTTCCTTCCATTTTCCCCAGCATCGTGATCTTTTCCAAGCTTTCCTGTCTCCTTCAGCTTTGCCTCTAATATCCTTCCCCCAGTGAGCAGCCGGGCATTATTTCCTGGAGGATGGACTGGTTGGATCTTCTTGCGGTCCAAGGCACTCTCAGGATTTTCTTCCAGCACCAGAGTTCAAAAGCGTCTATCTTCCTTTGCTCAGCCTTCCTTATGGTCCAGCTCTCACATCCATAGGTTACTATGGGGAATACCATTGCTTTAACTATGCGGACCTTCGTTGCCAGTGTGATGTCTCTGCTCTTCACTATTTTGTCAAGATTGGCCATTGCTCTCCTCCCAAGAAGTAAACGTCTTCTGATTTCCTGGCTGCAGTCTGCATCTGCAGTGATCTTCATGCCTAGAAATATAAAGTCTGTCACTGCCTCCACGTTTTCTCCTTCTATTTTCCAGTTGAAGGCTACTCCATTTCTTCGGTGTTCCTCTTGTCCGCAGGTTAGTAGATCTGGTGGTCATCTTTTGTGAAGTGACCCATTCCAGTCCATTTCAGTTCACTGACTCCCAGAATGTCTATCTTTAATCTTGACATTTCACCAATAACCACATCCAGTTTGCCCTGGCTCATAGATCTTACATTCCAGGTTCCTATAGTGTGTTGATCTCTAGAACATCTGATTTGTCCTTCACCTCCAGCACTGTCAGCCGTTAGCTTTCCTTCCGGCTTTGAGCTAACTGCGTCATCACATCTGGGGCTACTTGGACTAGTCCTCTGCTCCTCCCCAGTAGCATTTTGACCATCTTCCGACCTGGGGTCCTATCTTCTGATGGTATACTGACATTTCTCTGGCTGTACTGATCCATGTAATTTTCATGGAAAGAATACTGGGGTGGGTTGCCATTACCTTCCCCAGGGATCGTGCTTGGTCTGACCTCTCTGCCATGACCTTCCCGTCTTGGGTGGCCCTGCACGGTATAGCTAATGGCTTCATCAAGGCACTCAAGCCCCAGCACCACGTCAAGGTAACGTTCCAAGCTGGAGAAAACTATTTTAACTACGTATTAATAAAATTGATGTTTAATAGTTGTAAACTTTTGTAATAGTAAGTATTAAACTAAAATATCTACATTTTGTAAGCTGCCTGGGTCCCTTGTCAGGCAAAAGTCTGGATACAAATTAAATGAATGCTTGAAAGAATGAATAAATATATCTGTCTCTTGCAGTATGATACTATGGAATGCTACTGGCAGATGGAAAATGCTGGAGATTGATTTTCATGAAACAATGTAAAATATGTATTTTTTTCATGTCAGGAGTGACTGCAAGTCACTTCTGGTGTGAGAGAGTTGTCCGTCTGCAAGGATGTTGCCCAGGGCACACCCGAGTGTTTGATGTTTTGCCATCCTGTAGGAGGCTTTTCTCATGTCCCCACATGGGGAGCTGGAGCTGACAGAGGGAGCTCACCCATTCTGCCTGGATTTGAACCACAGACCTGTCGGTCAGCAGTCCTGCCGTCACAAGGGTTTAACCCATTGCACCACTGGGGGCTCCAAAATATGTATTGATGAGCCATAATAGGCTAGAAAAAAGGGGAACAAATAGAAAATGAGCAATTGAACAATGGAACAAAAATAGAAATAACAGGTGAAACAAAAAAAGTATGAGTATACCAATTGACTCCTACTTCTGTGAAGTTTAAACTTGCCTGGAAATCAGGTGTGGAGGTACACAGAATCTTATTGTGATTTTGCATGCTCTTTAGATGAGTTTCTAAACCAGAGTTTTAAGAAGCAGACCTGGGGGAGGATAAAATAAAGCCATTCCTCTCCAAATCAGAATTATTATTATCATTTCTATACTGCTTTTCTCCTGTAGGTGGGAGTCAAAGTGGCATACAAATACAACCGCACACAATACAGAATTCCATCCTCCAAAGTGAAATTTCCTTTAGCCCAAATTTCTTGCATTGCAATAAATTAGAATTAAACCTAAGCATTCATGAATACAATTTTTGTATCCAAAGAAAAGGGGTAGGCAAAGTTACTAACAGAAAGTAAACATAACAAAGTTAGGATTTCTTAAATGTGAATGAATTCAACATCTCACTCTCTATGATAATTGAACATTGGAAAGAGGGAAGAATAGTGGGGGAAGAATTCTCATTCATGGGCAATGTCCTTATATTGTTCTGTCTTTGTAATTATATCCCAACATAATCTTGAAAAAGTACTTGGGATGCATTTCCCAGAGCTGTACTCCAAAAACACCATTTTGGAACTATTCTATTCTATTCTATTCTATTCTATTCTATTCTATTCTATTCTATTCTATTCTATTCACGTTCTATATTAGCTCTATTTTAATTTGAGTTTGAGGTACAGGTGTTCCTTGCAATCCTTGCATGGTAGTAGCTAATCTTCTTCAAGTTAATTTTCAAAGATCTTTTTTTTCAAAGTCACAAAGCAGCATAAGCCAGTCTTCGATGCTTTGTTTATACATTTCCCTAACATTTCGAAGGTTTTGACATCTCTTTAAAAGCATCTGTGGGAATTCAAGTCCAGATGGTCAAAGTTTAAACCAACAGCGCAGTGATACTAGAGTGCAATTTCATATATAGTTGCCAACTCACCCCTCTCACTCTCCAACTCTTATCTTAGGCTGCTTTGGGGCAATAATTTGAAATGCAGAAAATCGTAGCTGAACCCTCCCGAACCCCAGAATGCAAACAATTACAATCTACTGATAGACTGTAAAGCATATACAATAACATAATAACAAATATTGGTAATCTCCCATGCCTGTCAATTAAAATTACATCTATCTACTAAATATATAAAAATATATAAAGGCAGTGTCCAAGAATTTGTACGTATGTCAAAACAGGCACATTTTTAAAGTATAGCTCCATATCTATATACAGTAGAGTCTCACTTATCCAACATAAACGGGCCGGCAGAACGTTGGATAAGTGAATATGTTGGATAAAAAGGGGGGATTAAGGAAAAGCCTATTAAACATCAAATTAGATTATGATTTTACAAATTAAGCACCAAAACATCATGTTATACAACAAATTTGACAGAAAACAGTTCAATATGCAGTAATGCTATGTAGTAATTACAGTATTTACGAATTTAGCACCAAAATATCACAACATTGACTACAGAAACATTGACTACTAAAAGGCCGACTGTGTTAGATAATCCAGAATGTTGGATAAGCGGATGTTGGATAAGTGAGACTCTACTGTATATCTACACACACACTCACGAACACACACACATGCTTTGTGGTCAATACCCCGTGGGGTGTGTTTTGCTGTCTGTGCCCCTGTTCAGATGATTTCACCTCACTTTCTGTCCCTGTGATAACACTATGTAACACATTTTTTTTGTCCCTGGGTTGTAAATGAAATTTCCTAATTTGTTCTACCATAAAAACATGGAAAACATTTATTAATGTTTGTTTTTGCAGGACATCCATCAGCATGTTGTCGAAGGCTTTGTTTTTGCAGGACATCCATCAGCATGTTGCCGAAGGCTTTCATGGTCGGAATCACAGGGTTGTTGTGTGTTTTCCAGGCTGTATGGCCATGTTCCATAAGCTGTATGGCAGGCAGGGCCGGTCCTAGGTAATTTTCAAGTGTATGCGAACAGAATTTTGCCCCCCCCCCAAAACCAATCACTGAAAAATAAAAGGTAGAAGATAGAGGTGTGCAGCCATGCTCCAAAACGAGTGGCAGACTTGTTGAAAAACATAATGTTTTGGTGCTTAATTTGTAAAATAATAACCTAATTTGACATTTAATAGGCTTTTCCTTAATCCTTCCTTATTACCCAACATTTTCGCTTATCCAACATTCTGCTGGCCCGTTTATGTTGGATAAGTGAGTGCACGAGCAGGCCTCCCCCTCCCACCTTCCTTCCCAGTTGTGAGCAAATGCATGCATGCTTACCTGTGGGTGCCCATGCATGTGGGGAGGAGGAGAGGGGGAGGAAGCGGCGCAATGGCACCTTTTCTCAAGGTGAGAATTTTAAAAAGGGGGGAGGGGGGAAGAAGAAGAAGATGGGGGGAAATAGCGCGCATCTCTGACCATTATGCGAGCCTGGGAGGAGGAGGCAGGGGTGCATACGCATGCATTCACGCATGCACGCATGCGGGATGGGAAAGGTGAGGTGTGCCCAGATGGCATGCTCCCTCCCAGCAGGGAGGAGAAAAAAAAGAAAAAAAGACAAAAAAGAAGCTTCTCATCAGCCTTAGGGCACTTGGAGGCACCTCAACTGCACCCCCAGAGGATGGCACCTTCAGCAACCGCGTAGTTTGCCTACTGGTTGAACCGCCCCTGATGGCAGGCATCCTCAGATGTGAGGTATATAGGAGAGAAAGCTTCTGAAACATGGCCATCCAGCCTGGAAAACACACAACAGCCCGATCCATCAGCACATTCTGCTATAGTTCTTCAATGATAGAGTCTCAACCAATTCAGCATAGTTTGTTGCAGCCACAAAGTTTCTGTAGTATAACAACTACTGTCAAAGTAAGTACCACATAAATTAAACAAGAAATAACAATTTCAAACTAGAAACATATTTTTTTTCAAATTTTGTTACATAATGTAATTGGATTTTGAAAATTTTGGCTTCTTGTGGAAACAAGGATTGGTGATAAAGTTTCAGTTGAGACACCTTTCCCCCATGATAACTCTTCCAGGAATGATTTTCTTTTCCTAGGGGTAAATTTCTCTCACTTCCTGTTGTCTCACCCCTGTTATTAGCTGTGAGTCGTATATAAGTCAGATGTTAGTAACTTGGGGATTGTCTGTAGTTACCAACTTGCAGATTGGTAAAGACGGATTTTCTCTGAAACCAGGGGGTTGGGGTAAAGATTACCATCCTAGAGCGGATAAGGCCCAAACCATTTTGGCTCCCTATTGCAAATACAAACCCTTCCGCCCAAAAAGATGCAAATCAAAACCATGTACTTCACATAAAACATAGTTTGGCTATGAAGCAACACACTATGTAATACTCCTCTTTCATTCATTCTTGCTTTATTATTACACTGCAATCTGAGTAACTGGTTGATCTGGCTCATGCGTTTATTACCCATCATCACACCAATAAGTGGAACATGTTGGTCTGATGGCATGTCTGTAGACCTCCTAAATGGATAATCAAATCCAGAACAACCATTACATTAAATGCTTATTAAAAGTCTTAAGAAAGAGCAAGTTCCTCGCCCCAATCATTCTCATTTCCTACATCACAAAAGGATGGAGTTGAAAACAAAGAATGTGGCTTGTTTGGGTTTATAATTTAAAACAGATCTAAAGGGCTCAGCAAGGGATGGGACTGTATCTTATTTTTCAGTGTCCTGGGGCCCAAAGGAACATGCAAATGTACCATCCATCCCTCCTTCAGCACTTGTGAACAAGTGAAGGGAAAAGCAAAGATGTTTAGCTCCTCAGACTGGTGGGCAGCTCTAAACAGGAGCAGGCCTTAGTGTTGCTTTATAGGATGACAGCAATGATATAATATCACAACTAGTTTCAATTGTAATCATTTGATGATGAAAATGACAACAACAATGACAACCTGAATCTTGTTCTTAATTTCAACTAAAGTAGATCAATTGAATTTAGGGGAATTAACTTAAATGTTGACATACCATCCAATAATTGATTCATTGAATTTACTCTAATTGAGGCTGACTAATATGATATGGGATACTACTGCTGCTGCTGCTATACTAATTGAATATCCCTTATCTGAAATGCTTGGGACCAGAATTTTGGATTTATTCAAATGTTAAAATAGCTATATTTTCATATGTGTACGTAATGGGATATCTTGTAGATGGGACCAAAGTCCAAAGACAAAAGTAATTTTATACAATATGTTTAATAATTTTGTGGATGAAACAAAGTTTGTATGTATTGAACCATCAGAAAGCAAAGGTGTCACAATCTCAACCACCTTTGTAGACAATTTTGGGTTTTGGAATATTTTGGAATTCTGGATAAGGAATGCTCAAACTTTAACAATTTGTGACCAAAACATGGTGATTTTTCTAAGATTTTTAGTGTAGGTTTGTGGGTGGAAAGATACACAAACACAGATGTTTTGTGATGATCTGGGGGCAGGCAAATTTGATTGAAAACTTGGAGATGATGTTGGGGTTGGTGAGGGATTGCATGGGTTTCAGGATTCTCCTGAATCTGCATGTGGAGAAGCCATGTGGTCCATTCCTGCCTTAGAGCAAGTGACCAGCTCTGATATCTCTTTATTTGTGCAATTGTGGCTACTGAAGTCCTGAAGCTGGGTGACAGCAGGGAATCTGTGGGACAGTGTGACGAATTAGTGTGGCAGTGGAAGAAACTGTCGCTCTGTACCCTGTACAGAGCCAGTCCAAAAATGAGGCGAATTAAGCGGTTGCTTTGGGCGCAAACATACAGGGGCGCAGTTGAGACTGCTTTTTCTGTTGATTTGTTGTACAACATGATGTTTTGGTGCTTAATTTGTAAAATCTTAATGTAATTTGATGTTTAATAGGCTTTTCCTTAATCCCTCCTTATTATCCAACATTTTTGCTTATCCAACGCTTTTATTTTTCAGTGATTGGTTTGGGGGGGGGGCAAAATTCTGTTCGCCTACACTTGAAAAATACCTAGGGCCGGCTCTGACCCTGTGTCACCTGCATTGTCCCATTCTCCATCACACAGGGAAAGCTGATACTTCTCATGGATATAATGCCCGGCTTCCTCCCGCAATGTCCCTGACTTCTAATCAGAACACAGGCAGTCAGCAGTGTTCTGAAATTTTCCTTCCAGCAGTATCTCCACACGGAGCCTCGCTGGAAGTAGTCTTCATATGATGGACTTCAGCAGGGTCCGTACTGGCTCCATTTGGAAAATGTCCTACAATGGGGCAGAGCTTCATGTGATGAGGTGGCAAGGCTCTGTCAAAATGTTGTCTTGATGGGCAGTTTTGATTACTCTCTTTCTTTATCATTTTTACCTTTTGATCAGAGTGATATTTGCCTGTTCTCTAATCTCTCTCTCTCTCTCTCTCTCTCTCTCTCTCTCTCTCTCTCTCTCTCTTTTTTAAAAGACTCAAGTAGGATGCATGCCTTCAACCCTGCAAAAGGTGCTGTGTGTGTCTTGGAGATGTCCCGATTCCTTAAATTCTATTGACTGTCATTGACCTTATAGATTTTCATGCTCAATTCCATTTGCCCTGGGTTGGGAGCCTGGATAAAAGAATATAGATAGGAATGGCAAAATGGCAAGGAAAACTAACTTGACTTTATGCCGACTTGATGTGAACAATTCCTTAGTTCTCCTAACTGTGACACCAAGCCCTCTGGACTTGAGTGCATATCAGTTCCTCTGAATAAGCCTCCAGTGGCCTAGGGGATAAAAGCCTTGTGACTTGAAGGTTGGGTTGCTGACCTGAAGGCTGCCAGGTTCGAATCCCACCCGGGGAGAGCGCGGATGAGCTCCCTCTATCAGCTCCAGCTCCATGCGGGGACATGAGAGAAGCCTCCCACAAGGATGGCAAAAACATCAAAACATCCAGGCGTCCCCTGGGCAACGTCCTTGCAGACGGCCAATTCTCTCACTCCAGAAGCAACTCAGGTTGCTCCTGACACGAAAAAAAGAAAGAAAAGTAGATCCAGACACCAGTATACCTTTCCTGTAACCCCTCATTCTTTTATTTATTGTTTGATAACACTGTTCCTGGCACAAGGAAACAATTTCTTTTTTTTCCTTTCAAAAGATGAAGGCCCTTGTCTGTCCCTGGCAAGGGATTGCTCTTTTCTTGTTCTCATGATTTATTCACATTCAATGGCTTCTGCTACTGTACAATTACACTCATAAGCTCTATTGCTTAATAAAAATACAATAGACGGTACTTTGCATAGAGCTAAAGTGCTGGGATATATCATTTGATGGCAGCTGGCACTTACTGTTCAGTGTTATTTTCCAAAGGGAAATGTGCCATGCTCTTACATTACTGTGTCACTGGATAATTATTTCCTTAATTTATGCAAAACACTGTTTGATTTGGATTGAGTTGCCTGCTCTGCCCTTTCATTCAGTTCTGATGTCGTTTGTTTTGGAGGCATTCACATATCTTTGATTGAAGTTTAAACATTTAACCATGAATTGGCATAAGGACAGGTTTTTTTTTGGAGAGACAGTGTGATGTAGTGTTTTGAATATTGGACGACTCTGGAGACCAAAGTCTAATTCCCTGCTCAACCATGCAAATCTTCTGGGTGGCAAGTCACACATGCTCAGCCCCAGAGAACCCTATAATAGGCTCATCTTAGGGTCATTATAACTCAGAAATGACTTGAAAGCATACAGCAACAGCAACAACAAGAACAGTGTATAGTACTTAATAACCCCATGAATTATACATTTTAAAATAGTTAAATTGTAAGAATAATTTGCTGCCACTGCAACACTCTCTTGGTTCTGAGTGACATGATATGGAGACCATAAAGGGACTCAGAAACCTGATTTATACAGATTCATATACAGTAGAGTCTCACTTATCCAAACTAAACGGGCCAGCAGAACCTTGGATAAGCGAATATCTTGGATAATAAGGAGGGATTAAGGAAAAGCGTATTAAACATCAAATTAGGTTATGATTTTACAAATTAAGCACCAAAACATCATGTTATACAACAAATTTGACAGAAAACATAGTTCAATACACAGTAATATTATGTTGTAATTACTGTATTTACAAATTTAGCACCAAAATATCACGATATATTGAAAACATTGACTACAAAAATGCGTTGGATAATCCAGAACCTTGGATAAGCGAGTGTTGGATAATTGAGACTCCACTGTAATTGGTCCATCTAGTCTAGTGTTGTCAAGGTTTTCCAGTGCTTCAAGGAGAATTCTTTCCTACAATGTCTGAAGCCTACTTTGGTGTTCTTCAGTGGTCTGTCGTCCAAATTGTTGTTGTTGCTGTTGTTGTTCTTGTTATTATATTTATTTATACCCAATTTTTCTCTCTCCAAGATTACTGAGCTGGAGACCAAAAGGTCCCAGGTTCAAACCCCGGGAGCGGTGTGAGCGGTTGCTGTTAGCTCCAGCTTCTGCCAACCTAGCAGTTCAAAAACATGCCAATGTGAGTAGATCAATAGGTCCGGCGGGAAGGTAACGGCGCTCCATGCAGTCATGCTGGCCACATGACCCGGGCTGTGGCGCAGGCTGGAGAGCAAGCCAGCTGCAACCAGCTGCAGTGAATCACTCTGACCAGGAGGTCATGAGTTCGAGGCCCACTCGGAGCCTATGTTTGTCTTGTCTTTTTTCTATATTAAAAGGCATTGAATGTTTGCCTATATGTGTAATGTGATCCGCCCTGAGTCCCCTTCGGGGTAAGAAGGGCAGAATATAAATGCTGTAAATAAATAAATAAATAAATAAATGACCTTGGAGGTGTCTACGGACAACGCCGGCTCTTCGGCTTAGTAATGGAGATGAGCACCAACACCCAGAGTCAGATATGACTGGGCTTAACGTCAGGGGAAAACCTTTACCTTTACCTACTGCATCTATGGAGCAAGCAGCAATCCTAACATTTGGATGGCACCCAATTCCCTGCCGCCAAACCACAATAACCTCCTTTCCCAAGAAGTACCTAATTTTCTTATTGTCAGCAGACACGACTTACAAAAAAAATGCAAATACTGGAAGGGAGGAGCACAGGGCCAGAAGGAAAATAGGCAAATGAGGCCTGAGGTGCCAACATTCTAGAGATGCCTCTTGCAGGCATATAAACATTGTGAAGAATGCCATTGCCTAAAGAATTCTGGAAGGGACAAGCTAGGGAAGCATATCAACTTGTCAGAAAGAGAATGTATGCATCTTCACACAATTTTAACTGCTATGGCGCAATGTGATAAAAGAATTGGAGTTGTAGGTTTTTGGCCTTGTCTTCCAAATAGTGCTCGTGCCTCACCAAATTACAACTTCTGTGGTTCCATAGCTTGTTAAAGTTAAAGTGGCATCAAACTGCAATAATCCTATTAATAAAAGAGATGGTAACATTATGCATGAGGCGAGCACAAGATCTACAGAAGAACAAAAACACATTAGATAATGTTAGAGTTAGCAAGGCTTGAATTTGCTTGTTTGCATGTCAGGCGATTAGAGTCACCATTTATTTATGGAGGTTCACTCTAATTTACAACTTATTTTCCAAGTTTTTCCAACTTATTTATTTTCCCTCTCACTCCTCCCTTAGACCATGCATTTGACTATGCTTAAATGTTTGTACTGATAGCTACTCTTGTCAAGAAGTCTAACCTTGTTTCTTACTCTAGGCCGGATCTGCACAACTTGTGGCCCTCCAGGTATTTTGGACTTAGCTCCTAGAATTCCTGACATTTGAAACAGCTGGTTAGAGATTCTGAGAGTTGGAGGCCAAAACAACTGGAAGGGCACAGGTTGTGCAGGCCTGCTCTAGACCCTATGGGTCAGAGGGAGGGAAAGTATGGGACTGGCTGTTGTTCAATTTCTGCCTTGTCAATTGGATATTATGCTTGTGAGATCCATTACTATATCTGATATTTTCCAACACATATAGGCAAAGAATCTTTCTGAATTTCTCTGCATTATTGCACTCTCACTGAACATCGAGAACATCGATAAAACCAAAGCGCTCTTCCAACAGGCACCAGCTAATCCCTCTGCAATGCCAGGAATACAGTTTAATGGTGTAACATTAGAAAATGTTGACCATTTCCACTACCTTGGCAGCCACCTTTCCACAAAAGTCAACATCGACACTGAAATACAACACCGCCTGAGCTCTGCTAATGCAGCATTCTTCCGAATGAAGCACAGAGTGTTTGAGGATTGGGACATCCATAGAGATACCAAGGTGCTTGTTTATAAAGCAATTGTGCTCTATGCCTGCGAAACGTGGACGGTCTACAGACATCACACCCAACTCCTGGAGCGTTTCCGTCAGCGTTGGCTGCAAATCTCTTGGGAAGACAGGCAGACAAATGCCAGCGTGCTTGAGGAAGCAAAGACCACTAGCACTGAAGTGATGTTCCTATGCTATCAACTTCGCTGGACTGGCCACGTTGTCTGAATCACCCTCTCTCAAAGCAGCTACTCTACTCCGAACTCAAGAACGGGAAATGGGATGTTGGTGGGCAGGAAAAGAGATTTAAAGATGGGCTTAAAGCCAACCTTAAAAATGATGGCATAGACACTGAGAACTGGGAAGCCCTGGCCCTTGAGCGCTCTAATTGGAGGTCAGCTGTGACCAGCAGTGCTGCGGAGTTCCAAGAGGCACGAATGGAGGGCTTAAGGGAGAAACGTGCCAAGAGGAAGTCCCGTCAAGCCAATCCTGACCGAGACCGCCTTCCACCTGGAAACCGATGTCCTCACCGTGGGAGAACATGCAGATCAAGAATAGGTCTCTTCAGCCATCTATGGATCCATCCCCAAGATAGCGAAGACGGAGGACCATCATCCTCGAACTATGAGGGATTGCCTAAGTAAGTATTGCAAGAGACTTTAAACCTCTGTCTCTGGTGCTAGGAGAGGTTAGAGACATTATGTTCTCTCATCACAAGTATAATGTTTGTTCTTACTTCACAAGTTCTATACTCTAGTACTTTATCAATGTTCCAGTGACTGGTGGAGTCCACAAAGAGTTATTAAAACCACACATCTGCTAGAAACATGGAAGGTCCCTTGTCATCTGTGTAAAACATTACAAAGAAATAATTGAATTTGTATTATACAAAGCATGGATTTTTTTTAAAAAAACAAACAGGTGAAATTCCCATTAGCGGTTTTTCCAAAGTATAGCTTGATATTTGCACCCACTTCTTCCTCTAAAAGTGTTGACATATTCTGCTCATTTTTATCTGAAATGATTCCATGTAATTTTCTGATTACAAAATATGAAGGGTGGGAGGAAGCTTTCCACAATGTGGGAAACTGTCAGACATGATGAACTTTGCCAAGTGATAACGCCATGGTTACGCCAAACACCACCGCCTGAGCAAATGTCACACTTGTCAGTCATTTTCTGTAAATGTGACAAAGAGGAACTTCCTTCTCCAAACTCATCATGTGGTGACCATCTGAGAATCCCCTAGACTGTGGTCAGAAAGCTTTTCGGTCAATGGAAGGAAGTACTGTGCATTTGATTGCTTTTGTCATCATTGTACGAGCTTCCACCATATTAAGTGGACTGTCATTATTCTTTGATGCCACAGATTAACATACTAACTATAATTTCATGTTTATGGTTTGGTTTCTTTGTGAAAGTAGAAAATGTATAGGAGGAATGGAGAACATCTCATGGATAAAATGCATGAATTCATGTCAGTTTAAGTTGTATACCCTATTTTTCGCTACACTGATTAAAAAAATTGCATTCAACTTATAGCTGCCTTGATCCTGATTGATATATGATATATGATCCTTTAGGAGGGAAAGTACTTCTTTTAGACATTAATGTGATATACTGAAAGTCACTTCTTGCTTCTTGGATTTCAGAAAAACCCAGTCTGTAGCCATGTTTTGCTTTGTGGGTGTGATCTAGATTGGGGTGGCTTTGGGAGGGTTGCCAAGGACAGGTTACTGGATGGAATCATATGAGCCTGATATAAAAAAAAGGTCCAGTGCAATTTGCTGGGGTGTATGTTTTGTAAAGTTACAGACATTACAGAATACCACAAGCTCTGCTCAGAATGAAGGAAAGATAGTTTATTTGAGAGCAAGTAAGTGCAAGATCAATCTTACTTCCACACCTCCCACTACTGCTGCTGCAATGGTCCTCCCATCTTGCCAGATGAACCCTTGAACTTGCATTCTTTTTGTGGTTCCTTATCTGACTCTTAATGGCAATGTGCCACTCTCCTCTAACTCTTGAGCAAAAGGATGCTAAGGGTTGGTCTACAGGATGGTGGCGGCAACAGCTCTGGAACAACCCTACAGACTTTCCTGCCACATAGAAGCTAGAGCAGAGAAGCATGAAAATGGGTGAGATGGATGGACAGTATCCTTGAAGTGACTGGCTCGACCTTGAAGGAACTGGGAACGGTGACAGCCGACAGGGAGCTCTAGCGTGGACTGGTCCATGAGGTCACAAAGAGTCAAAAACGACTGAACGAGTGAGACGGCGACGGCGACGGGTGAGATGGGATCAGGCCTAAGCAAGGACAAGAGAAAGAGTTATTCTCCATTTGCTCACTTGCAAGTTTGAGGTGTATGTGTATGAGAAGTATCATTTTCATTGCAGATGTTTCTGCCTTGGAGTATTAACGATGAGCACAGAATGCAGGGACTGATATTATGGATATATCATTAGTTGGTTGTTTTTTAAAATGCCAATACCTAGATATATTGTCAATCCTTGATGTCATTAGTTCAGAGTAGAGATAGGCAGACCTAGAAATAAGAGGAAAAAGAGGGAAAAAAACAGTTTCCCCCCATTTATAAAGCCATTTTTTTCTGGAAAAATTGAAAAATGTGTAGAATATGTTCGTTTCCAATGATAACTTACTTACTTAGGCAATCCCTCATTGTCAGAGTATGATGGCCTTCCAAGTTCTTGGAAGACGCCTGTGCGTGAGTTTTGCTAATGTGTGGAGGTTTGTGCACAGCTGATCAATACAAAGTCTTCACAGAGTGAGGGTCCCAGGTCGTGATTAACATAACAATCTACTTGTCTGAACGTATCTCCTCCTATGAGCCAGGAAGATACCTAAGGTCATCTGGTGAGGCCCTGCTCTCGGTCCCACCTGCCTCGCAAGTGCGGCTGGCAGGAACGAGGGACAGGGCCTTTTTGGTCACGGCTCCTCGGCTGTGGAACACCTCCCCAGAGATATAAGACAAGCCCCAACCCCTTTGAGCTTTAGAAAAGCCCTAAAAACTTGGCTATGTGCCCAGGCTTTCGATGAATAAATGATAAAGACGACCTGGACTGATTTATGGCTAAAGCATGAGGATATTGGATGAACGGATTTTAACCATATGTTTTATATTTTTATACTGTATTGTTTGTTTGTAATGGATTTTATTTATTGTTATGTTAATTATGTGTTGGCATCGAATTGTTGCCAATTGTGTACGCCGCCCTGAGTCACCTCGGGTGCGAAGGGCGGGATATAAATGTTGGAAATAAATAAACAAATAAATAAACTGTGGCTTCTGAATCATTGCAGCCTTCTTCCACCTTGACAGCTATTGTGACATTATCTTCCACCATTGAGGTCTTCAGATTGTGCTCTGTCTGGAACCTCGCCTGCGTCCCCCCAAGAGTGCATGACTCCAGTGGTTACGCCCGTAGGTTAATAATACAGTAGAGTCTCACTTATCCAACACTCACTTATCCAACGTTCTGGATTATCCAACACATTTTTGTACTCAATGTTTTCAATATATTGTGATATTTTGGTGCTAAATTCATAAATACAGTAATTACTACATAGCATTACTGTGTATTGAACTACTTTTTCTGCCAAATTTGTTGTCTAACATGATGTTTTGGTGCTTCATTTGTAAAATCATAACCTAATTTGATGTTTAATAAGCTTTTCCTTAATGGCTCCTTATTATCCAACATATTCGCTTATCCAACATTCTGCCAGCCCATTTATGTTGGATAAGTGAGACTCTACTGTAATAATAACAATAATAACAATAACAATAATAACAACAACACACCAGACATCACAGTTGTGGAAAAGAAAAAGGTTTGGATCATTGATGTTACCATCCCAGGTGACAGTCGCATTGACAAAAAACAACAGGAAAAACTCAGCCGCTATCAGGACCTCAAGATTGAACTTCAAAGACTCTGGCAGAAACCAGTGCAGGTGGTCCCAGTGGTGATCGGCATATTGGGTGCCATGCCAAAAGATCTCAGCCGGCATTTGGAAACAATAGACATTGACAAAATCACGATCTGCCAACTGCAAAAGGCCACCCTACTGGGATCTGCACGCATCATCCGAAAATACATCACACAGTCCTAGACACTTGGGTAGTGTTCGACTTGTGATTTTGCAATACGAAATCCAGCATATCTATCTTGTTTGCTGTGTCATAATAATAATAATAATAATAATAATAATAATAATAATAATAATAATTTTATTTTTATATCCCGCCACCATCTCCCCAGAGGGACTCGGGGCGGCTCACAGATATAAAACAAGCATACAGTGGTATAAAATACAAAAAACACAGAAATAAAATTAAAAGGCATAAAATAAAATCACAGTCATTATAAAACACATGATAAAACACAGCAAACACAGCAATTCATTGGAATACGCAAGCTACCTCACCACGACAAGGTGACAATCCATCGAGGGGAGCAATGATAAATAATATACCTATGACATAGTATTAAAACTATATAATATGAAGACTTTAATGAGAATTTTTGTTTCTAAACACTTTTTTTCCATTTTTTTTTTGAAAAAAATGGCTTTGGAAAAAAAGAGGAAAAAACGATTCCCCCCCCCCCCCCCCCCCCCAGGCCTTCTCATTTCTAGTTCAGACCAAGGTTTGGCAACTGTGGTCTTTTTGCTATTCTCAGCCCTGGCTGTCATAACCACTGCTGAGAAATTATTTGAAATGTAGCGTGAAAGCATCTAGAATGCCACTGTTGATCGCCACTAGTTTATATGGTTTCAACCATTCCTGTTCAAATGAGACTTATGGGTAATTCCAAACTGACCCACATCATGCTTCCTGCTTCATTCTTCTTGACAGGCAAAGCTGAAACTTGACAAAAGTAAAGAAACCAGAAGTGATTACCACAGAGTGGTTACCACATAGAAATGTTTACCACATAGTGGTTCGAGGGCTAACTTTGGAGAGGGAAACTCCATATCCAACTTCGTATTTAGACAGAAACTAGTTGTGTGGTCTGAGAAGAAGTAGCAATGTGTAACACAACTCCAGAGCTCAGAAATGTAAATCTGTAGACTTTGACACCCAGATTCCCTTGGCTAGATTATTCTGGGCATCGTAATCCAAAACAGTAACAACAAAACAAATGTTTCCAAGTTCTCTCAAGGTGCACCTATACTGTTGCATTAATGCAGTTGGCACCACTCTAACTGCCACAGCTCATAACTATGGAATCATGGAAAATGCAGTTTGACAAGGTTTTAGCCTTCTCTGCCAAAGAGTCTTGATGTCTCAACAAACTACAAATCCCAGGTTTACATAGCATTGAGTAATTGTATCATATTCCATTAATTCTGCAGTGTAGAGATGCATCCTCAGTTGCATGCTTCCTTTGCAGGTATACAAATTTCTCACCTTTTAGAGAAAGTTGTGAGCCTGAAGAAGCTGAATTCCCTTCAAAGGACTGTGTGTAACAAATTTTCTGTGTTCCTGCTGCAGTGCAGAAAACATTGAATCTTACTTACAAGCCATGGGGATAATAAAGTGTGGTTGGTGAGATTGTGTTAGAGTACATGATTTAGAATACAGAACACTTCAAGTATAATCCCAGGGAATCTCTACTTAAAACAAATTTCAGAAAGTTGATGAGAGAAATTGCTTTTCTGGCTGTTCCTGCCAGACAAAAGTAGACAATGTGTGGTTAGACAGATCAACACAGTAAGCCTGACTCAGGCTCATATGATTCCTTAATGTTTCATATGTTTCAAATTGTGGCTCTAAAAAGAGAATGATCTCCAATATTTGTGTAGGAGGTGGAAGTGGAATTGGCAAAGCCAGACAGATTACATCAGCAAGGGGTGGATATATGTGTGTTTTAGAGAACTCATTTCTTTCTTTGCGTCCCTTCTGGCTTCAAGAATTCATTTTTAAGTTTTGAACGTTTTTAATTATATTGTTTTTAATCCACATTTGGTCTCAATTCTGAGAAAAAAGCAAATAAATATAATACCTACTCCTACTAATAATACAGTTAACTAGAACCCAAGCAACTGGCAAAAAGCCAAAGAAATAATACTTTAAATAAACAAGCTGTTTTCATAATATACAGTAGAGTCTCACTTATCCAACACTCGCTTATCCAACGTTCTGGATTATCCAACACATTTTTGTAATTAATGTTTTCAATAATCGTGATATTTTGATGCTAAATTTGTAAATACAGTAATTACTACATAGCATTACTGCGTATTGAACTACTTTTTCTGTCAAATTTGTTGTATAACATGATGTTTGGGTACTTAATTTGTAAAAGCATAACTTAATTTGATGTTTAATAGGCTTTTCCTTAATCCCTCCTTATTATCCAACATATTCGCTTATCCAACATTCTGCTGGCCCGTTTATGTTGGATAAGTGAGACTCTACTGTAGTAAAACCGTAAAATGTGTTACATTATGTTAAGTTTGTCTTTGACTTTTTTGCTTTTAGTAACTGCATTTAAATATTAATATCAAGTCAATACAGAGTTTATGTTATGGTATGGTATGGAATATAGTATTAGTTAGATGTGTTTTAATAGTAACTCTCAAGCAACCAAAAAGTACATTTATCCAGTATCTACCAATCCTCATGGGCCTATTTTTTTGGTGTTAAATACCATCTATGTATTACTTTTAACCAGTTTTCTTTGAGTTCTATTGCATATGTATATTTTATTTTCTTCGTCCAATTTGTTTCCCATTCATGTAGTTTTATTGGTCTACCTATGTTTTCTGCCCATTTTATCACTGAATTTGTGATCTCTTCTTTTTTCGTTGCCCATTCTAACAATTTTTTTTATATACAATTGATACAGCTTTTTTCCTTCTTTGGATCAGAATATCCCAAAAACTATTTTATGTTGTAAATCCAATTAATATATCCTTTTTAAATGTTTCTTTAATTTGTATGTATTGATACCATGAAACATTTTATTGATCTTTTGTATTTCCTCTAGATTCTTAATTTGAGGTGACTTCTGAATTATACTCTTCTTTTAAAATTTCCTTATAAATCGGCCATTTTGTCCATCCTAGCAGCCTTCTTTGGTTGGCTTCTATGGACAATACGGACTTTGTTCTATTTTGAATCATCATAATATATAACAATCAGGTCGGAATGAACCTTTGATTATTGCTAGTAGAGGAAAAGCCTTGTTTGTGAATAGCACTTCTGGTGGCAGCTCTGCACCTGTTAACAATTTCTGCAGCAAATCCACAAGAAATTTGTATCACTTTGGGTCAAAGACACTGGGTGCAGGAGTTTAAAAACATCTATTTGATTCATGCATTCTTGCTGGGGAGTATACTAGTCGATGAGCCAGCAATTGTCTTAAAAACCTAGGGAGACATCTAGTACCAATAGATAGAAATAGTAGTAGAAATATTAGAGAAATCTGAGAGTCCAGTGAGCATACAATTGAGAGAATTTGGGGGATCACAGCCCAAACAAACAGCTATGGGAAGCTCTGAATGAGATAATAAGAGTCCAATATTGCACAGAATTTTCTAGTCTCTGTTTTCCAGGGTCTCAGATTGAGGTGTCTCCCATTATTATGAACCTAGGAACTTCTGCAACGGAGGTATAGTCTTGATCTAGCTTTGATCTGCTCTGAAATATTTGAGGTCTTTCCTGAGGCCATTAATGGCACAAGCCCTTTAGCAAACATCGGACAAAGAAGTATCCATTTCCAACAGAAGACCTTTCTTGTATTGCACAAAAGGAAGTATTAATAGAGCACTTGTGGGAACTAGGGGGAAGTGATCTATTTGTCTGTTGAATGTTGCATAACATGAGTTAGTTCCCACTGCTTATTCTGTAACCCTATGTGCTATATTTTCCACCTTTTATGCTTCTACAGATTTTATGAACTCAGTGAATGATTTATGTACTATGTGTTGTCGAAGGCTTTCATGGCCAGAATCACAGGGTTGTTGTATGTCTTTCGGGCTGTGTGGCCATGTTCCAGAAGCATTCTCTCCTGACGTTTCGCCCACATCTATGGCAGGCATCCTCAGAGGTTGTGAGGTGACTTAGTTTATCCATACCTCACAACCTCTGAGGATGCCTGCCATAGATGTGGGCGAAACGTCAGGAGAGAATGCTTCTGGAACATGGCCACACAGCCCGAAAGACATACAACAACCCTGCGATTTATGTACTGTTTTTTCTTCTTGACAATTGAATTTAGTATGCTGGAAAAGTGTCCTTATTGGCCCATGCTAGATTCACTTCTGTTAAAGACTGTTAAAGACTGGAATCAGTTACATTATTGATGCATTTTTGTTCCCATGCTTCATCTAACCCAGTGGTTCTCAACCTGGGGTCCCGAGATGTTTTTGGCCGTCACCTCTCCGAAATCCTAACAGCTGGTAATCTGGCTGGAATTTCTGGGAGTTGTAGGCCAAAAACATCTGCGGACCTCAGGTTGAGAACCACTGACCTAACCCAAAGTGATCAAGAATGGGAAAAATCTGTCCTGTATTCTAATTTTTCATACTTGAATGGTGGTTCACTTACATGCACTGAAAGGTACATAGTAAAAGGTAAAGGTTTCCTCTGACATTAAGTCCAGTCATGTCTGACTCTGGGGGTTGGTGCTCATCTCCATTTCTAAGCCGAAGAGCCAGCGTTGTTTGTAGACACCTCCAAGGTCATGTGGCCGGCATGACTGCATGGAGCGCCGTTACCTTCCCGCCAGAGCGGTACCTATTGATCTACTCACATTGGCATGTTTTTGAACTGCTAGGTTGGCAGAAGCTGGAGCTAACAGCGGGCGCTCATTCCGCTCCCGGGATTTGAACCTGGGACCTTTCGGTCTGCAAGTTCAGCTGCTCAGCGCTTTAACACACTTCGCCACCGGTACATAGGCAGGGCTATTTCACTAGGTGGGCACTCTGAAAAAATTCTTCAAAAATGAACAGAAGTTATTTCCTCCCAGATTACACAGACTATATTAAATGCACCCAGTTATTCTCTGCATGGTGATGACTTTATTGAACATTTCTTCCAAATGCTCCCACAACCTTAAGGAGATTGGGTAATTTTGCCACACTTTTTCTCCTCTGTCGAAGTCTGATAGGCTCTGCATGAGTCTTTACAGAGTTAAGAAATAATCATCCAAGTTTAAAAACATTATTAGAAATCTGAGGGTGGGGAGGGATGTCAGGACATTGGAGTGTATATGTTCTCATAGGTACTTTCAAACAGTGTTTTACACCTGATGACAGAACCTGTGACTACTTGCGTCAGTTGCAGATGAGCAATATACGTTAGGCTCCTAATGTCTCACTTTTCATCACGTAGCAATTATTACTCAAAGACTTATGAGATGAAGTCACAATTTAGAACACAGGCCAATTAATAGATTTCTTCAGAATGAAACTTGGCAATTCCTTCCCAAGCTTTGCTTATTATTACATGACAAAGAATTTACAAACAAGAGTTTTTTCTGACATATCTGTATTTAGCAGTACAGTACAGTACAGCATAGTGTGATGTTCAGAGTTGTCAGTTCTTAGAACAACCAAACCAAGCCCAACCTCACTTGCTTTAATGGTACAGTGATGTGCAGAACGTATAAGGTGAAGCTTTTAAGATATTTCATTTACTACCTTGGGCAGTTAAATTGGGCAGCTGGAAAGGGTTATTTTTTGTTCTTTCATGGATTATTATTTTATTATTATTGATTGGTTTTAAATTGCTTTAATAGCCATCTATTTTAATATGTGTGTTTTATGTTTTAACTGCTCTTGCTTTGTTTTATTGTTAAATGTCTTGAATTCCATTCAGAAGGGGAAAAGCAGGGTGTAATTACAATAAATAAGTAAACAGGCTTAAATCCAATTGTTAGTCCCAGTCAGAGTATGACCAGCCCGGAGCAGTGCATTCAACTAAGGGGCAACCAATTTAAGGCTGTATTTTTTATTTTAATTCTCTGCAGGCCAAATCTGTAATATGACATATACACACATATAACAAGTGGATTTGTCTAATGGTCATAATATTACTAACTTTTAAAATTAATCTTACAATTTCAATCAAAACCTCCACATTCCAGATTATTTTTGAGATGGCAGCATAATAATATAGTGGGATATTAGATATAATCTACTTGTTCGAGTACCGTATATACTCGAGTATAAGCCGAGGCACCTAATTTTACTGGGAAAACATTGACTCCAGTATAAGCCGAGGGTGGTAAATTTCAGAAATAAAAATAGATACCAATAAATTACATTAATTGAGGCACCAGTAGGTTAAATGTTTTTGAATATTTACATAAAGCTTCCATTTAAGATAAGACTGTCCAACTCTGATCAAATCATTATTCTCATCTTCTTCAATGTAAATGTGCTTATGCATCCTTTCAATAATAATAGAGTAAAATAATACATGTAATAATAATAATAATAAATACAGGAAAATAACACATGTAATAATAAATAGAGTAAAATAATAAATGCAATAATAATAATAAGAGCAGAGTGAAATAATAAATGTAATAATACCAATAATAATAGAGAAAAATAATAAATGTAATAATACCAGTAATAATAGAGAAAAATAATAAATGTACCATATATTCTCGAGTATAAGCTGACCCAAATATAAGCCCACCAGGACCCTCACCCGAGTATAAGCCGAGAGGGGCTTTTTCAGTCTTAAAAAGAGGGCTGAAAAACTAGGCTTATACTCGAGTATATACAGTAAGTTGCCAATATTATTTAATTCTGTTTTTCATATTGTGCCATTTTGTAATAATTAATATACATAGCAAATGATATTTTATATTTCAAATTGTATGCTAGTTGCTATTTTTAACATTAATGTTTTCTACTATGTTTTAATATGTATTTTATGTATCACCTTCTGGTCTGTTGACTGTAATAAAGTCTGTTGTTATTGAGTATGTCCACACATATAAGCTCGTAATCAATGGCAACTGGCAAATTGACACCCATTATGAACTTGATTTTTCAAGATATTTCCAACTATACCACCAACTGATAAGGATGTCCTACTAATATGGGGAAAGTGTTCATGATGGCCTATTTATTTTTACCTATAAAGGCAGGAGCCCCTGGTGGCACAGTGGGTTAAACACGTGTGCTGGCAGAACTGATGACTTGAAGGTTGGGTTGCTGACCTGAAGGTTGCCGGTTCAAGCTGGGGAGAGCACAGATGAGCTCCCTCTGTCAGCTCCAGCTCCATGCGGAGACATGAGAAAAGCCTCCCACAAGGATGGTAAAAATATCAAAACATCTAGGCATTCTCTGGGCAACGTCTTTGCAGACGGCCAATTCTCTCACACCAGAAGTGACTTGCAGTTTCTCAAATTGCTCTGGACAAGGAAAAAAAACCCCTATAAAGGCACGTTTTTAATGGCACAGTCAGTTAAAAGGCTAAAAAAAAAGAGGTTGAAAAATAACTTTCAGAGTATTCAGAGCATGTGATTCTAATCAAGGAATGTATCAATACAAATTGCTTTTGAATAAAATTACAGATTACTGTAGGAATATAAGAAGAGTTGTGTAGGGCTGATAATTCATCTCACGTGAGACACAAACCAAGATGATCCCTGAAACTGAACAGACAACAAGTCCCATTACTGTTTTAGTCTAACCTACTATGGCAATGGTCAAGATGGAAAAAGTTTATTTCGAGCATCAGTATTTCCTAGACCTTCAAAGTGCACATGAGCAACATCTAATGCATATGTGGTAATCCTCATCAGAGATCTCTTACAAGAACAGGATGTAGTTAGAGCTTGTTTAGGAGGATAATCTCAGCGTCTGGCACTGAATGTGTAGATATAACTTTTGGTTGTGTGTTCTAGGCACATAATACTGCAATCACACCATTTCTAGCGAAACATAAATGACAGAGCTTGGCAAATACAGGCCACAGGGCGATGCCAGCTATTGCCAAAATCGAGTAAACAGATCAGCATATAGCTGAAACTTTAATTATTATTTTACTACAATAATACCTGCTGCTATCATGAGCTGTGAAAACTGATCTACATCTAGCTACCAGTATTTAAAAACTCTAGCATCAGGACAGTAAATAAATAGCAACACTTAAAAAACAGGGGAATTCCAAACAGGAAACAACCAGGTCCAGCTAACACCTCCCAACAAAGGATTCCCCCAGGTAGGAAGCAGCCAGGTTTTGAAACTGCAAGACTATTCAATGCTAATCAAGGTGGCCAATTTAACATTCACACTTGCCTCAAATAGACAAGAGTTCTTTCTTTCATCCTGGATATTCCACAGATATATAAACCCCACTTGCTCAGTTTCCAACAGATCTTACAACCTCTGAGGATGCCTACCATAGATGTGGGTGAAACATCAGGAGAGAATGCTTCTAGGACATTGGCATACAGCCCAGAAAACTCACAGCAACCCAGTAATTCTGGCCATGAAAGCCTTTGACAACGCATTGATCTGCATCAGTTATAAACATTGACTATATTTATTGTGTCTCTGAAAGCCAAATACTCCAAAGCATATCTAGCATAATATGATCCATTCTCACTGTTTCTAGAGGTTTAGATAAGCATGCAAAGCAGGACATTATTAATGGAGGACATGGATATAGCAATACATTAGCAAGGAGAATACAATAATACACTCAAATGCTAACAAGACATGTTTTCCTCATCCTCAATTTGGCAACAAGTTTAATCATGAAAGCAAATTTAGGCAATTTTCCTTAAGATCAGACGTTAAGGTATTGTCAAAGGCTTTTATGGCTGGAATCCTTCGGTTGCTGTGAGTCTTTCAGGCTGAATGGCCATGTTCCAGGAGCTTTCTCTCCTAAGAGAAAGCTTCTGGACCATGGCCATACAGTCCGAAAGACTCTCAGCAACCCATCAGACGTCAAGTTTTTTAGCTCAGTGGTCTTAGATTCGATTTAGAATTGTCAGGCTTTAAATTTCTCACAACTGTTATTATGTTTCCATAATATGTATTCTATAGTTGTCCTGTTTTCCAGGGTAGCCTTTCTTACCTGCGTTAACTCCACTTATGGGAAAACAATAGCTGAGAAAGTATAATTGATGTCATTTTCTAGCATACATTTTATCTGTTGGATATTAAAGAAATTGAACCCAGTTGCTAATCCAGGAAGTAAAATGGCTGAGAAAAACATATGTGTATTAACAGCAATGTAAGATTGCCATTACAGTTTGTAAACAGTGTACAAACAGCTCTTTTCTTCTTATAAGTCAGATCACTTTTTGTTGGCACAGATAGGGGCACCTCCCCACTGTCTAGGAGCTTACTGTCATGTTGGTTAGTATTCCGTCACACCCAGGCACCCTTTAAAGCTTTAAGATGTGCTTCTTCCTTTGCCCAGGTGTACTGCGGGGGCCTTACTTAGAAGCTCTGGAAATCCCAGTAACCAAAGGCACTTCAAGTTGAACAATCAAACAAAATTTTATTTTCACAAAGTCCTTGGCAGACTTGGCACATGTAGTTAAGGTTGCAAATATAAACAGTCACTTCCTGAACTTCCTCCAGTGGCAGAGAAATCCTGAGATATTCTCTGCCCCAGTCCTAAGCTACTATTTTTAGGAAAAACAGGTCTTTCCCTATCTATACTCAGCACTGGTTTTAAAGGCAGGTCAGTACTTACAATGGCTTTGTCAGAGTTGGCCTGGCTTGGCCACTCAAGCACATCTAAGTTCTTTCTTCTTCAGTTTAGAAGGAAAGAGGCTTCTCAAAATGGAGCCTTCTTTCCCCAGGAAAAGGGGCGGTCTCCAGAACAAGATACATTTGCAAGCTGCACGCAGCAAAGACTTTGCTGAGCTGGCTACAAACTCTGCTAATGGCTAAACTATCAGGTTGCTGCAGAATCTGCAACAGCCCTGGAAGAAATGCAAACAGGTGCTATTCCTGTGGCTATCGTCAACTTGTAAAATCAAAACCCTGGGAGACGGAACAGCATATAATGATAGGCAGACTTACCAAGTATCATTAATCTAATACATTAGTTGGGTTCCCACCTTGATATAAGAAGTTCTGTGCTTCTAAGGCCCCTTCCACACAACTGCATAAAATCCACATTGAACTGTATTATATGGCAGTGTGGACTCAACCCAGTTCAAAGCAGATATTGTGGATTATTCTGGGTTATATGGCTGTGTGGAAGGGCCCTAAGTGAGCCCTTTTTGCATGTAACATGTGGTCACCCTTTTGTACTTCAGTATATTGATCTGCTGGTTCATTATTGGGGCAGTACATTTGGTTGAACATCCTCCTCCTCCTCCTCCTCCTAATAATAATAATAATAATAATAATAATAATAATAATAATTTATTTCTTACACCCCACCTCCATCTCCCCAAGGTGACTTGGGGCGGCTTACATGGGGACAAAGCCCTAAAACAACGGATGACATATACATAAAACACAATACAAATTACAAGATTAAAATACATAACAAAACAATTCTTTAAACCTTTAAAATAGACATCCTGAGAAGGATGTTGAATCATATTATTTAATCATATTGCACTTCAAAGATGATTCCTTGTTAGTAGTTATATTATAGCATTGCCAAGCAGTTGTCTCATGTTTACATCCTCCTCTTATTGATTTTTTTTTTTTGCTGAATAGGCATTTAAAAGACAGCTGTTTCTCAGTGAGCTTAGACTGTGGCGGCTCTTATCAATGCGAAGCACCTTAATGGAAAGGTTCCCAGAATAAGACAATACAAGACAAAAAAAGTAAACAAAGCAAGACTTTGGCATGGCTTCATTGGCTGTTATCTCCAGTGGGCTGAAACTTCAAGCAACTGCAAATCCCATGAGGTGGAATCAGCCAGCTACATGGCATAGTAGGCTAAGATTTCGTATCTCATTGTTCAGAAGAGCCTCGTCCTTTCCTTCCTCTGAGGTTGAGAGTGTCTGAACTATCTAAAATCATCCAGTGGGTTTCCATGGCTAAGTTGTGACACCAACCTTGGTTTCCCAGTGTCCTAGTCCACAACGCAAAACACTACACCATGCTGACTTCTACTTATTTTCTAACACCAATTGCACTGAGGTGGATGCTTCTTGTCACTGGTGTCACAAAACTAATGAGAGTCAGTGTAATGTACTTGTTTGAATGTTGGGCTAGGACAAGATAAATGATCTGGCCTGGCAGTGGTTAAAGCTCTTTAGTACTTGCATCTGAGGAACTAGACATAAAATGTACAGTATTTCTTAATGGGAATGGGTGCGTCCATTGTGCATTCCTGAGTGGCAGAATGTGGTTGGAGTGGGTGACCCTTATGATCTCCTCCAACTCTTTGATCCTATGATTCTAGGAATTGAGACTTGGATCTCAAATCTCTATAATGCTCACAGATCTAACAATCAGTCAATTTTCCTGCCTTGACTATCTGCTGGATAGTGTTTATAGGGAGGATGTGAAACACAAACTTAGGTTTGGAAATCTGATAGAGATCCCATGCCCCTCACTTTGAAGACTGACACATCATTGTCTCTTTTTGGAGGAACGGGGAAAACAATAGAATAAAGAGGAGAGTGACACACTAAAGAGTCTCTAAAACTTAGTGTATCTAGATTGTCCAAATATCATTTTGATTTTAATGCCAACAATACCACTCTCTTCTTTTCTTCAGGTGCAAGGTTCCTATTCACTTCATGCAGATTTGATAGCCAATATTGGCTAAATTAATACTGTGGAATATCTGCAAACAACATATCCCATGTTATGCCTGTGTATGCATCACAAAGAAGAAGGTATCCTGTACTACCTGAAAAATATCCCTTATAGTAAGTACATAGCCACACCCAAGGAGTTCCTATTCACAACTCTGTCCCCCATCCAGAGCATTGTTTGACTGTCATGTTATGCCAGGGGACATTCCACCTATCTTCATGCAGTGAGTGAAGAAAGGTGTCATGTTGCATGTCATCTACCTGATTTTCTGCTGGAACAGAGATTGCTCTTTCTTTTCTGGGTTCAGGAGAAGCTGGAAAATACTTGTGTAAATCTCTGTAGATATGTGTTCCTTCAACGATGGAAGTATGATCAGGAACCTGATCAAGGATGGAGACATGATCAGGAAGTTGTTGTTGGGCAGTCAGGGAAGAATAGAAATCAGGATGCATCCTCATCTTTTCAAAAGACTGTGTAAGGATGCTTGTAGTGGCTCAGCCATCATGGCCCAGGTTACATCGAGAGTTGGAGTCAGAAACAGATGAGGCGGTGGAATTCGAAGACCTTCCTGCTCAGAATTCAGGCCCCATGGCCTTGCAGGTGCCGGATATCATGGATCCGCTAATTGGCAAACATTCCGAATTCTCTCCAGCGTTAACCACACCAGATGGTACAGACTTGGGTGAGAATGGAAGTTTTAATCGGAGAGATTTTGTTACCAAAGATAGAAGTAGAAAACAAGGACTGAGAAGAAGTCAAAGACTCGCTCTCAAACTAGATAATGATTAGTTTTCCCATGAGAACTTTCGTGGGCCCTGTACTCCCTAATTCTGACAGACTTGGGATTCTGTTAAAAATACTCTGCACTGTATTTTCATTGCGGTGTCAACTTTGCCTTTCCTCAGAAGAGGTTCCAGTTTCCAGCTCCTTGCCTTGTCTTCTGAATCTGTGCCGAGTTTCGAGTTTCAGGAGAGCCGTGCCGAGCCGCTACTCCCGAGTAGACCTTGCCTTGTTACCGTGACTTCCTTGTTCCTGGATCGAGATTGACTCTGCTTTGTTTACCTTGCTTCTTTAACTTTGCTACGGGACTTTTCAAGTGGATTTGCAGTGCTTTGTTTTCTGCTATTGTTTTATGGACAAACTTTGATATCTAAGGGAAGCTATCGAGCTTCACTTGTGGATTACAAATTGGACATTGATAAACTCTTTGTGAATTGCAATAGACTATATATTATGGACTATTTCTTACTTTGACTTTCCACCTTAAATGTGCATAGATCTATATATTTACTCTGTTTCAATAAACAGCTTGTGTGTTATATTGGCTCCTGCCTGGTTTTTGAGTGCTCACGGTGCCTTGCTGAAGGTAATTGGGAGTCCACTAGTATGCTTATTGGATTGTGAGTGGAGTAAGAAAAAGCTGGCAGCTCTATGTGAAGGTATTTCCATAGAATACTGACACAGTTGGAGAAGGTCTTCCTCCCTGTCCATCATGGGCTGAAAAACTTTGAAAAGCAGTGACAGGGATGTGTGGTCTTCCAGAAGTCATTGAATTGCTTTTTCAGAATGCAAATTGCTATTGATTTTAGTCCAGGACTATTCAGAGGACCACACATCTTCCATCCTTCATTTAAAGAAAAGACCAGACTGTAATAAGAGGAGGCATTTCGCTCTGGACAATCACATTACTATAACACCACTGCAACTTATATTTCCTATGGAATCCAGTTTAGGGACACATACAGAGCCGGCCCTAGGTATTTTTCAAGTGTAGGCGAACAGAATTTTGGCGCCCCCCCAAACCGATCACTGAAAAATAAAAGCGTTGGATAAGCGAAAATGTTGGATAATAAGGAAGTATAAAGGAAAAGCCTATAAAACATCAAATTACATTATGATTTTAAAAATTAAGCACCAAAACATCATGTTTTACAACAAATCAATAGAAAAAGCAGTTCAATACATGGTAATGTTATGTAGGAATTACTATATTTGCAAATTTAGCACTAAACATTGAACAGGGATATAGGGCAGTGTGGACTTAGATAACCCAGATAGCCCTCAGTATTAAAAAAAAAAAACCTCTAAAATCAGGACAATAAATAAAGAACAACACTCTGAAAACAGAAGAAATCCAGACAGTAAACAATCAGGGACAGCTAACTCCTCCCAAAAAAAGATTCTCCCAGGCAAGAAGAAGCCAGGCCTTGAAGCCACAGGGCCATTAAATGCTAATCAAGGTGATTAATTACAACATTCACACCTGCTTCAAAGAAAAGTTCTTTCTCCCACCCTGGACCTTCTACAGATATATAAACCCCACATACCTAGCTTCCAAGTTCCTACAGACCTCACAATCTCTGAAGGCCCCAAAGGTGGGCTTGCGTGGTGCGAAGGTGGGTCTGCGCTGGCCGGAAGGCCCAGCGTGGCCGCTGGAAGGCCCGAAAGAGAAGGAGGTGGAGAGTGGTGCCCTCCTCCCAGGACGATGGTGCCCCCGGGACGATGGCGCCACAGGCAAATGCCTATTTCGCCTTATGGTTGGACCGCCTCTGGACACATATTTATATTTCGCAGCCAGAGTACTTTAGTGCATCTCCAACTAAAAACACCAGGACCCCATAGAATGCAGCCATGGTAGATAAAGTAGAAGTTTAGTGATACAACTTGTGTACTGTGAAAGAGCATCAATACAAAAATGTATTAAACCTGAGGATGTGGAATGCTTTTATAATGGCAAAAGGAAAAATGTTCATTATGCTATAATTAATTCTACAGTTTCATTAGATGAAAAAATGGTATTTGAGCAGCGATATTAGTAATAATTTATTACTAGTAGGCAAACAATCTTAGAATTTAATGTTCCCACAGTAGTTAAACGATTGTAAAAATGGATGACATATTGGTTTAGTAATCTCACTGTAGTAATACAGCAGTAATAAAATATATTGAGACTAGGAACAAATATAACACACTTCAAGACAGGTACAGTACTCAGGGCCGGTCCAACAATGGAGGCCGTTTAAGCGGCCGCTTCGGGCGCACGTCAAGGGGGGCGCTGTTGAGGCTCCCTCTCGCACTCCTCGGCCCACTCGCGCATCTCTCGCACTCGTCCCACTCGCGGCCCTCTCGCACTCTGCTCAATCGCGCCCCTCTCGCACTCGGCCCACTCACGCCTCTCTCACACTCGGCCCACTCACGCATCTCTCTCACTCGGCCCACTCGCGCCCCTCTCGCACTCGGCCCACTCACGCATCTCTCTCACTCGGCCCACTCACGCCCCTCTCGCACTTGGCCCACTCACGCCTCTCTCGCACTCGGCCCACTCGCACCTCTCTCTCACTCGGCCCACTCGCGCCTCTCTCTCACTCGGCCCACTCACACCCCTCTTGCACTCGGCCCACTCACGCCTCTCTCTCACTCGTCCCACTCATGCCCCTCTCGCACTCGGCCCATTCACGCCTCTCTCGCACTCGGCCCACTCGCGCCTCTCTCTCACTCGGTCCACTCACTCCCCTCTCGCACTCGGCCCACTCACGCATCTCTCTCACTCGGCCCACTCACGCCCCTCTCGCACTCGGCCCACTCACGCCTCTCTCGCACTCGGCCCACTCACGCCCCTCTCGCACTCGGCCCACTCACGCATCTCTCTCACTCGGCCCACTCACGCCCCTCTCGCACTCGGCCCACTCGCGACTCTCTCTCACTCGGCCCACTCGCGCCTCTCTCTCACTCGGCCCACTCACGCCCCTCTCGCACTCGGCCCACTCACGCCTCTCTCGCACTCGGCCCACTCGCACCTCTCTCGCACTCGGCCCACTCACGCCTCTCTCGCACTCGGCCAACTCGCACCTCTCTCTCACTCGGCCCACTCGCGCCTCTCTCTCACTCGGCCCACTCACACCCCTCTTCCACTCGGCCCACTCACGCATCTCTCTCACTCGGCCCACTCACGCCCCTCTCGCACTCGGCCCACTCACGCATCTCTCTCACTCGGCCCACTCACGCCCCTCTCGCACTCGGCCCACTCACGCCTCTCTCGCACTCGGCCCACTCACGCCCCTCTCGCACTCGGCCCACTCACGCCTCTCTCGCACTCGGCCCTCTCGCCCTTGCAGCCCTCTTGCCCCTGAACAAGACCTGAGGCCAGGCCTCTGGGCCTGCTGCTCCACCTGCACCCTTCCTGGATTCCTCCCGCAACGCCCGGCAGCCCTCCGAGGCTGGAAGGAGCTCTGGCAGGTCGAGCAGGCCTGTGCCCCTGCCATGCACCTCCTTGGGGACCCTCTCAGCCATGAAGACGGGGCAGGTAGGAACCCGTCCCTGTTCCCAGCATTTCGCCAGGCATGTCTCCAGGGCAGGCCTGGGCCAACTTGGCAACTGAGGGGGGAAATGGAGGGGCCTGAGGCTGGGTTGCTGCAGGTTTTTCAGCTGCCTGGCCATGTTCCAGAAGCTGGAACATGTGGGCCTACTCCTAGGATTTATAGTTTCCTAAGGCCCCTTCTTCACAGCCATAGAAGACAGATTATCAAGGCAGATAATCCACATTTTCTGCTTTGAACCAGATTATATGCATCCACACAGCCATATAATCCAGTTCAGAGCAGATAGTCTGGATTTTATATGGCAGGGTATGGGTTCTTCTACATAACCATATAATTGAGATTATGAAGGCAGATAATCCAGGTCATATGCACTGAACCGGATTACATGCATCCATACAGCCATATAATCCAGTTCAGAGCAGATAGTCTGGATTTTATATGGCAGGGTATGGGTTCTTCTACATAACCATATAATTGAGATTATGAAGGCAGATAATCCAGGTCATATGTACTGAACCGGATTATATGCATCTACACAGCCATATAATCCAGTTCAGAGCAGATAGTCTGGATCTTATATGGCAGGGTATGGGTTCTTCTACATAACCATATAATTCAGATTATCAACGCAGATAATCCACATTATCTGCCTTGAACTGGGTTATCTGAGTCTACACTCCCATATAATCCAGTTCAAAGCAGATAACCTGCATTTTATATGGCAATACAGAAAGGGCCTAAGGGTATATTGTAGTGTATATTGTAGTGGTGTACTTCAGAGGGATGCATATATCTCACCAAAGGGCAGCTGCACTTTGGAATTAATGCAGTTTGACTCCAATTTCATTGCCATGGCTCAATGCTATGAAACCCTGGGAATTGTAGTTTTATAAGGTCTTTAAACCTTCTCTGCCAAATAGTTTAGATGCCTCACCGAACTATAACTCCCAGGATTCCATAGCATTGAGCCGTGGCAGTGAAAGTGGAGTCAAACTATGTTAATTCCACGGTGCCTCACTTCTTCCAATGGAGAAATAAAGATACAAGTGCCAGTTAAGTCCAGTGGATTTCTTTATTCATACCAGGGGTCCCCAAACTTTTTAAACAGGGGGCCAGTTCACGATCCTTCGGACCGTTGGAGGGCCAGACTATAGTTGGCCACCGAGCAATAATAAATAAATATCTAAATAAATAAATAAATAATAACAATAACAATAAAAAAGAGGGTTGGAAGACACCCTTTGGGCCATTGAGTCCAATCCCCTTCTGCTTTGTGCATCGAAAGCACAAACAAAGCACCCCTGACAGATGACCACCCAGCGTCAATGTGAAGAAGAAGAAGAAGAAGAAGAAGAAAGAGGTTTGGAAGAGACCCCTTGGGCCATTTAGTCCAACCCCCTTCTGCCTGTGTGCACCAAAAGCACAAGCAAAGCATCCCTGATAGATGGCCACCCAGCCTCAATAATAATAATAATAATAATAATAATAATAATAATAATAATAATAATAATAATAATAATAGGATTGGAAGAGACCCCTTGGGCCATTTAGTTCAACCCCCTTCTGCCTGTGTGCACCAAAAGCACAAGCAAAGCATCCCTGATAGATGGCCACCCAGCCTTAATAATAATAATAATAATAATAATAATAATAATAATAATAATAATAATAATAATAATAGGATTGGAAGAGACCCCTTGGGCCATTTAGTCCAACTACCTTCTGTCTCTGTGCACCAAAAGCACAAGCAAAGCATCCCTGATAGATGGCCACCCAGCCTCAATATTAATAATAATAATAATAATAATAATAATAATAATAATAATAATAATGGTTGTAAGAGAAGAAGAGACCCCTTGGGTTACTTAGCCCAACCCCCTTCTGCCCTTGTGCCGTGGGGCTGGATAAATGGCTTCGATGGGCTGCATCCGGCCCCCGGGCCTTAGTTTGGGGACCCCTGATTCATACCATATGGAGAGGGGCAGATTTCTCGCCCTTTTCATGATATTGTTTAAACTTCCACTCTATGTCTAATTTTTGTTTTGTGTAAGGTAAAGGTAAAGGTTTCCCCTGACGTTAAGTCCAGTCATGTCTGACTCTGGGGGTTGGTGCTCATCTCCATTTCTAAGCCAAAGAGCCAGTGTTGTCCGTAGACACCTCCAAGGTCATGTGGCCAGCATGACTGCATGGAGCACCGTTACCTTCCCGCCGGAAGTGGTACCTATTGATCTACTCACATTGGCATGTTTTCGAACTACTAGGTTGGCAAAAGCTGGGGCTAACAGCGGGCGCTCATTTCGCTCCCGGGATTTGAACCTGGGACCTTTCGGTCTGCAAGTTCAGCAGCTCAGTGCTTTAACACACTTCACTACCGGGGCTCCTTTTTGTTTTGTGTATTTTATGGAAATATGTTTCCATATGTATATTTTACGGAGTGTTTTTAAATTATTATGTGTTCTAGCAATGTTGTCAACCGTCTTGAGCGGGTAAGAAATAAAATTATCATTATCATTATTGAGTTGCTGTGCATTTTCTGGGCTGTCTGGCCATGCTCCAGAAGCATTCTCTCCTGACATTTCACCCACATCTATGGCAGGCATCCTCAGAGGTTGTGAGGTTGAGGCAAGTGTGAATGTTGCAGTTGGCCACCTTGATTAGCATTGAATGTCCCTCACATATTCATAGCTGGCTGCTTCCTGCCTGAGGGAATCTTTGTTGGGTGGTGTTAGCTGGCCCTGATTGTTTCATGTCTGGAATTCCCCTGTTTTTGAGTGTTCTTTTTTTACTGTCCTGGTTTTATTTGTTTATTTATTTATTTCCCATACTTGTGTCCCGCCCTTCTCACCCTGAAGAGGACTCAGGGTAGCCTCACAACTGCCAACAATTCGATATCCGATTGTTTTGGGGGGGGGCGCCAAAATTCTGTTCGCTTACACTTGAAAATTACCTTGGGCCGGCCCTGACAGTACTTGAATTAAAAAGCATTATTTTTAAAGAAAAGATCTTCCTAATAAACATAGGCAGGTATCTGAAGCATTGATAGTACAGAATAAAACAGAATCTTGAACACTCAAAGGATCTTCCTAGTTTGGTGTACCTTTGACAAAAGAGCAGAAGAACCAAGGAAGAAGTAAGAGAAGAAAGAAGAGTAGCTTTCCCCCTTTTAGCTCTCATTGCCATCAGTGTCTCCATTATTTAAAGCAGATATTCAAGCTGTGCAAATCCTGCAACACTTAAAAATAGTTAAACAAACACTATCCAGTGGTTTCTGACTTGGACTGCAGTTTCGGCATTTACTTGTGATTGACAGCCCTTTGGTTGAAAACTGCTGATCTAGAGTTCAACAATATTTGGAGGACTATAGATGTTCCTATTTCTGCTTTAGGAACCACAAGACTATGTCTCTTTAGATGCAACAATAGCATTTGTTGTGTGAAAGCCTTTCTGGACACATAACATATTGGGATATTTTATATTTTAGGATGACTCATGCCAGTTAGAAACATTTGATTGAAATATCTATTGCTTGCCTATGCAATTCAATTATTTTCAATCATGTCATGTTCATCCTGTTTCCTTCCTTTCATCCTACAACTCTCAATAAATAATGTTCCCAGGGAATAAGGGGTGTATATAAGATCAGATTGGGAAATTTATTTATTTATTTATTTATTTTTCAAACTTATATGCCGCCACTCCCCTAGGGAGTGGTCTTCTAGATATTTTTGGATCCCAGCTTCCCTCAGCCTCACTCAGTCTGGCCAATAGTATTTGGAGAGTCACAGCTTCCTCTGTCCTAATCTACAAAAGGAACTAGAAGACATCAAACTTATGAAAGCTACCTTTCTTCTGCATTCCTTATACCAACAATCAGATGATAAGTGTAAAATGGTGGCTGCAAGTAGAACTAGATCAGTAGTTCTCAATCTGTGGGATCCCAGGTGTTTTGGCCTACAACTCCCAGAAATCCCAGCCAGTTTACCAGCTGTTAGAATTTCTGGGAGGTGAAGGCCAAAACATTTGGGGACCACAGGTTGAGAACCACTGAACTAGATGTAAATGATGGCTCTGAATCTAGGATCAATTATCAACAGTGGTGGCCTCTCCCAGAACTAAATGAAGAAGTACAAGTCAAGGAACCCCTACTTCCATTATTACTACAACAATACTTTTTAGTCTATAGAACTGAACCAAAAGCTAGTCAAACACAACTACAAATATTCACATTTTACAGATGGAGAGTTTCAAAATTGACAGATAAATCAAGACTGGACATGTTAGAGACTGTCATCTTTTTCTTTTAGTGGGACAATTTCACTGATTATTGCTAAAGACTTGCTGATCTACTGTGAAAGCATGCAGAGATCTACCAGGAGATCCCAATCTACCTTCTGCCTGATCCTGCGCTATACCTTTGGGAATTTCCTGCTGGCATCTTCTTTGTTTGTGTGGGCGGGGGATTTCTTTCTTCTTGAAAACTGCTGTGTCTTCTTGAGCAGGAGGTTCCTCAGCTGTGGCGGGGATTATTTGGGAAAATCAAAGCTTGCACGTGATTCCCGTGAGTTAGTGAATGATCTAATTGAATTCTTATCTCAGGTCCCAATTTACCACCTTAATTTGCATTTGTTTAAAAAAAGAATTTCTTGGATGAACTTTAAACTTGAGGATAGAAACGTGCGCTATTACACTCAACTCTCAAATGGCAGCTTCTTATTCCATAGTGCCTAGAAGTGGAAAGAGTTTAAGCAAGGCTAGATTCTTCAAACACTATAAGAAAGAACTAAGATACACTGACCTCCCCGGAATTGTTAATTACTGTCATTGCCCTTTTGTTGGTCCTGATCTAGAGCAGTTTGATCTGTAAACTTTTCAACTAATTATCTCCATGTCTGGAAAAGCTTCTGTATGTCACATTGCTATTAAAAGCCATAAGTTGAGCCAGTAAGATGACAATGCAAGGAGTAATTTAAGGCACACTGTTCCATTCTATAAAGTACTAGCTTTGCCCGGCCACGCGTTGCTGTGGCTTATGCTTTCAGAGTGTTGCTCTTTATTTACTGTCCTGATTTTAGAGATTATATTGTTTTGTATTATTATTAATTGCTTTGAATGTGATTTCCTGCTTCTTGGCAGAATGGGGTTGGACTGGATGGCCGATGAGGTCTCTTCCAACTCTACTATTCTATGATTCTATATCACAGTAATTATTACATATTATATTGATAATATATTATCTGCTTAGAACTGGATTATATGAGGCCCCTTCTTCACAGCTCTTTAAAATGCACACTGAAGTGGATTATATAGTAGTGTGGAGTCAAGATAATCCAGTGCAAAGCAGATAATATAAGATTATAAATGGGTTATATAGCTGTGTGGAAAGGCCTTGAGTCTACACTGCCATATAATCCAGTGAAAATCAGATAATCTATGGAAAAGGCCTAAGTGAGGCCTAACTGTGCCTGTCCCCTGGGCTGAGTAGGTTTCTAGTAGACCAAGTGGGCGGAGCTTAGCCCTGTAACTGGCAGCAATTGGATAAAAACAATTTTTCCTGTCCCTCTAATTAGGACTTTATTTTTCTTTTGTTTTTTGTTGTATCAACCTAGAGTCGTGGATGATGGGTTGTGTTGTCAAATTTCGAGGTTGGGGGGCCTGTAGTTTTGTTGTTTTGTCCGGTGCCCTGATTCCATCACTCTTTTATATATATAGATGGGTGGGCAACACATGACTCACAGGTCACATATACACCTTGCAGTTTGTTCCCTCCAAAATAACTAAAACTTACAGCCACAAAAGATAAGGGATAATGCTAGAACTTGTTCAGATACACTTGGACTGTTACTGAATTAGATGTTTGTTATTCTAAAAAAATAATACATTATGAGTAACTGGTTAGTTAAAAGTGATTTCCTTCAAGTTCTCTTTTAGCTATGCAATGTGGATTTTTTTTACATATCACCCAGTAATCTACCAATATTAAATGATATGTAGTATGATAATCTACCAATAGAGAGAAAGAATGGTGTAGTGGTTTAGGCATTGTACTACTGGAGAGCAGAATTCAATTTCCTGCTTAGAATGGAAATTGATTGGGAGGTTTTGGAAGACTCATAAACACTAAATCCCCAAAAGCCCCATGGTACGTTTGCCTTGGGATCACCACAAATTGGAAAAGACTTGAAGGCACATAACAAGAAATCTACCAATGATAGGTTGGCCACATGTAAACCCACCCTAAAACTATGTCTGCTGAAATTCTGTTTTTCACATCTTTCACAAGCCCTACCCTCTTTTGCTTATGACCATTCTTGTAGTGTATCCCAGTCTACCTTCTTGCCATCTTTGTTATACCAGCAATTGTTTTCCAAGACATGTATGATAAAACTATTTACCTTTAAGGTGGGCTGGACCACAATTCCATAGCTTTTCACTGATAGTCTTGCTGGGTTGGGTTTCAAGGATTAGCTGATGAAAACAACTGTAAAGCCAAAGGTTACTAACTTTTGCTGTAACCTATGGACATGGTGAGTGAGGGCCCTTTCAGACAGCTACTTAATAGTTAAGTGGGTTTTAAAATCCAGCTATCTGAAGGAGAGTCCATACATGGACCCATTAGTCCCAGTTAATGGGTCCATAAAGGAATCCATAAAGGCCTGGTTAATGTGAATTGAACAGAACTGCAAAAGCTATGGCAGGATTTCCGCCAGAAATTGTTGAGATGATCTGGACCTCATAAGCATTTTGCCAATGTTACAATCCTGATGAAAATATAACAAAGTGACCAAAAAACAGGTTTTCTGTCATTGTTTCTCCTCTCCTTCATTCCTGTATCCTCCAGGTTTGCCCTCTTGAACCCCGTTTCTTTGTGGGGTCACTTGCCTGTGACATGCTGGTGCCTACTGTGTAAGTTCAAACTCAGTTTCCATTCAGTAATACACAGGAAATGAGAACAAAGGAGTAGTTGGAGAGAGTTCTCATGGAAATTACTTTCCTCTTGTGCTTCAACTTAGTGTGTTTGCAGCTCCATCTATTTATTTTATCCTTCCATCAGATGGGAGCATTGGGATATACAGTGTCTTGCAACAGCATTCCCCCCCCCCCCCCTAATATTGGATTTTATTCAAACTTTTAATCATGTGTTTTCTATGCAGTTTGGCGATCTAGTGTGCATTATGGGTGTGTGTTTTATAGCCACCCCCTCTTTTATCTCACTTTCTTCTGGGTTTTCAGGCCTGTGTAGATGGGCCCTGAGACTTAATGGCAAGTGCCCAGTCTTCATGCAGTCTAATGATATTGAATTGTGGAGCCTCCGGTGGCTCAGTGTGTTAAAGCGCTGAGCTGCTGAATTTGCAGACCAAAAGGTCCCAGGTTCAAATCCCGGGAGCGGAATGAGCGCCAGCTGTTAGCTCCAGCTTCTGCCAACCTAGCAGTTCGAAAACCATGCAAATGTGAGTAGATCAATAGGTACCGCTCCGGCGGGAAGGTAAAGGCATTCCATGCAGTCATGATGGCCACATGACCTTGGAGGTGTCTACGGACAATGCTGGCTCTTGGGCTTAGAAATGGAGATGAGCACCAACCCCCAGAGTCGGAGACAACAACTGGACTTAACGTCAGAGGAAACCTTTACCTTTACCTTTACCTTTACCTTTTTACCTTGCCTTGTTTGTTTTGAAGACAGTTGTATGGGAGTTCATGAGAGATAATGTGCACCAGGGAATTCCTCCTTTGTAATACCTATTTCTCCATTTATAAATGAGTTGAGGAAACATGTACACAGTTTTATGAAACTTCTTTAAAATCCCCTGTGTTTAGCGCCATTAAATTTAGCATTCAACTTAGATGGTTCAGTGCTGAGGAACAAACAATGGCTTTTATAGGTAAGAGGAACCTATTGTATATAAAAAGACAATAACAAGTTACTTTAAAAGAAGTTTCTAAAGGCATTGTAGAATGGAAAGTGAAAAGGCCTTTAAGTGGCAGCAACAAATTGCAAATAATCATAATTTTATATTACATTTGCTAATGGGATCATGAGTTCAAGATCATCCTAGATTCTGGGCCAAAACTGGGAACCTAGGGATGGTCCTTGGTGATGTCATTAAGTACTATGCTTTAAGTACCAACCAGAGTTGCTCACAGGTTGTCATTCAAATACACATACCACACTAAACATGTTTTCACCTCTGAGTATTCCTCTGAAATCCATTAATCATCAAATGTTAATAGATGACATGAAGGCACATATAAACGTACATGCTTGCTTCTCACAAGTTAATGGATGCAGAGCAGAGACGAGAGTGAGCACCACAACTGTGAAGGAAAGAGGAAGCTAACTTATATTCGAACTCACAGTCTTGAAAATAGCAGAGCTGGAAGTTTTTCTTCTTACTCCAAAGATAAGCCCACCAAAACTGGATAATTTACACCTGTCTGGAGATGACCTGCAAACACTGGAGATGAAAACCTGGCAATCCTATTTGTTGGATTGCCAGAGGGCCTTCTCCGTCGTGGCCCCCTGGCTTTGGAACTCCCTCCCTAGGGAGATCAGGCAGGCCCCTACCCTACTCTCCTTCCGGAAGAGCCTTAAGACCTGGCTCTTCCAAAAAGCCTTTGAGGGCTAATTATTATAGGGTTGATTTTCCTGCTCATGTGATATTAGGTTGCCTGGCCACGATTATTTAGCACTTTATTGATTTTAAATTGTGTAACTACCTCTACCACGCTGAAGTTTTTCCTCTGGGCCCAGCTCTGCGTTTTTAGCCCTGTTTTTAACCATTTTATGCCGTGCGCTGACTTTTATAACTGTCCATTGATGTTATGTTTTTATTGATATGACATTGTTTTATTGCTGACCTTGTTTTATTGTTTTATTGCTGTTATTGTATTGTTGTCGGGCATGGCCCCATGTAAGCCGCTCTGAATCCCTTCAGGGAGATGGGGCGGGATATAAAAATAAAGTTGTTATTATTATTATATTATTGATCTTATGAAAAATCACAATTCAGCAGGTGAAACATTTAAAGATGTTTCTGACACATAGCAGTTAGTAAAACCAGAGGATTTTCTGTGGACGAATTACATAGAATTATGGACTGAAAGGAAATTTCCTAGGATTGTATTCTCCTTGGAAGACATCCATATGTACTTCATGAAACAAAAACTGGTGAGGGAACAAAGTACATTTTGTCCGGAAAATCTGCATGTGTGTTTTTGGCAAAAAGAAATGCATGAAAAAACCGCTTGAATCTTTGGAAAATACACATATATATTTCATTATAAACAGTTTTGTTCTATCACGTAAGAAGGAAAAGATGACAATATATATACAACTAAGATGAGTCAAGAATACTGACGGATGAGAATGCCCATCTCATAGCTTTGTGGAGTGTGTTATTACATTGTCACAGGGTTTAGCCACAAAGTAACATGGCATCATGCAACAATCATAGGAAAATGACTGCACTACAACAGTTACAATAGTTTGTATGAGTCCAGATTCAAGTTACATGCTTTACTGTTGGCCAAAGTGGAAACTAAAATTGTATTGCATCTGGAGATCTGTTTTGAAGATTACCCTATATGTATTAGTCTAGAAATTTTAGTCAAAAGATTGATTCAGAAAACCTGTAACAGTTTATCCATGGGTCACTGTAAATACTGTAACTATTATACTCCAAGGCCAGGAAGCACCTCTGTACTTAACACCACACTATAGTCCAAGGTGAAATAGCAAAGCAGTTTATTGAAGAATATATATATAAAGTATATCAGCAAAAAATAGCATAAAAACCACAGAAATAGTCCAGAGAATTTAAAGAACAAGAGTAGTGTTGTGACTGCGCCTTCGGGGATTATGGTTGATGGTGATGGAATTCGAAGAGGAAGAAAAAACCCTCGTGATGAGGGTTCACTCGAGGAGTTGCGCAGGAAGCAACTTAGAGAGCTATATGGGGGATCTTCTGAGGAAGATTCAGATGGGGAGATGGATGCTGAGGAACAGGTGGTGGCTGGGGAAGCGGGCACTGAATGGGCACAGCCACCGGAGATGTCTGGGGATTTGGGGCTTATGGATACTTCTGAACCTGGGGTTTCTGCAGGAGCTGATCCCAATTGGGATGCTTGGAGAAGGGAGGATGGTTCTTTAAGTGTTCATGGGGCTAAGTGTGGGCAGGATGATTGGGACTCCGACGAATTGCTAGGTACTCCAGATCCACGAGCTCTAGCTGTGTGGAGTTCAGACTCTGAGTAGATTTGGGACACCTGGTGTTTGGGTGTGAGTGTTTGGTCACCCAGGAGGAAGGGGAATAAAATGGGAATGTTTGGCCACTGCACTTTGCGTGTGGCAAGGTGTTGCTGAGGCGCCATTGGGATCTCTGTGTTTCCATGAAGATTGAACTTGGACTATGATTTGAATCTGCTGATATCATCTAGCTTGGCTCTCGCTGTGTCTTATCGTGGACCTGTTTTGGATGACTGCACCCTCTTCGGACTTTGGATTGAATTTGACCTGGCTTCTGTCTACGCCCTCTGACTGACTGCTACTCCCGGCTTCTGACTATTGGTTTGTCTTTCGGAATTTCTGCTGCCTCCCGACCTGACCTTGGATTCTTCTGACGACGGCTATTCATCATCCTCTTGAGGCTCTCGGCTTATCTGCACTGTGGAAGCAGCTTTACTGCTTTTCTAGTTCGTTTATTTTCCAGCAATTAACTCTATTTGTTTCCCAAAACTGAATTGAAGCGTTATTTAGTTTTTTATTGAATGCCAGCATGGGAAATTAGCGTGGCTCGTTTTTGAGTTATTATTGTCCAATCTACTTTCGAAACACTGAAAAGTGAAGTGTTTCAAGGATATTTCCTGTGTTTATGTTATTTTTTGGCTTATCTTCGGAATAAACTTTGTTTTGTATGTTAACTGGCGTCTGACTCTTGACAAGTAGCATCAAAGACCAGGAATACAAAACATGAGATTCAGGAACAATCTTTAAAACTTGAAAACATGGAACATGAGCAACAGGAAAAATTGAACTAGAAATCCCTTAGCAGGCTTGACTTGGCAAATGATGACCAGACTGTGAATAATCCTTCTGGTCTTGCTAATAAAGACGGAAAATCATGCCTTCGCCCCTGAGAAACTGATAAGGACTTTCTGGCTAACAAGCGTCTTGACCTTTGCAAACTCTGTTGAGCAGCCCTGTGTTGACGAAACATAAATCTCCTATCTAACTGCTCATTAGACTGTGCACCTAGAATCTCATCCTCTGAGCTCATCTCTGTTTCTGACCTTGCTTCCCTAGCTAACGGCCTTTCTGAAATGTGGACTTCAGACAGAGAACACTCAGTTTCAGGGTTTAAAGTCTCTTGCTAACTCTCTTGCTGGTCTGCAGGCCCAGAGTCCCCATTTTTTTTGTGTGTGTGATTTTTTTAAAATTTGTTTTTATTGTTGTTTTGTCGTTTTATCCCACTCCCACCCTCCCACCCTCCCCTCCTTGTACATACACTTTATACAACAAACTACAGAAGTTACATTTGAAATATTAATCTCAATCTTAATTTTTCCACTCCACATCTTAGTACGTTCTCTAAATAGTTCTTAACTGGTTCCCACATCCCCTTGATTATTGCAATAGTTTCAATTTTATCTATATTATTCCATTTGCAATTTGTGATTTCTACATTTAACATATCAACTATATACTTATACCAATTTGTCAGTCCCCATTGACATCAGGCTGGCTTGCAAGTCCAGAATCCCCACTGACCTCAGGTGCAGGCACAATCAAAGGCTGAACTACAAACAGTAACTAAGGGCTCTTCTTCAGGACAGACCCCCAACCTTAAGGTCCTGCTTCTGAACGCCAGATCCGTCAATGGTAAAACAGCTGTCATCCAGGATTTGATCCTGGATGAGGAGGCGGATCTGGCATGCATCACCGAGACGTGGCTGGATGAGCTGGGAGGTGTGAATCTCACCCAGCTGTGTCCTCCAGGTTTCGGGGTGCATCAACAGGCCAGGGTTGGGGGGCGGGGAGGAGGAGTTGCGGTGATCTTTCGGCAGTCCATCGCCCTGATCAGATGCGTCGTTCCGCAATCCCCGAGGTTCGAGTGTGTTTTCCTGAGGGTGGGAGCCCGAGACAGCTTGGGGATTCTGTTGGTGTACTGTCCACCCCGCGACCCAGCAGTCTCTCTGTCTGAGCTAGCAGAAGTGGTCTCCAATGCGGCCCTTGTCTCCCAACAACTGATAGTTTTGGGAGACTTTAACATTCATGCCGAGACCACATTGACAGGAGCAGCTCAGGATTTCATGGTTGCCATGACAACCATGGGGCTGTCTCAAGTTATATCTGGGCCCACACATCAGGCAGGACACACCTTGGACCTTGTTTTTATTGTGGACGGTGGGACAGTCAGAGTGGAAGAGCAAAACATTCTTCCATTGTCATGGTCTGACCATCATCTGATCTGTTTAAGTATCGCCGTGCCTTCTAACATCCGCAGGGGTGGTGGACCCATTAAGATGGTCCGCCCCAGGAGACTGATGGATCCGGATGGACTTCTGAGGTCTCTTGGGGATCTTCCTGTTCTGGAGACTGGCGATCCTGTCGATGTCCTGGCTGATCGCTATAACAGTGAGCTATCAAGGGCACTGGACACGATCGCTCCCGAACGTCCCCTCTCACTGCGTAGAATCGCGTCGACTCCTTGGTTCACCGAGGAGCTGGCTGTGATGAAACGTAGGAGGAGGGGACTAGAGTGCATCTGGAGGAAATCTCGGGACGTGTCCGACCAAGCACGGGCTAAAGCCGCTATTAAGGCTTACTCCGTGGCTCTGCGAGCAGCCAGGAAAGTTTTCACGACTGCCCGCATAGCGTCTGCAGCCAACAGGCCATCGGAGTTGTTCCGAGTTGTTGGGGAGCTCCTGCGGCCTCCCGAGGCCCAGGGGTTTCCTGATGACTTGGCAACTCGGTGCAGCGATTTCGCGCACCATTTTGCAGGCAAAGTTGCTCAGATACGCCGTGAGTTGGACTCCAGCTTAACTGTGGTCCCAGCGGAGGTAACCGAGGTACCTGTCTGTGCGATCTTATGGGATTCTTTCCGGCTTGTTCTTCCTGATGACGTGGAGGGGATTCTTGGGTCTGTGAGGGCGACCACCTGCGCTCTGGATCCTTGTCCTTCTTGGCTGGTGAAGCTGGCCAAAGATGGGTTGTTGGATTGGTTTGAGGCTATTATAAATGCCTCCCTGGTTCAAGGGTCAGTTCCATCCTGCTTTAAGCAGGCGGTAGTAAAACCATTGTTAAAAAAGACCTCGTTAGACCCATCTGTATGTAACAACTACAGGCCAATTTCCAACTTCCCATTTCTGGGCAAGGTTCTGGAGCGGGTGGTTGCTACGCAGCTCCAGGAGTTCCTCGATGACACCGATTTTCTGGACCGCTCGCAGTCTGGCTTCAGGCCTGGACACAGCACCGAGACGGCTTTGGTCGCCCTGGTGGATGACCTCCGCAGGGAGCTGGACAGGGGGAGTGTGTCCCTGCTGGTTCTCTTGGACATCTCAGCGGCTTTCGATACCATCGACCATGGTATCCTTCTGGGGAGGCTCGCCGGGATGGGAATCGGTGGCACAGTTCTGCTGTGGCTTCGGTCCTTCCTGGAGGGCCGTTCCCAGATGGTGAAGCTGGGGGAAACCTGCTCGGACCCCTGGCCATTGACCTGTGGGGTCCCGCAAGGGTCTATTCTATCCCCCATGCTATTTAACATCTACATGAAACCACTGGGAGACGTCATCCGGAGTTTTGGAGGGCATTGCCATCTCTACGCAGATGACACACAAATCCACTACTCGTTCCCATCTGATTCCAAGGAAGCCCCTCGGATGCTGAACCAGTGCCTGGCCGCTGTGGCGGACTGGATGAGGAGGAACAAGCTGAGGATCAATCCTGACAAGACAGAGGCCCTCCTGGTCAGTCGCTCGTCGGATCGGGGTATTGGGTGGCAACCTGTGCTGGACGGGGTCGCACTCCCCCTGAAGTCACAGGTCCGCAGTTTGGGGGTCCTCCTGGATTCAGCGTTGACGCTTGAGGCTCAGGTGTCGGCGGTCGCCGGGAGGGCTTTTGCACAACTCAAACTTGTGCGCCAACTGCGACCATACCTCATGAAGTCTGACTTGACCACGGTGGTGCATGCCTTAGTTACCTCTAGACTGGACTACTGTAATGCGCTCTACTTGGGGCTTCCCTTGAAGACGGCTCGGAAATTACAACTGGTCCAATGCTCGGCTGCCAGATTAATAACTGGGGCGAATTACAGGGAGAGATCTACTCCCCTGTTTAAGGAGCTCCACTGGCTTCCGTTCATTTTCCGATCCCAGTTCAAGGTGCAGACCATCATATATAAAGCCCTAAACGGTTTGGGACCCACCTACCTTCGTGACCGTATCTCCTTCCATAAACCTGCCCGATCTCTGCGATGGTCAGGGGAGGCTCTCCTGTCGCCACTACCTTTATCCCAGACCCGCCTTGTAGGAACAAGAGAGAGGGCCTTTTCTGCTGTGGCCCCCCGTTTATGGAACTCATTGCCCATTGAAATCAGGCAAGCCTCCACTCTTTCAGACTTTAGGAAAGATCTAAAAACATGGCTCTTCCGATGTGCTTTTGGAGAGTAACTGTTACATGCTTTTGTTACGCCCCCCATTATTTATCCTCTAGACTGTCTGCTATCTTTTCCTTAGTTCCCTGTGGTTTTATTCTTATCCTTTTTCTTATCCTTTTCTCACCCCGAGTTTTAACTGAGTATTAGTGCGGCCTACCCTGTTATATTGCTCTTTGGATTTTGTGTTGTACTGTATATGATTCTTTATTGTATTGTTGTAATTGTATTATGATATGTTGTTTTTATATTGTGTTATATTGTATTTTCCCGGGCATGGCCCCATGTAAGCCGCCCCGAGTCCCCATTGGGGAGATGGTGGCGGGGTATAAATAAAGTTTTATTATTATTATTATTATTATTATTATTATTATTATTATTATTCCACACAGCCATATAGTCTAGAATATCAAGGCAGATAATCCACAATATCTGCTTTGAACTGGGTTATTTAAGGCCCCTTCCACCCAGATGAACGAAATCCCACATTATCTGCTTTGAACTGGGTTATTTTGTAGTATGGACACAGATAAACCAGTTCAAAGCAGATATTTTGGATTATCTGCCTTGATATTCTGGGTTATATGGCTGTGTGGAAGATCACTGAGTCCACACTGCCACATAATCCAGTTCAATGTGGATTTTATACAACTGTGTGGAAGTGGCCTTAGCCCTTATCAAAAGGAACCATCTCGTTCTCTGAATAGAGTGACAAAAATGTCAAAGCTCAGTCCAAGCTGGGAGAGCATTAAAAAAGGACCCTGACTCAGTAGAAGACTCATTCCACCACTTGTGGCATTTTTGAATGTGATAATGGGAGTTTGGAAAATTTTCTTGTGGAAAAAAGGATTGGTGATAAAGTTTCAGTTGAGACATATTTCCCCATGAAAACTCTTCCAAGAGTGAATTTCTCTTCCTAGGGGCAGATTTCTCTCATCTCAGTTTATAACTATGAATCGTTTGCAAGTCAGATGTTTGTAACTCGGGGACTGCCTGTATAAGGTCAATTCCTGTTTTGAAGATTTGACTGTCAGAGACTATGTATTATTTAATTGGGGACCATGTATAAAGACACAATCAAATTGAGTGGCAGCAGTCAGTTTGAAGATTGAGTGCACATAATTGTGTTCAGTTTTATAAATAATCTGTCTCCTTTGAATGCACAAGAAAGTTTGAGCCTTCTATGTCAAGATTAATTTCAAATGATCATATATATAACATCTGCTGTATCGTGCAGTAAGAGGAGCCTCCGGTGGCCTAGGGGATAAAAGCCTTGTGACTTGAAGGTTGGGTTGCTGACCTGAAGGCTGCCAGGTTCGAATCCCACCCTGGAGAGCGTGGATGAGCTCCCTCTATCAGCTCCAGCTCCATGTGGGGACATGAGAGAAGCCTCCCATAAGGATGGTAAAACATCAAAACATCTGGGTGTCCTCTGGGCAACGTCCTTGCAGACGGCCAATTCTCTCACTCCAGAAGCAACTCCGGTTGCTCCTGACACGAAAAAAATGCAGTAAGAGCTAGGATATTATTTGACTTTATGTACTTGAAATGAAACAATATTAGTGTTATACCACCCTCCTGTGTTCAGATAGAAAAATTACAATTGTATAAACTGAAGTACTCTGCACTGAACAATATTTTTTACTAATAAAAGTACAAAAGCTGTTAAACAGTGAGGTTCATCTGGTCATCTGAGAGAATTTAAGGTAATGAGAATGATGAATATGGCAGACAAGGTTTATTCAAATAAAATATCAGGGTTCTATGCTGATTCCAATATGATGCTGTATTGCACCTCCTACAATCACACATACTTGGTTATTCTTATAATGATAGGTGGGAGCTGTAGTACAGGTTGAATATAATTTATCTAAAATGCTTGGGACACAACATGTTTAGGATTTTCAGAGATTTTGGAATACCTTTATTTGTATCTACATCCCTTGTGTCTTCAAGTCACCAGCTGACATACGAAAAACTCCATGCTTTTAATCCCCCCCCCCCCCGCCCCCAAATCAATGCCTTGGGTTGTTGGCTAAAGCTAAGGTTTTCATCTTTATTGAACACAGTTGGGACAAACATGATCGGAAAGCTCTTCTGTTATTGCAGCTGCAGAGTAACATGATAGTGGTTGTGGAAAGTGATCCATATCCACAGTAGGATATTGCTTTCATTGCTTTCAAAGGAAGCAAGGAATAATTTTAGTAATTTTAATCTTGATGGAAGAAAGTCTTCAAAAACGGTTTTCTGTGAGAATCACCATGGTTGTGTTGCATAAAAAATCATTTTGTGTCTTTGTACTGAAAAATTCTACATTGTTTGCACAAAACAACCAGAAGTGAATTTTGCATGGATTTATTTTTTAAAAGACTAAGAAACTGAACTGAGGATGTCAAAGGGCTTGTCTGCACAAACAAAATATTTCATAGAATCATAGAATCATAGAATAGTAGAGTTAGAAGAGACCTCATGGGCCATCCAGTCCAACCCCCTGCCAAGAAGCAGGAAATTGCATTCAAAGCACCCCCGACAGATGGCCATCCAGCCTCTGCTTAAAAGCCTCCAAAGAAGGAGCCTCCACCACAGTCTGGGGGAGAGAGTTCCACTGCCGAACAGCCCTCACAGTGAGGAAGTTCTTCCTGATGTTCAGGTGGAATCTCCTTTCCTGTGGTTTGAAGCCATTGTTCCGTGTCCTAGTCTGCAGGGCAGCAGAAAACAAGCTTGCTCCCTCCTCCCTATGACTTCCCCTCACATATTTGTACATGGCTATCATGTCTCCTCTTAGCCTTCTCTTCTGCAGGCTAAATATGCCCAGTTCTTTAAGCCGCTCCTCATAGGGCTTGTTCTCCAGACCTTTGATCATTTTAGTTGCCCTCCTCTGGACGCTTTCCAGCTTGTCAACATCTCCCTTCAACTGTGGTGCCCAGAATTGGACACAGTATTCCAGGTGTGGTCTGACCAAGGCAGAATAGAGGGGGAGCATGACTTCCCTGGATCTAGACGCTATACCCCTATTGATACAGGCCAAAATCCCGTTGGCTTTCTTAGTAGCTTTCACATTGCTGGCTCATATTTAACTTGTTGTCCACGAGGACTCCAAGATCTTTTTCACATGTACTGCAGTCTAGCCAGGCGTCCCCCATTCTGTATCTTTGCATTTCATTTTTTCTGCCAAAGTGAAGTATCTTGCATTTATCCCTGTTGAACTTCATTTTGTTAGTTTCGGCCCATCTCTCTAATCTGTCAAGATCGTTTTGAATTCTGCTCCTTTCTTCTGGAGTGTTGGCTATCCCTCCCAGTTTGCTGTCATCTGCAAACTTGATGATCGTGCCTTCCAACCCTTCGTCTAAGTCGTTAATAAAGATGTTAAACAGAACCGGGCCCAGGACGGAACCCTGCGGCACTCCACTCGTGTCTTCTTTCCAAGATGAAGATGATGCATTGGTGAGCACCCTTTGGATTCGTTTGCTTAGCCAGTTACAGAGCCACCTAACCGTAGTTTTGTCTAGCCCACATTTTACTAGTTTGTTTGCCAGAAGGTCGTGAGGGACTTTGTCGAAGGCCTTACTGAAATCTAGGTCTGCTACATCCACTGTATTCCCTGTATCGACCCAACGCGTAACTCTGTCAAAAAAAGAGATCAGATTAGTCTGGCATGACTTGTTTTTGGTAAATTTGAGTTGTAATTCGTCTTATTCAGCCCCAGAGCTGCCCTAGATTCACCCATTTGTGAATCTGTACACCTCAAATTTGAATCAGCACTGTTGGGAAGAAGAAATTTACTCATGAATAATTGGATGCAGGAATGCTCTTGCTGTTGCAGCTGCTGCTATGACCCTCTCTTCATTAGGTGAGGCCTTGTGCTCATTCTGTTACTTCTGCTTATCCAGTTGTGGTGGCAGCAGCAATGGTGGCATGCTCCTCTCCTCTGGCTCCCTGGTAGCTGATGGCCTGTAGGGGTGCTCCAGAGTTTCTGTTGACATGGCACCATTTCTTGGGCCCACCTTGTTACTCAGAAGTAAGAGGAGAGGGGTGAGGTTCTGCAAGACCTAGACAAGGATTCAGAACAGGTGTGTAACCACATTGTTTTGTACTGGCATTGAATGTTTCCCATTTTTACTTTGGAAGCCTCCCTGAGTCCCCTTGGGGAGAGAGGACGGGTTAAAAATAAAGTAGTAGTCATAGTTATTATTATCATCTTTCCTGGTGGGGATGGTAAACATGTTGGCAACAGATGCAACAGTGGCAGGAGGTGCAAAAAAGTGGGGTGGGAAGTTATTCTCTATTCACTTACTTGTGAATAAAGCATCTCTCTCCTGCTCTGAGAAGGGATTGTGATATTCACAAAAAATTAAAGAGATCTGTAATGTCACAAAGCATACAGCCTAGTAAGTAGCCCTTTTTTCGTGTCAGGAGCAACCTGAGTTGCTTCTGGAGTGAGAGAATTGGCCGTCTGCAAGGACGTTGCCCAGGGGATGCCCGGATGTTTTGATATTTTACCATCCTTGTGGGAGGCTTCTCTCATGTCCCTGCATGGAGCTGGAGCTGATAGAGGGAGCTCATCCATGCTCTCCCCGGGTGGGATCAGAACCTGGCAGCTTTCAGGTCAGCAACCCACCTTCAAGTCACGAGGCTTTTATCCCCTAGGCCACCGGAGGCTCTTAGTAAGTAGCACTGGAGAACTTTTTTAAAATGTCAGTGCTTTCCACCCAGAACCTGTCCTTCTCCACTTCCTTGAAGCCACACTGACCTAGATTGTATGCAGGTCATAAAGCCACAGCAACAGACTGGATTTCCCTGGAAACCGCAGAGGAAGAAATGGGTTTAGTATATCGCATTAAAGCCTAAAAGAGGTATTTTCACTACTAAACGTCATGTGTCAGGAATGAAAGCAGCCATGAGTTACGTACAATTTTTTGTACAGTGTAGACAAGACCCATAGTTTGAAATATCATGAAAAGACATGACTTATTGGAAATGACAATAATGCTTGGTAAAGTGGAAGGCAATTGGAAAAAAGGAAGTGGATTGAGTCAATCAAGGAAGCCATAGCATTGTGTGTATAGGTCCTGGCCAGGGCAATTAATGAACAGGGCTCTTGGAGGTTTGTTATTCATAGGATCAACATACGTTATGATTGACCTGTGAACAAATAACAAAAAGAAGTCCTGAAAGATTCTCATTGGTCTAGGATTCCTCTCATCAGTTTTCTTCACACCATGCAAAACATGTTTTTTAAACACTGAAGATTTTTAATATTCCCGAGAAACATATATAATAGCAATTGGTGGCTTTCATCTTAGTGAAGCAGTGTATTTTAGTTTGAATGTTAGGGGAGCTTTCAGGGTGCTGAACCTGTTTTGGAGATAGGGTTCAACACTTTGGACAACTGCTTTAAGATATGAACTGAAACCTGGAGTAATGCTATCATGTCCCTGAAATGGAAGTCACTGTTAGCCATGTGAAAACTGTTCATGGACATGATTCTGATTGGAGTATGATGGTTTATTGGTTCCCTCTTGAACACACACACACACACACACAATACTAGCTTGTATACCTGGAGATAATAAGTAATAATAATAAAACTTTATTTGTATACCGCTCTATCTCCCTGAGAGGACTCAGGGCGGTCTCCAACATAGGTAAAGCGATGCCTGGGTTATTTGAAAAGGGCCTTGTTATGCTATGTCTTAGAAAAACTCGATATTTCCTGTTGTATTTTTAAGGAAAGCTCCCATTAGAAAATGTACAAGTACTGTATGTGGGTGAACTACCATTCTCAGAAATCTTGGGTCAATACTCCCAAAACTCCCCCAAGTATTCTCAGTTGCCTATGTTGGATCTTTTTGCCAAATTTGGTCCTTATCAGTCATCTGCTGTGTTCAGTGCTTTCTGGATAAGGGTGAACTACAACTCCTGGAGTACTAGAGCAATCATCCTGAAACCCTGCCAGTATTTACAGTTGGCCATGTTGGGTCTGTGTGCCAAGTTAGTTCCAGGACCATCTTTGGTGGGGTTCAGAGTGCTAGTAAACTATACATCCCATTCCCTACAACTCCTATAAATCATGGTAAACTCTCCTCAAACTTCTCCAATATGTTCAGTTGCTGATAAATCCCTATGTTTGGTGTGCCATAGGAAAGAGTAGGAAAGGGTTAAGGGAGAGACAGTGGGCGGGGTCATGCAAATGAGGGAGAAAGGAACACTGAGATGTGCTCGCTGTAAGCTTCAATGTCCTGGGAGGGAGTAACTTGGTGGCTCCTCAGCACTGGGAACTATAGCCTGTTTGTGGAAGCCAGAGGCTGTCTGTGCGAGTGGACACCTATGCAACATACACACATACAGATTTTTACACATACAGATATAACCATTATTAAGCACATGTTCCAAATGCAGTCCATGTTTCTTCACCAGTCAGTAGCTATTTGTAAAATGATCATGATAATACTCAGAAGTTTTTAGTGAATACCTTTAAACTTTGTACACAGTTTGGTCCATATATAGCAGTAAGTCCCTGATTTAATTAGTATTACATTTTCCCACACATCTTCTATTATACCTCAGTGTGTTTAGTTTGTGCTTTCTATGCAAATGGAAGTAGTGAATCTACTCATGGTTTTGGCACAAACTTTAAAGGATATATCTAATATGCTGGACATATTTGTTGAATAGCATGGAGCAGAATGAATTGCTTCTCTAAAATCAAAGAGAACATTTACTTCATGGATAGAGAAGCTGCCAGCCATCATGGACTGTACAGAGATTAAGGAAAAACATCCCATTTATCATTTGGGATGTGTAGCACACTTGTGTAGCACACCTTATGTCTTGCATATGTTGTAACAGTATTCTGACCATGTATGCTAGCTCCATGGCTGATGTGTGTTTAATTCTGTTCCAGGTTCACATTCAAGGAATATGATTATCAGTTCTCTGCAAACTGTTTTTCAATCTGTCCACATAATGCCGTCCTTTTGCCTCTACCTATATGTAAGTTTCAGTGTTGGAGAGGCAAAAGTGGTGTACATTTTCATGGTGGCCGGAGCGGCATTGTAGTGCCAGATCTCCTCCTTTGAAATATGACCTTTAAAAAAAAATTACCCTGGAAGAATGATTTTCAAAATATCCTATAGTCTGGCAGGGATTGCCTGCAGAGACCACAGGAGAACAGCCACAATTTAAGAATGGTATGTGCTGATATCAGACAGGCAGCTAGCATTTGAGCACATTGGGAGCCAGAAAGGGTTATCTCTCTATGTTGTCAAAGGCTTTCATGGCTGGAATCACAGGATTGTTGTGTTTTCTGGGCTGTATGGCCATTTTCCAGAAGCATTCTTTCCTGACGTTTCACCCACATCTATGATGTGGGTGAAAATCCACAACAAGCTATCTTGTTGGGGGCGCCATCGAGGCAACTCCTATCTCCTGTGGCTTGCCTCCATCGCTGCGCCTCCCTCCACAAGGAAGGGGCCGAGGTTGCCGCTTTAGGGAGCAAAGAGCAGAGAAGCCGGTGCCTGGGCCTCCTGGTGCCCGGTGGTGCCCGGGCCTCCCAGTGCCCGGGCCTCCCAGTGCCTGGTGGTGCCCGGTCCTCCCGGTGCCTGGGCCTCCCGGTGCCCGGTCCTCCCCGAACCTCCCAGTGCCCTGGGTTGCCCGAACCTCCCGGTGCCCTCTGGTGCCTGAACCTCTCGGTGCCTGGTGGTGCCCGAACCTCCCGGTGGACATGTACACACTGGGATGTGTGCATAGCTGACAGAGAGTATTTTATCTCTTTATTTTATTGATTTATATCCTGCCTTTCTACAAAACTGGGACTCAAGGTGGTGAAGAAGATATTTAAAACAATACACATTTTAAACAATTCAAAAGTATAAATATGATTTTAAAAAGAATTAAAAGTAAAGGTAAAGGTTTCCCCTGATGTTAAGTCCAGTCATGTCTGACTCTGGGGGTTGGCGCTCATCTCCATTTCTAAGCTGAAGAGCTGGCGTTGTCCGTAGACACCTCCAAGGTCATGTGGCCGGCATGACTGCATGGAGCGCCGTTACCTTCCCGCCGGAGTGTTACCTATTGATCTACTCAAATTGGCATGTTTTTGAACTGCTAGGTTAGCAGAAGCTGGAGCTAACAGCGGCCGCTCATGTCACTCCCAGGGTTTGAACCTGGGACCTTTCAGTCTGCAAGCTCAACAGCTCAGTGCTTTAGCACACTTTCCCACCAGGGCTCCTAAAAAGAATTAAACACTATATAAAAATGAAAACATTACATAACAACAATATTAACATACAAACATTAGAAGCAGCATTACCTGGCAGTAGAAGTCCAACCATAATTAGTTTGCAAGATCTTAACAGTACAAAAATATCTGACTTGCTGGCAGAAGGAGAACAAAGACATCCTGGTCTCCTTAGGGAGAGACTTTCAAGGTTTGGGAGCAGCCACCAAGAAGGCCTTCTCCCTTGTTCCCACCAAATGAGCCTGAAACGGTGACGGGACAGAGAGAAGGGAATCTCTGGATGATCACAGAGCTCTAAGGGGGTCATAAAGAGAAGTACGATACTCCAAAATTATATTTTGGGCAATAACTTCCACAACTACACAGTCAGCATGATGAATGACTCTGCTAACTGTAACATTTCGAAAACCCAAACCAGAGCTTTCCAAACATTTCACATCAGTGTCAAACTTTTTAGACATTCATCATTTATCAATACAGTAATTCAGCTTTACTAGCAAACATGAGGTTAAACCAACCCCTTTCATTTATATATTTTTTAAAATATACGATTTGTAAGGTAATAACATACATTACCAAGGTTTTCCAAGGAGAATATAATGGTGAAACAAACTAATCAGCACTTGTGCTGCAGAAAAATGCATGCAAATTGGTATTGCTTCTTTTCATAGACTCAATTTTTTTTGTTACGTTCACATGACACACATACACCTGCCACTGGCACACTAACATGTCGTGACACACAGTTTGGAAAGCTTTGCCCTAACCCATTCCCCTGACTCTGCTACCTGTAGCATTTATTCAACTCTAACATTCCTGAGGTCTGCATCAAAAGTCATCTACTGATGCATATACAGAAGCCCTCCAGTTAGACTGAAGCTCTTAAGCACACCCTATTGCCATATTTTGAGGAAGACCATCAGATCTTCTAGACCAGGGGTCCCCAAACTAAGGCCCGGGGGCCGGATGCGGCCCATCGAAGCCATTTATCTGGACCCCATGGCACAAGGGCAGAAGGGAGTTGGACTAAATGACCCAAGGGGTCTCTTCTTCTCTTACAACCCTTATTATTATTATTATTATTATTATTATTATTATTATTATTATTATTATTTGAAACACAACAAGATGAGTCCACAGCAAACACTCTGCTGGCTGTTGTACTGGACCACACGTCGGACACTTCCCAAGTGTCTAGTGTATCGGCGAATAATGCGAGCAGATCACAGTAAGGTGGCCTTCTGCAGCTGACAGATGGTAATTTTGTCAGTGCCGATTGTGTTTAAGTGCAGGCCAAGGCCTTTAGGCACTGCACCCAGTGTGCCGATCACCACTGGGACCACTTTGACTGGCTTTTGCCAGAGTCATTATTATTATTATTATTATTATTATTATTATTATTATTATTATTATTATTAACATTGAGGTTGGGTAGCCATCTGTCAGGGGTGCTTTGCTTGTGCTTTCGGTGCACAAAGGCAGAAGGGGATTTGACTCAATGGCCCAAAAGGTCTCTTCCAACTCTCTTTTTCATTATTATTGTTGTTATTGTTTTTATTATTATTATTATTATTATTATTATTATTATTATTATTATTATTATTAATTATTATTATTATTGCTTGATGGCCAACTATAGTCCGGCCCTCCAACAGTCCGAAGGATCGTGAACTGGCCCCCTGTTTAAAAAGTTTGGGGACCCCTGTTCTAGAGTATTTCATGCTGAAAAAAAAATCTGTTTAAAGCAGTATTATATCTTGCCAGTAAATTTTCAGCATAATGAATGGGTGTTAAATCCACATACATATTCTTAGAATGAGAACTTAAATACCCTATAAATGCACAAATTTATCGTTGGGATGCTTGAGGCCAATATTTTAAATCGGTATCTTCAAATGGTCGGGTGTCAGAAATCAGTTCATTGGCTTTAAATCACAGGCAGTATGAATAAGGCTTTCGTTCCACAGTCAGCAGCATTATCTTTTGCCTGTGTGTTTTGCATGTCATTTGGTTCTCTTGTGATTTATTAGTGATCAGCATCAACACAAATTCATGGGCTGTACTAACATGATAGTATGAGACAGTTGTCAAGAAGTCCACTAGATGTCCTTCCAGGGCTATTTAATATGGCTGGTGTCTTTTTGGCTTTATTATGCTCACATTTTATTGAAGGAATGTTACAGTCACTGTCTTCTTTGACTTCCTCATCTTAAGCACTCTCCAAGTGCCAAGAAAAGGGACTGATATTTTAATTAGAATGTAAAGGGAAAACTTAACACTTAGTTTCAGCTGGTGAAACGATGTGCACATATTTTCAGCAAGGCAAGCCTCTATTATGTTTTTATCTTCCTGACTTCTTCAATTTGCATGCCTATTGTACTTATATAATAGAAGTACTTTATTAATTTAAATGAAAAATTATATCCACTTTGATGGCTATCCTAGAGATAAGGCGCGAATTGCTTTGGCAATGTGCCGATGCCTGAATAGGGAAAGTTAAAGGACAAATGTTCCATGAATGCTTGCAACACCAGCCCAATGTTAGTCTTAGCTAGAGAAGACCCAGAGCCCTTCCAGATAGCCGCTTAATCTGGAGTAAGGAAGTGGGATTTAAAATCCTGGTACTTTATGCAGAGTCCTCACATGGAGTCATTTAGTCCTCGGAAATGGTCTCATGGTGTCCAGAAAAGTATTGTTAATGCGGATGGAAGGGAATCGCCAAAGATATGGGACATCCACTGGAAGTTTTATTATAATTTTTTTCTTAATGATACTCCAAGATACGCTGCACCTCATAGACATTTTGCCAATGCTTATGAGCGCTAATGCACACAAAGTGCACACAAGATTTCCTGTCATTGTCTCTTCTAAAATTCTTGATGCCTTTAGGTTTCCCCTCTTAAAGGAAGTCTCTTTTTTTGGTGGCGGCAGCGGGGTGTGTGTGTGTGTGTGTGTGTGTTGGGATATGCAGTACTCTGTAGGAGCACATTTTTTGCCTGATACCAGATTTTATGTAAACCTTTTTATCACACGTTTTACAAGCAGTTCCGCAATCAAGCCTGTATTATGGGTGTGCATTTTCTAGCCACCCCCACATATTTATTTATTTCTTTATTAGCGACATTTATATCCCGCCCTTCTCACCCCGGCTTACAAGTCATATGTACATACAATATATTATATTATTCGTATAGCACAATATAAGTATTATATATTGCTATATTGTACTATAATGCTATATTGTAATATTACATGTAATATTACATGTAATATAAATATACCATTATAATAGTTTATTATTATTATTATTATTATTATTATTATTATTATTATTATTATTATTATTATACCGTGTTTCCCCGAAAATAAGACAGTGTCTTATATTAATTTTTGCTCCCAAAGATGTGCCAGGTCTTATTTTCAGGGGATGTCTTATTTTTCCATGAAGAAGAATTCACATTTATTGATGAACAAAAAATGAACATTATATACTGCAGCATAACCAGACAAACTGTGAATCCTATCAAGAATTTCTTGTTACTACTACTATTTTCATGTACAACAATCTATGGTACTTACATTTACCGATCCTGCATGATCCGGTGTTCTGTTTGGCAGGCATACTTCCAAACAAAAACTTTGTTAGGTCTTACTTTTGGGGGAGGCCTTATATTTAGCAATTCAGCAAAATCTCTACTAGGTCTTATTTTCTGGGGATGTCTTATTTTTGGGGAAACAGGGTATTGTATTACATAATCCCACCTTCTTCCAGATTTTGGGGCCTGTGTAGATGGGGCCCCACTGAATTCACTGCTCAGTGTTAAGTCAACATTAGTATGGCTCATACGGATACACTGTTTTGGACTAAAAACAGGATTTAGTGTTTGGACTCCAGAGTTAAATGCTAAGGAGGGCTTTTGAATCTAGTTGAATGTTTTCTTTTGTTAAGCAGTGAATATTTATCTATTAGAGAAAGTGGTGCACAGTCCAGTCCAAAATATTCAGGCTAACTCCAAAGCAACCATTCCATTGTACAACCCCCATATCCACAATACTAATATTTGTGGTTTAATTTATACACATCTAACATACTAAGAGAGCCTCCAGTGGCTCAGTGTGTTAAAGCGCTGAGCTGTTGAACTTGCAGACCGAAAGGTCCCAGGTTCAAATCCCGGGAGCGGAGTGAGTGCCCGCTGTTGCTCCAACTTCTGCCAATCTAGCAGTTCGAAAACATGCAAATGTGAGTAGATCAATAGGTACCACTCTGGCGAGAAGGTAACGGGGTTCCATGCAATCATGCCTGCCACATGACCTTGGAGGTGTCTATGGACAATGCCAGCTCTTCGGCTTAGAAATTGAGATGAGCACCAACCCCTAGAGTCAGACATGACTGGACTTAATGTCAGGGGAAACCTTTACCTTTACCTAATTTACTAAGTCCTCTACAGGCATTTTCTAGATCCTCTAGCATGACACTATGATATACTTTGACCAGGACTCACTTGTTTCAACAGCAGTCACCATTATCCATCCTTTTCTGTATCCATGAAGTCATATATGAAATCTGGGATTATATTCCCCATGGATATTGAGGTAATACTGTATTATTTGTTAGCTTCCTTGCCAGTCAATTTGTCAGTCATTTGGAGAATTCAGCAGCTATGTTTCTTTCTATAAACACTATCTCGTACACAGAATTATTTCCCTCTTGAGAGGAGAGGAGCATACACATTAAACTAAATCAACCTAGTAATACACTGAGTTCAGGCACTAACACAGCAGTTCATTGGTTTGAGGCAGAGGCCTATGCTGCCTCTCTGAGTCTCTGACTGGACAATTTTTTAAATAATGTCAGAAGCGACTTGAGAACATACTACAAGTTACTTCCTGGTGTGGGAGAATTGGCTGTCTACAGAGACGTTGTCCAGGGGACGCCCAGATGTGTTGTTACGATTCTGTTGGGAGGCTTCTTTCATGTCGCCACAAGCTAGAGCTGACAGATGGGAGCTCACTCCATCTCGCAGATTCGAACCAGCAACCTTCTAGTCAGCAAACCAACCTCCAGGTCAGCAGTTCAGCCGGAATAAGAGTTTAACCCATTGTGCCATTGCGGCTCTGACAATATTTCCTTACTGCCTTTGTCACTTTTCCTTTGCCATTAATAGAAGATGTTGAGTGTGTGAGAGAGAAACCCATGTGGCTTATGGCCTTCATGCCTCTGCAAAAAGTTTTTTTTTTTCCAGAAAAGAAAGAAATTGTCTTCAGGACACATGGCTCTCTTTCTAAAATAAGTCTCCCCAGTGTTGGTGTTGTGCTCCTTCTAGTTGTTGTTTTTTTTTAAAATTTATTTATGGCAGTTTTAAGAAGATCTTATTTTGGAGTTTTTTTTTATAAGATTTGTTCAGAAGGGGATGCCTTTTCTTTTTTCTGAGGCTAAGATAATGTGATTTTCCCAAGATCAATCAATGTAATTCCATGGCCAAGTGTGGATTTGGCCCATTCTCCAGAGCTGTAGTCCAACCCTTCCCACCCCAGCACCATCCTGGTGTAGAGAAATGTGATTAAAAACCACCCTGACTTTTTGGTACAGAAAGTAGTTTTTTATTTAAAAAACAGAATTGAATGGTCTAGTCATTACTGTTTTTTAAAAAAATGACCCCACAACTTCCATATCTCTGCTAATAGGGAAAACCACCAAGAAGGCTAGATCAAAGTTGTGATTATTCTGTGATCACCTGGAATGGACTTCGATGCATCCAAAATAGGCAATTGAAATTCTTCTCCATATATATATAGCTGCATGCAATAAAATGGATTCTGGTCACACACAAGTTCTTACAGCATTGTACAGTGAGACCTCACTTCTGTAACTTTAAAGGTAACTAAAAGTTATGGTTGCATTACAAAAGGTGCAAATCATACTTTCTCAGACTAGAATCCTACAGCAATGTCATCATATCATTTTTGCTGGGAAATAAATTATATATATATAAATTATATATTATAAATAGGTATTTGCAACATCTCATCTGTGAGCTCTAGGCAACCCCTTTATTTTGTTGTTTGTTTTGCACCATGGCTGTTTCAGTTGAGTAAGTTCAACAAATTGTTTTTTACAGTGAGATTTTAAATAAATGAATAGTGACTAATACTATTGTAAGTTTTGCAGATGCATTGTAGGGATTCAAAGCCCTGTCTGACAACATATCATAACAGGATTCAATTTTAAAATCCACTCCATCTTCCTTTTAACAAACTGTGTTTATCTTCTCTGTTGCCCAACTTTTGTTGGAGCAATGAGGTTGCTCCAAGAATCATCCATCAGTCCCACTCTTTTCAATGTTTGCTTTAAAAAAGTAAATACAAGCCACTAGCCACCCTGCATTATTTTTATGCAAGATATGAAGAAATGCAAGACTGTTTAAAAAAATCAACCCATAGCTAGTTATATATATTTTTTGGTAAACCGCATGTCTTGCATACAGCCTTGGGCTGTTGCCCCCCAAACCTCTCCAGTATGTTCAGTTGCTGATCAATCCCTCTGTTTGTTGTGTGCCTACAGGCATCAAGTACTTGGCTGTAGGCCCTGCCTGCTGGGTCTACAGCCATCGAGTGCTTGGTGCTCAACTGTAGGCCCTGCGAGCCAGGCTTACCAGCATCAAGCGCTTGGCTGTAGGCCCTGCCTGCTGAGCACCCAAGTGCTCAATGCTCGTAGGCCCAGCAGGAAGGGCCTACAGTCGAGTGCTGGGCCCGCTTGGATGTAGGCCCTGGTGTTTTGCCACCCAAGGCCTGAAAAATCTTTGGTTTTTCTGGACCTTGGGAGGAAAAGCTCATTTGTATAGGTGTCCGTTTCTGTAAGCGGCGGACAGAAATGGAATCGGGGCTATATGAATGGGACAAATTGAAACAGGTAGCGATTCCATACAAATGCACGAGACTATTGGGAACACTTCTGCTGATATCAGAAAGGAGTGCCCATGTAAACCAGAAAGAAGGAAGGAAGATTGTACAGAATTATGCTGCCAGCTAGGAGTGTCAGCGGCAACAAGAGGGAGGTGACTGTGCAGCAGAGCAGATGCATTCTTGGTTCACTGTGGGTCCCAACTCCATAGCTCAATGTTGTAGTCATAAAAATGTGGCAACAGTAAACATTTTCTGAATTTCACCTAGTGGTTGTTTTAAATGTTTACATGAATCTGTGTGCCATGCTTACAATGGACTCTACAGAACATGCTTCAGTTATACTTCATAAAAAGGAAAATCAGCCTGTTTAGCAAGCTTTATAAATGCTGATTAGTTATCAGGAAAACATCTGATTTTATGTATTTTTAATATACCTATATCACTGGGATCACATAAAGCTTTCTCAGGTCAAAAGGAATTATGAGTGGAAAAGTTTAAGAAGTGCTGTCTCTAAATCAAACTGCCTAAGGTGCCTTGGGTTTACTTATGGGTCGCTGAATTTTTAAAAAAACTTATTCTCCCCCCATTCCCTTCTTTTTCTTCTTTGGTTTCTCCAGCACTGGAATGTAGCTCTGGACAACTTTTCTGAAATCGATATGACACTTGGGCTGAAAGAGGGTCTTCATTGTTGAACTAGAAAGACAGATGTTTGAATCTGCTATATAGTGGTTTCGAACAGCTATGGCAAACCATAGCCAATTTGAGTCTCCTTTGGGAGAGCTAAAGCAGGGCAATAATAATAATAATAATAATAATAATAATAATAATAATAATAATAATAATGCCACCTTGCTGGGATTTGCACGCATTATTTGCCGATACATCACACAGTCATAGACACTTGGGAAGTGTCCGACGTGTGATCCAGTACAACAGCCAGCAAAGTGTCTGCTGTGGACTCAACTTGTTGTGTTTCAAATAATAATAATAATAATAATAATAATAATAATAATAATAATAATAATAATAATAATAATGGAGAACATTATATTTGAGCTTATACAACTCATTACATTCTCTTTTCTTGCAGACTTTGTCGATTTGTAGTCAAGTCAACATAATGTCAATTGGAGTCTGTCTGGAAACAGAATTGGGGATTGAATCACAAATTATGTGAGTCAATTATCTAATATGCAGAATGTTAGCATATTAGACAATATTAGCACATTACTCACCTCTTCCAATAAAGCCGGTAGACATTCGTGTGATGCAGGGAAATGTTTTTCTGTCATCTTAGATGATCAAAGGGAAATGACTATCTTTGTATATGGAAATTTTGGGACTGATGTTTTAGTTGAGTAGATGGAGATCATGCATCATTGACAAAGAAGAAACAAAATATTCTGGCATTTTTATCCTGTGCTCTTAGATCCCTTGGAAAGGAAATAATCTTTTTTGACATTTCTGGTAATGTTGACCAAATCTCTGTCTTTTCTAGGTTTACAAACACAATTACGAAAGATGGGGTCCAAAGGTAACATACAAAATTGTCAAAGCAGGTTGAGGTTTTGAGGTTGTAAAGCCATACAATTGCAATTCTTTCCTGCTATTACTTGAAAGAATCACACCGGCAATGGAAGGAAAAGAACATGACCTGAAATTCTACATTGCACATGCTGCATCCATGGAATTCGACTGGGTTACTGTTTTTGATTGTGGATTGTAGTTTCACAGGGATGGATACCAATGGCTGCAGGAAAGGTGTAGGGCACTGTGGGAAAATGTTGATGCACTTTTACTCCGGGGCCATCAGTAAGCATGATAGAGAGTTAGAGGAGGCATGCTTGCTCTTTTCTTTCACTTCCCAGGTGTTGTAAACTCTGCCTTGGCTATTAAATGTTTAAGAAAACTTTACATGGGTTGGTGAGACATTGCAAACCTGCCTTTTGTAAGAAATTTAAAAATATATCTGAGCTCCTAATCCCAAATTACATGTATGTATGTCACCAACAGGATTCAATACAACGTGTGAATTGGCCCAATATAAGCACTTGACTGGGCTAATACAATTAAGACATACTGTTTTGTGCTGTACTGTATGGTATTCCATCCATACAGCTGAAAAAGTAAACCAAAAAAAAGTTCAGACTAAAATAAATCAGTCTTAATGTTGCTACTAGATTTCTCCTTTCTGTTTTTATTCAGACTAAGAACATTACCACATGAGGTTGCTAAAACAGATACTGCCATCGTAAACTCATCTAGCTTGAGACTGGAGTATTCCGACCTAACTCCTCTTCTTATTCCACTAAGTGAAAACACTTGGAGAAAGCTCAAAACATGTTTAGCTTACCACAGCTGTAGGGACATTACTCCTCTCAAACCATGCATTCTCAATCTTCTCAATTTTAAGTGTTGTGGAACTCCAAGGGTTCAGAGCTGCCCACCTCTGTACTTCCACATTTTCAAAGTAAATGTAAACACTTAAAACACTGAAAATTAAATGACAATTTTGCACCTAAAAGGCTTTTCATACTGTGCTTTTTCTGCAAGGTGGAGATGTAAATTTGACTTTGAAACCTCTTTTAGTGACACAAAACCATGCATGAGTGTAAAGCTCTGCAAAGCTGTCTTTCCTTGTAAGAAGAGGAAACATTTAATTCAGAGGGGAAATTCAGATCAGCAGCCTTATTATAGAGATGGAGCTGGACAGTTATATAATTCTAAAATTTAAAAAAAGATAAAATAATCGGGGAAAAGGAGAAACATTTACCTTTTTCACCTACCAGAAGTGACAATGGCAGCAGATTGGTAACACACCCATAATACACATTACTGGCCCTAAAATCACTGCAGTACTGGCTTCACATTATTTCTTTTTTAAAAAAAATATTCTTTATTATGATTTTACAATTATTTAAAACCAGCAAGTAAGCAGAAAGAAAAAAAAAGATACAAATAGAAGGAAGGAACAGAGAAGAAATATGTGCACGGAAGCAGTCAGTAGATAAAAATAGAAGGTGTTTAGAAAGAAAAAAAAAGAAAAAAAGAAAAAAGAAAAGAAAAAAGGAGAGATAGAAATAAATAGATCTGGTTTCCTTTTGTGTTGACTTCCTGGGAATGTTCCATAGGGTTTCTCTCCTTTTCCTTCGTCCATTTCTACTTAACTTTTCTTCTCCTGACTTCTTCCCGTGTTCTTGAGTCCTTGGGTCTCGTCTTTATCTTCTTTCCATTTGTTTAATTTCTAATTCTCTACTTTTCTACACTCCATTATCATCCCATATCTCTTATCTTGTTTTTTTGTTTATTTGCAAATTTAGATTTGGATTTATATCAATGTTTATATCACATTATTTCTTTGGAAGACTGCTTGCATACACATTTTGCAGCCCTAAAATGGGATTTGACAATTATTTTTTTTAAATGCCTCCTTCAATGTGACTTGAAAATTGACTTGCAGTGAGATTATGGTGATGTCCTTGTAATTTGTGGTTTGGAAGCTTCAGACATGGCTCACAAGTTGCATGACTAATATAGTAATCTCTATGAAAACTGACCAGTACTTGTTATTGGTTTTGACAAGCAGAATTTCCCTTTTAGACAATCTCTGTCAAAGGTAGTCTCCTTACCTTTGTTGTTGAAGGCTTTCATGGCCGGGATCACAGGATTGTTGTATGTCTTTCGGGCTGTGTGGCCATATTCCAGAAGTATTCTCTCCTGACATTTCGCCCACATCTATGGCAGGCATCCTCACAACCTCTGAGGATGCCTGCCATAGATGTAGGTGAAACGTCAGGAGACAATACTTCTGGAACATGGCCACACAGCCCGAAAGACATACAACAACCCTGAGTCTCCTTTCCACCTCTCAAGTCCCAGGACTGGTGGACACGATTATATAGCTTTACTCTTCACCAAAAGATTACCAAAGGTGAACACTAAATACTTACATTTCCCCCAACTATCTGCCAAATAGAGCCCCTGATGGCATCTCAGGTTAAACCGTTGAGCTGCTGAACTTCCTGGCCGAAAGGTCAGCAGTTCGAATCTGGGGAGCGGGGTGAGCTCTGCTGTTAGGCCCAGCTTCTGTAAACCTAGCAGTTAGAAAACATGCAAATGTGATTAGATCAGTAGCTACTGCTTCTGCAAGAAGGTAATGGTGCTCCATGCAGTCATGCTAGCCACATGACCTAAGAGGTGTCTATGGACAACACCAGCTCTTCGGCTTAGAAATGGAGATGGGCACCACCCCCCAGAGTTGGACACAACTTCACTTAATGTCAAGGGAAACTTTTACATTATCTGCCAAATGATGGTCCTGAGCCAATCATCCAAGTCCATCAGATACAGTATGGAACAGATTTAAAAAAACTGGAAAGGGGAAAAAACACTCAAGAGACCAATAAGCTATCACTTCATTGAGAACAGGAAGGTAGATCATAAAGAACAAAGCAAGAGACATGTGAGAGGGTGATTAGGTCTTTACTAACCTACCGTATATACTCGAAGATAAGCCGAGTTTTTCAGCCCTTATTTATGAGTTGAAAAAGCCTCCCCTGGGTCAAGGTCAAGGCCGGCAACAGAGCCTGCAGGCTATTGCTTGCAATATGTGATCTATTTCTCTCTTCTCCTCCCTTATCAGTGTGTTTTCTTTTGCAAAGCCTCCCACGCTCTTAATCAAGGGAATGTTTTGCAAAGAGAAAGACACCCTTGCAAGTCAGGAAGAAGAAAAATATATATTCATTAATCTTATGAAAGCATTTCCCCCTGAAATATTGGTTAAACTCTCTTACAGATATATAGGCATTAACCCCTTGCAAGCTTTTGCCATCTCTATGTACCTTTATATGTGTATATATATATATATATATATATATATATATATATATATATATATATATATACACATACATACATTAATTTTATATATGAATTTGCCCTCATATGTTTGCAGGTCTTTGCAAATCCTTTATACATATAGATCCATGTATCTGTATATCTGTAGCCATACATATACATTTTTTTTAGATATGAATTTACCCTCATATGTTTGCAAGTCTCTGCAAATATCTATATAAAGAGAGATATCTGGATAGATATGAATATATTCTTACCTACCTATATATAGGGCTTGCAAATATTACAGAGGGGAAATTAATACACAAATATCTATAGACATGTCTAGATAGATATGAATATATATGGCTTGCAAATATTGTAGGGGAAATGCACACACACACACAGAGGGGATTTGCAAACGTTTCAGGGGGAAATGCATATATGAAATTAGTGTCTATAATTATAGATCTATATCTAGCTCTGCATTATTTATATAAGCATTGCATTTTTGCCTGTTACTATGTTGGAAGCCAGCCTGAGTCCCCATGGGGAGATAGGGTGGGATCCAAATGAAGTTATTATTATTATTATTATTATTATTATTATTATTATTATTATTATTATTATTATTAGGTTATTGTTGATACCATATTGTTTTTGTTGCCCCTACTTTTCCACTTATAAAGCTAGTTCATTGTTTTTCTTTGCAATACGGTAAATATTCAAAAACATTTAACCTACTGCTGCCTCGATTAATGAAATGAAATTTTATTGGTATCTATTTTTATTTTGAAATTTACCCATAGCTGCTGCATTTCCCACCTTCGACTTATACTCGAGTCAATAAGTTATCCCAGTTTTTTGTGGTAAAATTAGGTGCCTCGGCTTATATTCGGGTCGGCTTATACTCGAGTATATATGGTACCTCCCAACCCCATCACACAACATGTTCTGGAGCCTCTTAGTCTCTGATAATGGAGGTCATGAAATTAATACCTTCCCTACAGTGTCTCATGCCATGCGCTTCAAGCATGCATTAAAGTTCAAATGAAAACCCAGAATGAATTTACCACCTCACTGACATGGGAAGCATCAGCTGCCACTCTTTCCTAGTAATAATCACAGTTAAGATCAACCACACTTTGTTTAAATTTGGATCATGTGACAAGTTGAGGTTTGCTACAAAGAGAATGGAAACCTTTGAAACTCTTTTTTAATCATTGTACCAGCTGGGCAGGGTGCAATGGATACAACTAGGAGGAGTCTAGGCTTGTTCTCATAAGAATAAACTAGTTCAGCATAACACTTATTACACTTTTTGATTTTTATCTTTTTGGCTTCATTACATTTTTGTGAAATTTCCCATTTTTCTGTATTAATTAATTAATTAATTTACAGTATTTATATTCCGCCCTTCTCACCCCGAAGGGGACTCAGGGCGGATCACATTATGTACATATTGGACAAACATTCAATGCCCATAAACACATCGAACTGAGACAGAGACAACAGACAGATAGACGCAGAGGCAATTTAACCTTCTCCTGAGGGGATGTTCGATTCTGGCCACAGGGGGGAGCAGCTGCTTCATCATCCACTGTGACAGCATTTCCTCACTTCCTCATTCCAACATTGCAAATTAGTTAAACTTGCCTCCCCACTTTTATGAGTGGTACCTTATTTCTTACTTGATAGATGCAACTATCTTTCGGGTTGCTAGGTCAGCAACGATCAGGGGCTATTTTTTATTTTTAATTGATGGGTGCTCACCCCGCCATGGGCTGGCCTCGAACTCATGACCTCATGGTCAGAGTGATTTATTGCAGCAGCTGTTTACCAGTCTGCGCCACAACCACACACAGAGGAACAACAAGGTTTTTGTTTTGTTAAAAACATTGTTCGACTTTAAATACCCACATGAAAAATAATAATCACTTTTCTTCCCATCTGTTTAATTTGCTTCAACTTCACCCTGTTTGTTCATTCATTGTTGCCAGTGTAGATTTTCATCATGTTCCTGAGCAATATTAAGGCTTATTTGGCTTGCTGGCGACATTCTTTTCATTCGGATAATTGATAGGCATGACTCTACTTTTTGTTTTTTCCACCTTGACTTTGCCCTGTTGTTTCTGCCCTGCTTTTCCATTTGTACGTCAGCGGAGATCTCTTGTTTCAAGCAGCTTCACATTTCTTGGAAGTTGTGCATCACAAGGCAAAATTCACCCCTGGTGTAACTCTGCTTATAAGAGCGGCTTTTTACACCAGGGAGGAATAATTGCAGAGTAGCTTAACCTAATTACATTAATATCCATCTCTTCTTCTTTGGGGGTAGAAGTTGCAATGATATATTAATGAGCCTGTAATCCACATTTAAAGTAATGTAATTACAGCTTATGTGATTTGTTTGGCATTTTGACTATGACAATAGGCTAGAGAACATTACACTGTGGGGGTATCAGGTCTGGGCTGCAAGAGTTCTAACTTTGGCAAATAGGAATACTACGTGCTGTTCGGCTCCAGTGAAAAATCTGAGCTGTAGATGACAGTTTGGTTCTCTCCTGTTCAGATTCATTGACACTTTTGAACTCTAGAGGACAGTATCATCTAGAAGATACAAAGTCATTTAGTCTATGAAAACCCAGCATTTGTTGTACTACTCATTTCACTACAAACGCTGCTGAGAGATTTTGGGGAAGTCATTCTGCTTCAACCTAACCTACCTCTCAGGATTGTTAATAAAATAGGATAAAACTATATGTGGTGTCCTGTGACTTGAATATAGGATAGGATAAAAATGTAAGGAATAAGCTCATGAAGCTCACATTTATTTTGCGTTATATTCATTTTTAAAAGCAAGCTTAGGTACCTGGATTGGTCCATTGCAGGAGAGAAATCCAGAATCCACAGTTGGGAACTTTGCTGGACTGGCCACATTGTCCGAATGTCTGATCACTATCTCCAAAAGCAGTTACTGTATACATTCGAGTATAAGCCTAGTTTTTCAGCCCTTTTTTAGGACTGAAAAAAAACCCCCTCCTCGGCTTATACCCGGGTGAGGGTCCTGGTGGGCTTATATTCAGGTTGGCTTATACTCAAGTATAGATGGTATATTTATTATTTTTCTCTATTATGATTGGAATTGTTACATTTATTATTTTACTCTATTAATTATTATTATTACATTTATTATTTTACTCTATTGTTGTTGTTACTTTTACATTTATTTTACTCTATTTTTATTATTATTAATACATTTATTATTTTACTCTATTTATTATTAAAGGTAAAGGTAAAGGTTTCCCCTGACGTTAAGTCCAGTCATGTCTGACTCTGGGGGTTGGTGCTCATCTACATTTCTAAGCCGAAGAGCTGGCATTGTCCGTAGACACCTCCAAGGTCATGTGGCCAGCATTATTTTACTCTATTTATTATTAAAGGTAAAGGTAAAGGTTTCCCCTGACGTTAAGTCCAGTCATGTCTGACTCTGGGGGTTGGTGCTCATCTCCATTTCTAAGCTGAAGAGCCGGCGTTGTCCATAGACACCTCCAAAGTCATGTGGCCGGCATGACTGCATGGAGCGCTGTTACCTTCTCACCGAAGCGGTACCTATTGGTCTACTCACATTTGCATGTTTTCGAACTGCTAGGTTGGCAGGAGCTGGAGCTAACAGCGGGCGCTCAAACCGCTTCCAGGATTTGAACCTGGGATCTTTCAGTCTGCAAGTTCAGCAGCTCAGCGCTTTAACGCACTTTGCCACTGGGGCTCCTATTTATTACTACATTTATTATTTTGCTGCATTTATTATTATTATTATTATTATTATTATTATTATTATTATTATTACATTTATTATTTCACTTTATTATTATTAAAAGGATACATAAGCACATTTACATTGAAGAAGATGAAAATAATGATTTAATCAGAGTTGAACAGTCATATCTTAAATTACAGTTTGATGCAAAGATTCAAAAACATTTAAACTACTGATGCCTCAATTAATGTAATTTTATTGATATCTCGGCTTATACTGGAGTCCCAGTTTTTTGTGGTAAAATTAGGTGCCTCGGCTTATATTTGGGTCGGCTTATACTCAAGTATATACGATATTTTATTCTTAACTTAAGAATAGAAAACAGAATGTCGGTAGATAACACAAAAAATTAATGATGAACTTAAAGCTAACTTTAAGAAGAAGAAGTAGGAAGCCCTGGCGGGTATTTTGGTTAGTGGGTTGGGATTTTTTAGGACTTTGAGACTCTCTGTTTTACCTCCTTTTTGACCGGTTGGTCTGTGTTTGTTTTTGAACATTATTTTGCTGGTGTTAAGCATTTTTGATTCTTTTGAGCTGTATCTTCATTAAACTATTGTTACTTTGTACTTGGGACTGACTTCGTGGTATCTGTACCTTGACAATTACGGCATATTTCTTATCTTACTTCTGATTATATATTAGAGCATTGTATTGCTAGTCGTTTCTTTTGAAATGATATTTTGTAAAATAAAAGGTGCGCTTGTATGTGTGTTTTTTAAAAAAAGGTTAGCATTTATTTCCGAAAATTAGCCCACTTTCCTTTGCCTGCCATCCCGTGAGACTTTCCCCCTCCGGATGACTGATTCCATCCATATTGCCATCTCTAATGGAACCTATTCCATTTGCTATGAATTATCTGCCGAGCACACAGCTAGTGAACAAAGGTGCACTCTGAGCAAGAATTTCCTGTCATAAAAATCTTTCATCAGTCAAAGAGCCAGGGTAAATGTATGCATCTTCTCAAAAGAAATGTCGAGGGAATAGGCCAGGCCGTACGATGATGCTTCTAAGTGCATGAACATGCACGCAGGCACACATACACGCACACACCGCCCCACGTCGTTTACAATGGCTTTGTTAGGATTTACTGTATTATAATGTTGCTTTCCCGTAACTCAATTACAGGAGAGAATAGCTATCAAGGCAGAGCTTCCTGCTTTTAAATATCTTGGAATGGAGCATTGTTTCTGCTGTTGCTACTCTGGATATACAGTCGTGAGCACTGTGTCCTCCTCCTTATCAACAGGAGCAAAGAAACATGCTGCAGGGTGCAAGGAAATGGCTCTTAGCTGTCAAGAATAATTCAAATGTGAAATCCATGGAGAGATTGTGCGTGTGTGTTTGGTTTTGAAGAAGCAATTTTGCTTTATTTAAGAAATGCTGTCAGGTTGCTCATGTGGGGTTATGATGCTCCTTTCTCTTGACTCCACCCTGCTTCCTTTGTGCTCATTTATTTGTTTGCAAACAGCCATGTTTCAACCTCTTGGGTGCTGCCTTTTGAAGTATTATCTTGCCATTAAATCGGCACTTATTTGAAATGCGAAATTGCTGCCTTTTTCCTTTATGCTAGACACACATGCACACTCTCATCTTGCATCTGGGGATATATTCTCAGTAAGCTATCTTGTCCCATAACATTGCACTTTGGTAGTTCCAGTGCTTCCCCATGGAAAACAACAGGCAGCCGTGTAACTGGCAATGTCCACCTGTGGTCAGAAAATTAAATAGGGAAGAATGAGAACAAATGGCTTCTCTCTCATGCAGGAATGAGAAACTGTCTCATCTCAAGTGTGATGAGCCCAGAACTGTCTGACAGTTTGGTCCTGAGTCCTGATTAAAGACGGGAGAATCTGCCCATTTGTCTTTCTCTCGCCTATCAATTTTTCAACCTCAGGAGAAGAAAATGTTGTAAATCTTTCTGAAACAAACCAAAACAAAATTATCCTTCATCTATAGTAGCCTGATTCAATAGGGACAGCTATTCTGAGCCCAGAGAGATGCGCCAAACAGCATTGTTTCTGAAACTATCTGATGCTTGGGAGTGACAGAGTATTTCCCCCAGTGTGCCAAGGACTGGCACCATATGTGTGCCTGCTGGCCACAATAGTTTCTTTTTATTCTGGACATTCTCTATGGACTGGCAGCCAAAAGCTTGTGGACTGGCACTAGTATGCAGATCCACCTCTTTGAATAGTGCTTTTATATAGAATCTGCCTGCCAACATATTGTAAACAGCAAGGGAGATCCCAAAGAAACAGAGAAAAAGGCACAACTGTTCATTACTAATATGGCTGGCTATGTAGGACACCTAATATAGACATAAACATTAAATACTCAAAAAACCAACATCCTCCAATTGTGGCTCTAGCTTCATGTGTTGTTCCATGCTCTCCTACTGCTCTGGAAGTGTCATGCCAAGTAGAAGCATAGACTCAGGATGATGGACCTCAACTAGATTTGAAGAAAGCTGGCATTCCCATCATGGCAGAGATAGAGCCTTGTCCACCACAGACAGCAAAGATAGACTGAGAGAAGGAAGCAGAGACACTTCATCTTATTGAGGAATATAAATTAAAGCTCAGGGAGCAAAAGGTCATGTAATGTCCTGCTCCACTTTAAATACAGGGCTGATTGACAGCTGGCAACAAAATAGCTCAGGCAAAGCCACTGCATTGTTACAGGACAACAGCTTCTGGTAACCCAGTCCAGCATTTCTGGCTTTCTTGACCCTTAGCCTTTGGCTACTCTTTCTGGCAACTCTCCTCTTGGCTGCTCTTGGCTTTAGACCAGTAGTTCTCAACGTGTGGGCTCTCAGATGTTTTGGCCTTCAAGTCCCAGAAATTCTAATAGCTGGTAAACTGACTGGGATTTCTGGGAGTTCTAGGCCAAAACACCTGGGGACCCACAGGTTGCAAACCACTGCTTTAGACTTTGCTCAGGATCACATTTTCCATTTGGACTGACATGCGTCTGCTTGTAATTTTGTACAAGTCTTGGAATTTCCCTTTCCAGTTCCTGTTGACTGGGCTCACCTTGGCACCCCCAGTCAGGGCCAGCCCAAGGTAATTTTCAATTATAGGTGAACAGAATTTTTGCGCCCCCCCCCCCCGAAACAATCACTGAAAAATAAAAGAGTTAGATAAGCAAAAATGTTGGATAATAAGGAGGGAATAAAGAAAAGTCTAAATAAAGAACAACACTCTGAAGATGGGGAAAATCCATACAGGAAACAATCAGGGCCAGCTAACACTTCCCAACCAAGGATGCCCCCAGGGAGGAAGCAGCCAGGCTTTGAATCTGCAAGGCCATTAAATGCTAATCAAGCTGGCCAACTGCAACATTCACACTAGCTTCAAACAGACAAGAGTTCTTTCTCCCACCCTGGACTTTCCACAGATATATAAACCCCACTTACCTAGCTTCCAACAGATCTCAGAACCTCTGAGGATGCCTGCCATAGATGTGGGTGAAATGTCAGGAGAGAATGCTTCTGGAACATGGCCAGGCAGCCCGGAGACCTGGCCTCTAGGAAAGGGCGAGAAGGAAGGCATTCCCCGCTTTGCAGACCAGAGAACCGGTGCTTCTCTGCTCTGCAAAGTGGTGAATGCCTTCCTTCTCGCCAGGAAGGCGTTTGACACTTTGCAAAGCAGAGAAGCGCCTCTTCTCTGGTCTGCAAAGCGGGGAATGTCTTCCTTCTCGTCAGGAAGGCGTTTGCCACTTTGCAGAGCAGAAAAGCACCACTTCTCTGGTCTGCAAAGTGGGGAAGGTCTTCTTTCTCCCCATGAAGGCGTTCGCCACTTTGCAGAGCAGAGAAGCGGCGCTTCTCTGGTCTGCAAAGCGGCGAACGTCTTCCTTCTCGCCAGGAAGGCGTTCGCCACTTTGAAAAGCAGAGAAGCGGTGCTTCTCTGGTCTGCAAAGCGGCGAATGCCTTCCTGGCAGGAAGGAAGGCATTCGCCGCTTTGAGGAGCAGAGAAGCACCGCTTCTCTGCTCTCCAAAGCAGCAACCTTCTTCCTTGCGGAGGCAGGCGCGGCGGTGGAGGCAGGAGTTGCCTCAACGGTGCCCCCTACAGGATGGCACCACAGTCTAGTTTGCCTTGCTCGTTGAACCGCCCCTGCTCCCAGTCTTAAACAAGATAGAGATGCCCTCATACTAGTATAGTAGAGTCTTGCTTATCCATGCTTGACTTATCCAATATTCTGTATTATCCAACACAGTCTGCTTTTTAGTAGTCATTGTTCTTCTAGTAAATGTTGCAATGTTTTGGTGCTAAATTCGTAAATACAGTAATGACTACATATGTTTGCGTCCTCAACCACTTGTTTCCAACAATGGAGGCGTGGCTGGCAACGCAGTGTTTTGGCGACGCTGCACAGGGAAGGGGTGACCGGCTGGTTGAGGACAAGTGGCAGAATTTAGTGGGGAAGGAGTTGCAAAGCTCATTCATCGCTATGGTAAGTGCCTAGATTTGAATGGCGACTATGTGAGATGTGGTATTTGGGTGTGGCTTTCAACTGCATATGGTAAATGTTTTCTCCTATACTTTGTTCATTTTTAATTCCAAAACGTAATCTTTCTGGATAGCCCTCATAGCTGAAATCCTACTGTACCAGCAACCCTGCATACCAACTTCCATGTCATCCCAAAACCTGAAACTTGTCAAGCCCCAAGAAAGAGCCCCTACTGCTGTCTCTTGGAAAAAGTGGGAAAGATTATTCATTGCATAGAGAAGTAGCTATTCATCCAGGGAGGAAAATAAATGAGGGGTCTCTCAAATGATGTGTATGTTACCTGCCAAGTTTTGGAGACCCCATGTATTTCCTAGGTTTTTCTTAGGCAAGGGACACTCAGAGGTGGCTTTACCAGTTCCTTCCTTTGAAATATAGCCTACAGAACTTCGTATTTATTGGCAGTCTTCCATCCAATGGTTACACTCACATTTTTCTTCCTCTAGAAATGCATAGCATCCAGATTTTCATGGTTTCCTCTGGTATGAAGGCATATTGTTTATTTTTCAGTGTAGTGGAAGGACAAGAGACTGAGCTTTCACTCCTGGTCCAAAAGTCACTTATATACATGTATGTTGTATGTGTGCACATAAGTCTGTAATAGGGTGCTGACCTAACTGTAAGGCGGAGTGGAGGAAGTCTCCCTTAACTCATTGGAGAAGCATTTTAGACATAGATAGAGACTGATAAGAATTTTGCTTAGTTTTATTTTTTGATCCACATCATTTCCAGAAATTTGATGGAAAGATCACTCCCACTCTGAACATATCAATCTAGCAGGAAGAGCATCCGTATGCTCAATTTGTTTGTACTTGCTACTTGACTGATGTGACTTCATGATTTACGTGTTTATGACTCAAAAGGGTTTTTTTTTTAAAAAAAAATTTTTTTTTTTCTTGGGCTGTTAACATTCTGTGCATGTTTATATCTATTGTGTCGCTCATAACTTCTGTCCTCATCGTTTTCTAACTGTCAAGAAAAATAAAGGGTTATATTGTTAATCACTGTCAGCTGAACAGCTGAGCTGTACATTTTTTCGTTCACATATGTTACAGGAAAGGGGGGGGGGGGGGAAGGAGAGCACAGTGCTTTGCTTCTGCAGAATTTTCCACTTCACATCTCCATGAGGCAATTGCATGTACCTTGACCATGTCAATGTTACATTTGCCCCATTCATGCATAAGGTTTGGTTGTGAAAGAAAGAAAAAGAAGAAAAGAAAGAAAGAAAAAGAAGCACATAAGCAACCAGGGGAGCTTGATTTCCCTTCCACTTTTATCTTCCTGTAAAGGTTTCTGGGACTATTTAGATTCCTCTGGCCAGTGATTATGCTTGGTGGGTAATTTTTGGAGCTGAAGCTCCCAAAGTAGCATTTGGATACTTTGCTTTTTGTAGTTCATAACTTTTGGCCTCTAACCCCATTCTGACCCATAGAGAAGAGCATCTGGGGAATTTTGGCAGAGTAAACAGGATCAATGCTATTTCACCAGCCTCTGGCCATGTGCTCCTATACTAGATCAGTTTTTGGCCCACACTCCTGCCTATGATACAGTGTAAGTTTACTGTTAATCTAGGGGCCAGGTAGAATTTCCTCCCCCCTTTATAGGTTTTTTTCTATCTATCTGTAGTTGGGGACTTTGATGATTGGCACAGGTTGGTTCCCTCAATAAATGTCATTTGGGAAGTAAAGGGAGAGAAAATTTAGTTTATGGGAAACACCTATGGCACCCATTGCTGTGAAGGCTGTGTCTATGAAAACCATGTCTGGGGGGCTGTGAAGCTTAGGGATGGAGAAGGAGATGGGCCTTAAGGTTAGCTTGAAGTGTTGGCTCCTGGTAGGTAAAAGGTAAAGGTTTTCCCCTGACGTTAAGTCCAGTCGTGACCGACTCTGGGGGTTGGTGCTCATCTCCATTTCTAAGCTGAAGAGCTGGCGTTGTCCGTAGACACCCCCAAGGTCATGTGGCCGGCATGACTACATGGAGTGCTGTTACTTTCCCACCAGAGTGGTACCTATTTATCTACTCACATGTGCATGTTTTCAAACTGCTAGGTTGGCAGGAGCTGGGGCTAACAGCGGGCGCTCACTCTGCTCCCGGGATTTGAACCTGAGACCTGTCAGTCCGCAAGTTCAGCAGCTCAGCGCTTTAACACACTGCGCCACCACCAGGGGCCCTGGCTGCTGGTAGGGATGGTAAAACCTGGGGGTTGGATCCTTGGATGAGTCTTGTGTATAGCAGACTGGGGAGTGAGCCGCAGTTGGGGTTTATCATTGGGGCTAATGTGATATTGCTCAAATTAAACATGAGATGAGGTCAGGGGGACACTCCTGCTGGTTCCAGGTTCAAGTCTAAATAAAGTTGTGCATATTTTCATCCAAAGCTATGTGTATGTTTCCCCTATTTTGTGGGCACGGGAATAATAAGTAGATATGGATTAATCAGGGCCCCTGGTGGCACGGTGTGTTAAAGTGCTGAGCTGCTGAACTTGTGGACCAAAAGGTCCCAGGTGCAAATCCCGGGAGCGGAATGAGCGCCCGCTGTTAGCCCCAGCTCCTGCCAACCTAGCAGTTCGAAAACATGCCAATGTGAGTAGATCAATAGGTGGGAATGTAATGGCGCTCCGTGCAGTCATGCCAGCCACATGACCTTGAAGATGTCTATGGACAATGCTGGCTCTTCAGCTTAGAAATGGAGATCAGCACCAACCCCCAGAGTCGGTCACGATTGGACTTAACGTCAGGGGAAACCTTTACCTTTACCTATGGATTAATCAGCCTATTTTTCAGTCTCCGTCAGTTTGAGATATGTTCAATCAAAAGTCTGTTTGATCTGTTTTCAGTACTGTGTAAGGTACCAGTTTCATGTTATACTGTACAGGTTTAGCTCATAAAATTAGTACAGTAGAGTCTCACTTATCCAACATAAACAGGCCAGCAGAATGTTGGATAAGCGAATATGTTGTATAATAAGGAGGGATTAAGGAAAAGCCTATTACACATCAAATTAGGTTATGATTTTACAAATTAAGCACCAAAACATCATGTTTAACAACAAATTTGAAAGAAAAACTAGTTCAATACGCAGTAATGATATGTAGTAATTACTGTATTTACGAATTTAGCACCAAAATATCACGATGTATTGAAAACATTGACTACAAAAATATGTTGGATAATCCAGAACATTAGATAAGCAAGTGTTGGATAAGTGAGACTCTACTGTAGGTTAAAATGCACTCCTGTTAAATATGTTCTATGTATACTATTTGCTCTGAAATACATTCCTTTGTATGATTACCGTCTAGTTATAGTATATTTTCTTATTCCCATTTTTTTCAGTTGAAAACTGCTTTATTAAATATAAAGAAATAGTCAGTCTGAAAGACAATGCTGTCTTAAAAGCAGCAGTTCATGTCTGATGTTGGAAGCGAAGAGGTTTTACTCCAGTTAATACTTGAATGAGTGACCATCTATCTATATCAGGTGCTGTGAGCATATGTGAGAAGAAAAATAAAATAACTTGTGAGTATTCCTTGTCTAACAAATATCAGTGAAACTCATGAGGTCATTCTAAGTCTACAGGTGACTTGAAGGCACACACAAACACACAGATACTGCAATGAGGTAAAATGGGGGAGAACTCAGGTTTTAATTCCCTGTCAAATATGCTTCTACATTGGAAGTAGACATCTCCTCTTGTGTTTGAATAGGAAATCACATGCATCCAATAGATGTAGTTAGTTATCATGGATGTTTAGTTTCTATTTATTCAAGGGAGGTAAAGGTCTAGTCTAGACATTAAGTCTAGTCATGTCCGACTCTGGGGGTTGGTGCTCATCTTCATTTCTAAGTTGAAGAACCGGCTTTGTCCCGTAGACACCTCCAAGGTCATGTGGCCGGCATGACTGCATGGATCTCTGTTACCTTCTCGCCGGAGCAGTACCTATTGAACTACTCACATTTGCATTTTTTCAAACTGCTAGGTTGGCAGAAGCTGGGGCTAACAGTGGGAACTCACCCCGCTCCCTGGATTTGAACTGCTAATCTTCTATTCTGCATCTCAGTAGTTTAACCTGCTGCGCCACGGGGGCCACCTTATTCATGGAAAGCCTACAACAATTCTTGGGAGGACTTAGTTTTACACACAATTTATCTGCATGTGGAAATGTCTCCCTTTACAACAAATTGTGCAGACTGCTGCATGTTATATACATAGATGTGGAGCACTTGTATTAACTGTGGTTGACACTGCATACTGTTAATATCATGAGCGATTAGGGTCCAAGATCTTTAGATACCTGAGTTGGAGGAGATGATGGTACCCCAATGATGCCCAGATTTGAATACTGGTGGGTTTGGAGGGGAATTGGCCTGGACCAGGGGTCCCCAAACTAAGGTCCGGGGGCCGGATGCGGCCCATCGAAGCCATTTATCCGGCCCCCACGGCACAAGGGCAGAAGGGGGTTGGGCTAAATGACCCAAGGGGTCTCTTTTTCTCTTACAACCCTTATTATTATTATTATTATTATTATTATTATTATTATTATTAACATTGAGGATGGGTGGACATCTGTCAGGGGCAATACTAATGGCTTTTAGTGCACAAAGGCAGAAGGGGATAGAACTAAATGGCCCAAGGGGTCTCTTCCAACCCTCTTTATTATTATTATTATTATTATTATTATTATTATTATTATTATTATTATTAACATTGAGGCTGGGTGGACATCTGTCAGGGGCAATACTAATGGCTTTTGGTGCACAAAGGCAGAAGGGTATAGGACTAAATGGCCCAAGGGGTCTCTTCCAACTCTCTTTATTATTATTATTATTATTATTATTATTATTATTATTATTATTATTATTAACATTGAGGCTGGGTGGACATCTGTCAGGGGCAATACTAATGGCTTTTGGTGCACAAAGGCAGAAGGGTATAGGACTAAATGGCCCAAGGGGTCTCTTCCAACTCTCTTCATTATTATTATTATTATTATTATTATTATTATTATTATTATTATTATTATTATTATTAACATTGAGGCTGGGTGGCCATCTGTCAGGGATGCTTTGCTTGTGCTTTCGGTGCACAAAGGCAGAAGGGGATTGGACTTAATGGCTCAAAGGGTCTCTTCCAACCCTTTTTTTATTGTTGTTGTTGTTAATTATTATTGCTCTGTGGCCAACTATAGTCCGGCCCTCCAACAGTCCAAAGGATCGTGAACTGGCCCCCTCTTTAAAAAGTTTGGGGACCCCTGGCCTGGACATTTGGGAGTAGTAGGTACTGGGATTTATAGTTCACCTGCAATGCATGAGCACTTCGAACCCTACCGATGATGGACCAGGACCACACTTGGCACACAGAGGCCCCATAACCAATACAACTTATTGGACAAGTTTGGGAAAGGGGAGTTATAGTTCATCTGCATCCAGAGAAACAGTTACCCCCACCGACAATGGACCAGGACCACACTTTGCACAGAGAAGCCTCATGACCTTCTGAACATACTGCAAGAGTTTGTGGGAAGGGGTCTTGATTTTGGGAGTTGTAGTTCACCTGCATCCAAAGACCACTGAACCCAGCCAATGATGGATCTGGACCAAACTTGGCACACAGACTGAACATTGCCTGCTGTGGATACTGATAGATGTTTGGGGGCAATTGCCTGGGACTCTGGGAGTTGTAGTAGTTCACCCCCATCCAGAGAGTACTGCAGCACACCTGGTACACAGGCCCAAAATGCCCAACTTGTAATACTGGCAGGGTTTGGGGAGGATTGAGCCACGATTCTGGGAATTGTAGTTCACTCATTCCAAACAGAATACATAACATTGAAAGACAAATAATACCATTCTCAAATGACCTGGGCACCGCTGGGTCCCCAAGCTAGTAATATATAAAATGACTTGATTATATGAAGAGCACACAGTCCTGCCATTCCTTAATCTTTACCCTTTGTTATGGCTAAATTGTGGTATACTGTGTGTTATTTAGCATTGCTGGTCAAACTGCTTTCATTTTTCTGAGCAATGTGTGCTGAAGTTTGATTTGAAGATGCCATTATACTCCCCCCCCCCTTTTAAAAAAATCAAGGGCATGTGACTTAAAATGCTCATCAATATTGGAGTTCAATTTTCCAGCCTGTCATCTGTCGCTGCCTTAAAGGACAGATGTCGAGCACTTGGAGCAATGAGTTTTGAAAACACATGTACTTTCAGAAAGGAAGCACTGTCTATCTTCTGCTTCAGGTTTTGACCTGTCAGGCTGTTTATGGAAGATGAATTCTGGTTGATTTTTGAAGTGCCTATAAGCAGTAGCAGATCAAATGTCCAAGGAAGATTTGATGGATTAGCCAATGAACAGCTTGGGTTTTCAGGCTGCAAGCTCATGACGATTCTCCCAAAGAGAAGCATAAAGGCTTTTGGGGCTTTCTTATTCTAACAACCCAATCCTGTTCTTCATGTGTTTCATTTTCAGTGGTGGGGGACATGGTCATCAGAGTTCAACTCTGACTTTCAAACACAAAACTCTTGCAAAAAGATGGACTGGGCATCCTCTCAGAACTGTCTCTTAGCTATGTGTCTGATGATTTCATCGCCATCATCATCATCATCATCATCAGGTACATGCAGGAATTTACACTAGGCCAAGGTTCTTCAAACTTTTTAAACAGAAAGCCAATTCACAGTCCCTCAGGGTCCATCCAGACAGGGTCCAAAATATGTGAGCTCTTGTGCTTTTACCTGAGGCATCCAAATGACAAGTAAAAGAGGAATAATTTGTGACAAAGCAGGAAAACCCTGCTTTGTTACAAATCATTTAGATCAGAACCAGGCATTCCTGAAAGACCGGAGTCTATAGGAGTATGGGCCCTGTGGGGACTGACCCCCGGATAGTCCTGAGACTCCTGAAGAGTCAATCCCCACAGACCAATTCGATAGGAAGTGGGGGGCCTAACATTGGTATGCACCAGGAAGCTTCCAGAGAGTAATAATGGCTGCTCGGGGGGGGGGGGGATTTCAGTTGTCCCCATTCTAGTATGGTAGTTAGTACTGTGCTGCAATGGGGACAACCCATGGGAAAGCTCGCTTCTTTTGGTCACCCATGGAGACAGCGGTTGAAAACAGATTACTTTAACCTGTTTTCACCCGCAATAAATTGTTGTCTGAAGGCTGGACTATAGTTTGAAAAAAGCAAGAACTAGTTCCTACACACACTGCACATATCTTATTTAGAGTGCAAAAAAATATGAAAGAACAAAACAATATTTAAAATGAAGAATAATCTTAACCAAAATAACCAGTATTTCTGTTGCACCCCAAGGCAGCGCGAGCACTCGAAAACCAGGCAGGAGCCAATATAACACACAAGCTGTTTATTGAAGCAGAGTAAATATATAGGTCTATGCGCATTTAAGGTGGAAAGTCAAAGTAAGAAATAGTCCATAATATATAGTCTATTGTAATTCAGAAAGAGTTCATCAATGTCCAATCTGTAATCCACAAGTGAAGCTCGATAGCTTCCCTTAGATATCAAAATTTGTCCATGAAACAATAGTGGAAAAAAACCCCCACTGCAAATCCACTTGGAAAGTCCCGTAGCAAAGTCAAAGAAGCAAGGTAAACAAAGCAAAGTCAATCTCGATTCAGGAACAAGGAAGTTGCGGTAACAAGACAAGGTCTACTTGGCAGTCATGGCTCGGCGTGGCTCTCCTGGAACTGGAAACTCGGCACGGATTCAGAAGTCAAGGCAAACGAGCTGGAAACTGGAACCTCTTCCAAGGAAAGCAAAGTTGACACCGCAATGAAAATACAGTGCAGAGTACTTTTAACAGAATCCCAAGTCTGTAAGAATTAGGGAGTACAGGGCCCACAAAAAGTTCTCAAGGGAAAACTAATCATTATCTAGTTTGAGAGTGAGTCTTTGCCTTCTTCTCAGTCTCTGCTTTTTACTTCTATCTCTGGTAACAAAATCTCTCCAATTAAAACTTCCATTCTTCCCCAAGTTTGTACCATCTGGTGTGGAGAGAATTCGGAATGTTTTCCAATTAGCAGATCCCTGATTTCCAGCACCTGCAAGGCCATGGGACCTGAATTCTGAGCAGGAATGTCTTCGAATTCCGCCTCCTCATCTGTTTCTGACTCCAACTCCTATTGAAAACTGGGCCATGATGGATTGGCCCAGCCACAACAATTTCAATGGGAAGTGTGGGCCTATTTTTGGCTGAGATAGTCATGTTAATTATTAGGATTCTTGTTGTTGTGTGCCTTCAAGTTGTTTTCAGACTTAGGGTGACCCTAAGTCTAAAGGTTAGGGTGGGGGCTGGGTGAGTGACCTTGGGGAGCGACATCTGGTCTGCAGGCCTCAATTTGGGGACCCTGCACTACGCAGTCCTAATGTTGGCCATGATCTTTATCCGAATAGAAGACTCCAGTCGAGAAGGTGATTAGGACTTGAGAGATCACATGACTTTCCAAGCAACAGTTTGGACTTGGCCACGGTGGTCAACGCTCTGGTTACAGCTCGTTTGGATTACTGCAACGCTTTCTATGTGGGGTTGCCTTTGAAGACGGCCCGGAAGCTCCAACTAGTACAACGGACGGCAGCCAGGCTTATAACTGGGGCGGCATACAGGGAGTGTACCACCCCCCTGCTAAGCCAGCTCCACTGGCTGCCGATATGCTACCGAGCCCAATTCAAAGTGCTGGTCTTGACCTATAAAGCCCTAAACGGTTCTGACCCAATTTACTTATCCGAACGTATCTCCTCATATGAGCCAGCTAGATCCCTAAGATCATCTGGAGAGGCCCTGCTCTCAATCCCACCTGCCTCGCAGGCGCGGCTGGTGGGAACGAGGGACAGGGCCTTCTCGGTGGTGGCTCCCCAGCTGTGGAACACCCTTCCCACAAATATCCGACAAGCCCCAACTCTTCTGGGTTTCAGAAAGGCTGTGAAAACATGGCTGTGTGCAGAAGCTTTTAATGAGTAATATGATAACATCGACATGGTCCGATTGAAGAGCCCATGCGGTCTCTTCCAGCTCTACTATTCTATGATTCTATGATTCTATGAAATACAGTTCCATGTCTAATCTTTCTTTCCTGGGCAAGGTGATTGAGAAGGCAGTTGCCCTCCACCTCCAGGTAATGTTGTATGACACACACTTCCTTGGCCCTTTTCAAAGTAGCTTCAGAGTAGGATATGGAGTTGAGACTGCTATGTTTGCCGTAGTGGATGATTTCCATCTTAATACTGGCAGGGGGAGTGTGTCCCTGTTGGTGTTCTTAGATCTCTCAGTGATGATCTCAAAGAAGGAAGCTCCTTCTTTGGAGGCTTTTAAGCAGAGGCTGGATGACCATCTGTCGGGGGTGCTTTGAATGTGATTTCCTGCTTCTTGGCAGGGGGTTGGACTGGATGGCCCATGAGGTCTCTTCCAACTCTACTATTCTATGATTCTATGTTTGATACCACTGATCATGGTAATCCTTTTGGAATGCCTAGGGATGGGTTCATACCCCCATCCCTTGAAAAATAGTGTTAACAGTTTGGGAGTGCTCCTGGATCCATGTCAGGAGTGCTTATTATCAGTTTTATCTGATATGGCAGCTGCACCCCTTCCTAGAATTAGAAAACTCAGAGTTGGTAGTGCACATGCTGGTCACATCAGGGTTGGACTTCTGCAATGTGCCGTACATTGGGCACCTTTGTTCCAAGTTTGAAAACCAGTTAGTTCAAAACTCGGTAGCTAGCCAGATTAATTATGGGCACACCTAGAAGACAGCATATTACACATACACTAATATCACTCCAATTGTTGTCAATTAGTTTCTGAGCAAAGTACGAAATACTGAATATTAATCTTAAAGCCCTACATACTTTTGATTCAGGCTATCTACAGGATTCCCTTTTCTTGTAGAATCTGCCCCATACATCTAGGCTCTCTTTGGGACATTTACTTCAGCCAGCTAGAACCCAACTGGCAATGGTCACCCAGATGATCTTTTTATTGATCACCCCTAGCCTGTGGAGCCTCGCGTGGCCCAGTGTGTTAAAGCACTGAGCTGCTGAACTTGCAGACCGAAAGGTTCCAGGTTCAAATCCGGGGAGCGGAGTGAACGCCCGCTGTTAGCTCCAGCTTCTGGCAAGCTAGATAAAGGTAAAGGTTTCCCCTGACGTTAAGTCCAGCCATGTCTGACTCTGGGGGTTGGTGCTCATCTCCATTTCTAAGCCGAAGAGCCAGCATTGTCCGTAGACACCTCCAAGGTCATGTGGCTGGCATGACTGCATGGAGCGCCGTTACCTTTCCGCTGGAGCAATACCTATTGATCTACTCACATTGGCATGTTTTCAAACTGCTAGGTTGGCAGAAGCTGAAGCTAACAGCGGCAGCTCCCGGGGTTTGAACCTGGGACCTTTCAGTCTGCAAGTTCAGCAGATCAGCGCTTTAACACACTTCGCCACTGGGGCTCCTTCTGCCAACCCAGCAGTTCGAAAACATGCAAATGTGAGTAGATCAATAGGTATCACTCTGGTGGGAAGGTAATGGCATTCCATGCAGTCATGCCAGCCACATGACCTTGGAGGTGTCTATGGGCAATGCCGGCTCTTCGGCTTAGAAATAGAGATGAACACTAACCCCCAGAGTCGGACACGACTGGAGTTAATGTTAGGGGAAACCTTTACCTTTACCTAGCCTGTGGAAGAACCTGTAAGAAGAGTTTCAACAGCTAAACAAGCTATCATTTTTTTAAAATCAATAAAAGACTTTTCTCTTTTAGCAGACCAACCCAGTCAATTTTAAGCTATTAATAAATAATAATAATAATAATAATAATAATAATAATTTTATTTTTATACCCCGCCCCATCTCCCCAAGGGGACTCGGGGTGGCTTACATGGGGCCAAGCCCAGGCAAAACAGACAGTATAAAACACAACAATAAAAACAAATCAATCAACAATAAAGCAAGTCATAAAACAAATAAAATCATATAAAACAAACATGCTTGATAAAATCCTGGGTTGGCTCCTAAAAAGAACTGGGCCATAAAAGTGCCAGTTACAGATATAATTTTGAATTTATAGTTGGGCAACAAATAAATTTTATTTATTTAAACTTAAAAAGAGCTGTCTATGCTGCAGAATCAACTGTTGTGATTCAGGACCATGGATAGCCCCAGAATGAAACCTTGAAGGAATACAAGGATATTGTTGGCAGATGTAATTCCAAAAATCAATAATTTCCACTCTTAAAAATATTGGGGAACTTTTTATATATTTGGTTTAACTCTTTTCTGATCATGCCTTAAATTGTTGTATAAGATAAATAATAGAACTGTTTTGGAGTTTTCAAAATCTCTCTCTGTAACCAGTGCTTGAGATCTTCCTTCCTTCAATGGGATCCTCCTTTTGGGACTGTGCTGCTCTAGCAAGCTTTTCAGTCAATCTGGCAGGATTCTCTCTGTCTTGAAACCCACTGATGAAAAGTGAAAAATCTAGGTTGGCAGGAGACATATGACCCGCTGACAGGCTATGCATATATTTCATTCTATTCCAGAAGGAAGGCATCAAATAAATTCTCTAGGGTTTATGAAGAATTGCAGTAAATGTCAATGGCATAATGAACAAAAAAAGACAATTGGAGAAGAAGAACTAGCTGGCAAATATGACTTCTGTCTTCTTAAATAAGATGTAGATGTTTCAGGATATTATTAATCATCCAAGTGGAGCCATGATTGCCGATAGAGAAATAAAAAGTCATGGCAGGTTATGACTTACGTTGCAGGAATGAGTGAAAACTGCTTGGAGGAAATTTGCAATTCTGTGTGCCATTCTTGGATGATTTTTAGCAGAATATATGGCTGCAAACTAATTGATAGTTCAATCAATTCCATTTGTGTGTCAGTTCATTTAATGTTATCAATTCTATGCTCTAAGGCAGAGATCTTGAGTGTTTTCATGAAACGAAGTGTTTCATTGGTAGTTTTACTGCTCTATATACATTTAACTATCATTATCAAACACAGGAATAAAGGAAATTGCTTCCTACAAAGTCAGAACATTGGTCCATTGGCCTTCAGGTTATTATATGGACTAACAGTGCTCCGTAAGGGCAAAATCCTGCTGACAATAGATGGCCAATGCCATACAAGTTGTGATAACTGGTAGTCTGTACAGGCCAAGGACTGCAAAAATACTCTTAGAAATTTATCTAGTCAAGGGCTGCACTTTACACACCTACTTTCTAGACTTTTTTTTGCATGTTTCATCTTCTTTAGCTCCTTGGTAAACCAAGAAGCTGCTGGGCTTCTACAGGACCAGAGAAGACGCATGGGAGCAATTGTGAGCAAAGAAGGTGTTCTTATTGGGTTGCTGTGAATTTTTTGGGCTGTATGGCCATGTTCCAGAAGCATTCTCTCCTGACATTTCACCCACATCTATGGCATTCATTCTCAGAGGTTGAAACCCCTTAACCTCTGAGGACGCCTGCCACAGATTTATTTATTTATTTATTAATTATTTAAACTTATATGCCGCCACTCCCTAGGGCTCGGGGCGGCTTACAAGAAAGGCTAAAATCTAACAATTTAAGAAACATCTTTAAAATATCTTTTAAAAAAATCTTAAAAACACTCCCCCAAGTCTCGGAGTGGCTTACAAAAACAAGCTAAAATCTAAGCAATTTAAAACAGCAATAACGGAGATCAAAAGCCTGCCGAAACAGGTGTGTCTTAAATGTTGCGGGTGAAACGTCAGGACAGAATGCTTCTGGAACTTTTGCAAGTTTCATTTTATTTTCTTTAAGCATGGTTTCCTTCTGGGTCCTCTGCAAAGTTTTCTTCCATCTATAGGAAAGTTTATTTCAAGTAACAAACATGACAGTAGGGGCCCATTCATACTATACATTTTTTTTTTCATGTCAGGAGCAACTTGACAAACTGCAAGTCGCTTCTGGTGCTTGAGAATTGGCTGTCTGCAAGGATATTGTCAAGGGGATGCCCGAATATTTTTACCATCCTTGTGGGAGGTTTTTTCTCATGTCTCTGCATGGAGCTGGAGCTGATAAAGGAAGCTCATCCATGGTCTACCCACGTTGGATTCGAACTGGCAACCTTCAGGTCAGCAACCCAACCTTCAAGTCAGCAGTCCTACTGGCACAAGGGTTTAACCCACTGCACCACCGAGGGCTCCTTACTCTACAGTTATAATACTTTGATTCCAATTTAACTGGCATGATTTCATCCTATTGAGATGCTGAGATATGAGCATTTAGAATTCTCTGCCAGGGAGCTTTTCCAGTGGCTCATAAGACTTCCACTCCAAAGATTCCATAGCATGGAACCATGGCATACAGGTAAAGGCATACAGGTAACGTCAGATTTCCCCTGACGTTAAGTTCAGTTGTGTCCGACTCTGCGGGTTGGTGCTCATCTCCATTTCTAAGCCGAAGAGCCGGTGTTGTTTATAGACACCTCCAAGGTCATGTGGCTGGCATGACTGCATAGAACGCCGTTACCTTCCCGCCAGAGTGGTACCTATTGATCTACAATAGCCCCGGTGGCAAAGTGTGTTAAAGCACTGAGCTGCTGAACTTGCAGACCAAAAGGTCGCAGGTTCAAATCCTGGGAGCAGAGTGAGCACCCGCTGTTAGCTCCAGCTTCTGCCAACCTAGCAGTTTGAAAACATGCCAATTTGAGTAGATCAATAGGTACCGCTCCGGCGGGAAGGTAACGGCGCTACATGCAGTCATGCCAGCCACATGACCTTGGAGGTGTCTACGGACAATGCCGGCTCTTTGGCTTAGAAATGGAGATGTGCACCAATCCCCAGAGTCAGACATGACTGGACTTAATGTCAGGGGAAACCTTTACCTTTACCTTAATTGTATAGTGTGTATGGGCACAAGGACTGGCATTTCTGAGAATCAACTCATGTCTGGATTTTCTGTTTGAAAATCATGGCTTCAACCTTTGTGTTTTTAGTGGAGGCTATAGAATTCCGTAATAACAAAGGAAATACAGCTGAGCACTATAATCATTTTCAATCTCTTTTGAACACCTCGTTAAAAGCAACTCCATTTTCTCCTACATTGCCCTTATGGGAGATTGGAAGGTGTGCATTAATCTTTTAATTAATAATTTAAAGGAAAAATTATTCTCTCCACGCATATGAGCGTTCTCTTTAAAAGGTGATCAAAATGAAATGCAAGAAAGAGGAAAGTGTCGTGGAAGTGGCTAGCACAGCATGTCGCACCTGTACTTAGCATTCGAGCCATATTCAAAATGCAATTAAAATTCATTACACCCTTGTTGAGGAGCTAATTTAAGACGACCTTGTTTAGACTTAACATAAAAAGAAATTTGCACGAGTTGATCTGCATTGCCCCATTTTTTATGCATGCTCAACATTTTGATTGTTTCAAATGTGAGCATCTGCCGTGAGACTTTAGACTTCCAAAACCGGTCCTTTACATAGTTTACCTTGCCTTGCAATAGTATAGAATGGTGACAGCTTGCAGTTTTCGATGCTATTTTCAGTGTAATCCTCCCCACAAATGAAATGTCTTTAAAATGCAAACAACATCCAAAATTACTCGAAAACTACATTTAAGCAGAAAGAATTGTAGAATGTTTTGGAAATTTGGGAAAAAGCATACTAATTACCATCATCATTTCAATAATTTTATTGAATTAATTTCAATCTTACAATCTCCTTCTGGGATCCTAATTCTGCTAAAAGCAGTTGGTTTATTCAACAGTATATACACATAATATGTGTGTCTCAGTGTGCAATTAATTAAGGTTAACTGTTATTGACTTCGTTGCAATGCACTTTCACAATGGTCTTCATGGATCTGGAACAAAGACAATTGATCATAATAAAAAGTCATCATCATCTATGAGTAATTGTTGGTGACTTGCTGTATTATTTTTCCTGCATGGTTTTAATTCCTCCTAAACATACTTACTTAGAAACAAGTCTTATTGCAATAGAGCAACCTCACAAGAATTCTGTAGTTCAAGCTTTTGTTCCTATTGTACACATCAAAAGATGTTTCTTTCTTATGACTTTTTGTGACTTCAGAGAGAATGGAATCTTTATAGGATTCGTTTGATGGTGTAAATGTTGAAATGTTCCACGTTAGAGTTCCTTCCAGACCATGTAAGCAGTTCACTGTGTGAAACGGCAGACATAAAGCCAGAATGGATGTGCTTTAGAAATGAATCTTAAAAGAAGCTTGCTTTTGGAGCTACAGTAGAGTCTCACTTATCCAAGGTTCTGTATTATCCTAGGCAGTCTGTCTTTTAGTAGTCTTTCTTTTTGTAGTAAATGTTGCAATGTTTTGGTGCTAAATTCATAAATACAGTAATTACTACATAACATTACTGTGTATTGAACTGCTTTTTATGTCCATTTGTTGTAAAACATGATGTTTTGGTGCTTAATTTGTAAAATCATAATGTAATTTTATGTTTAATAGGCTTTTTTCTTAATCCCTCCTTATTATCCAACATCTTTGCTTATCCAATGTTCTGCTGGCCCGTTTATCTTGGATAAGCGAGACTCTACTGTATATGGAAAATCACCAAATACAATTTTACAATCCTACTTAGTCTTACTTATTTTAAAAATGCATATATTTATGTTTAGAAAAATGCACTCAAGCAAGGAGAAGGTCAATGAAAAAGTCAAAATAATGGTTAAAGCCACATAGTAACATGTTATTTTCAAAACCCCAGATCCCCCAAAGATCTCAAAACCTACGACCAAGGAGGGTGTCAAGAAGGGTCTTGCTGGTCAAGTCTAAAGTTGACATTTCTTCCAAAAGTACAATCACTCAAAAGCAACCTTTGCTGCAGGTTTTAGTTGCACAAGCATACATACTAGGGGAGGAACCCAGGTCTAATCCCATTATTCCGCCAATCATCCATGATCGACCATCCCTTTCCTTGCCACAATAAACCCTAACATCTAACAATAGGGATAATAATAATAATAATAATAATAATAATAATAATAATAATAATAATAATAAAAACTTTATTTATACCCCACCACCGTCTCCCCACGGGGACTCGGGGCGGCTCACATGGGGCAAGGCCCAGCTGGCACAATTTACAAAAACAACAGCATAAAAACATTAAACAATATACAAAAAATAGTAAAACACGGTAAGACAATAAAACAGGAGTTAATACAGCAGTAAATAATAAGTAAAAGTCACGGAGCCACCCAGTACCAGCCTCTGTATGTTCCTGAGAATCCATCCAGGTGAACCAACATCTGATATTTCACCAGCTCAGATCCACTGTCTCACTTGGGCTGGTAGGATTAAGGCCAACGAGAACCCTACCCACATTCCTTTCCCCAAACAGGCATTTTCCCCAAACAGGCCAAACACAGAACTCCCATGACCAACAGAAATGACTGGAAGGGTTTGGTGGGCAATAACCTTGAGTTTCAGAGTTGTAGTTCACCTATATCTAGAGAGCACTGTGGACTCAAACAATGATGGATATGGACCAAACCTGTTACGAATACTCAATATGTCCAAATGTGAATACTAATGGAGTTTGGGGAAAATAGATCTTGACATTTGGGAGTTGTAGTTGCTGGGATTTATAGTTCCCCTACAATCAAATAACCCCTTGAAATGCGCCAATGATAGAATTGGGCCAAACACGTGGAGAGATCTTCAGCCTTCTCTGTCAAAGAGGTTTCTAAGACAATCAAAAATAAGTGTTTTCTGGTGGTCTTCGGTGACCCCCTTGTGACCCTCCCGGGGGTCCCGACCCTCAGGTTGAGAAATGCTGGCATAGATGGAAACCTGCACCAACTTGCACCAATCAGCATTCAGGGCAGCAAAACTCCATTGCTCTAATAGCTGTCAAATGTCTTTGCATGTATCCATTGTCTTTATGTCTGATCTGAGAGTGCAGAATCTTCTGACATCCACTTTGGCTGAAGTGAATAAAAGCAGTTGTTCCTTGCTTTCACCCGGCTGTGTCTTATTTTGGATTGGCACTCAGGCATGCTGGGAACTCAAACCCGTGGTTCTTGCAGAGCTGAAATCACATAACAATATCCACAATTGCCTCTACTGGAATCCTAACTCAGTCATGGACCATAAAAACAGTTGGAATTTGAGGGATCATTTGAAGGTCTCCAAAATTCATTCCATGAACTGGAATGATATTCCACAAAAGGAAAGACTCTACTGAGGCTGGATCTACACTGCCATATACAGGCAGTCACCAAATTACGAATAAGACAGTGTCTGTAGGTTTGTTCTTAAGATGAATTTGCATGTCAGTCGGAGTGACATATTTATAGTAAAGGCTTTCCCTGACATTAAGTCCAGTCGTGTCTGACTTTGGTGGTTGGTGCTCATCTCCATTTCTAAGCTGAAGAGCTGGTGTTGTCCATAGACACCTCCAAGGTCATGTGGCCAGGATGACCGCATGGAGTGCTGTTACCTTTCCACCGGAACGGTAGGTATTGATCTACTCACGTTTGCATGTTTGCGAACTGCTAGGTTGGCAGAAGCTGGCGCTCCCTGGATTCAAACCTGCAACCTTTTGGTCCGCAAGTGCTGCACCACCGGGGTCTCCATATCTATCTATCTATCTATCTATCTATCTATCTATCTATCTATCTATCTATCTATCTATCTATCTATCTTTCTATCTATCTATCTATCTATCTATCTATCTATCTATCTATCTATCTATCTATCTATCTACACACACACACACACACACACACACATATACATGCTGTGGATAGCATAGGGAAGGGTTATCCCCCTGTGGTGCTTTTTTTTGCTGTCTGTGCCCCTGTTCAGAAGATTTCACCTCACTTTCTGTCCTTGTGATAATTGGATTTTGAAAAAAATGGCTTGTTGTGGAAGCAAGGATGGGTGATAGAGCTTCAGTGGAGATACCTTTTTCCCATGATAACTCCTCAGGAGTGAATTTCCCTTCTTAGGGGTAGATCTCTCTCACTTCCTGTTGTCTCACTCCAATTCTTAACTATGAGTTATTTTTAAGTTTGATGTCTGTAATCCGGGGACTGCCTGTAATGGAGTTTCAGAATGCAGATTAATTGCTTTGAACTGGATTATATGAGACTACATCGCCATATAGTCCAGTTCAATGCAGTTAATCAAGGGCCATGAGAAGACCACTCCTCAACTAAGAACAGAAGGATGTCTCCATGACATTTAGGAGTGGTCCTATATATAGCTCAGAAAGCCAACTAGGGCTACAACTACACTGTAGAATTAATGCAGATTGTCATTACCTTATTTGCCAAAACTCAATGCTATGGTATTATGGGAGTTGTAGCTTAGTGAGGCACCAATGCTAAAGAATGCCAAAGGCCTTGTAAAACTACAATGCTCATGATTCCATAGCTTGATCTATGGTGTCAAACTGCATTAATTATACAGTGTACATGCAGCCTCAGCCAGCCTTGTCAACACTAAATTGCTGGGCCTTTGTAAAGTTTATTTTCCTATCCTAATTTGGAGATGCTGGGGAATAAACTCAGGATGTCACCACCACTGCAGATTTCCCAATTTATAGTTTTGAGAATAGAAATAATTATTAGGGAAGGGGTGAAAAACATTCTCATCTCTTTAGCCTGTTCAGCATAACAGATTCTAGAGACCATTTTTTTCTTTTAACAACAGCTAATAGGAGTTTGTTATACAATTGCATTTTAATGGTTTGTTTGCTTCTTGTTATTTTTGAAATGTAAATTCTCACCTGTTGTCATTACATGTTCTTGATCTGTATTGATTTCCTCTTAGCATTGCTGGGGATATAGCTGCTTTCTTACAAGCAATTTCTGACAGAGAGCCAGTGTGTTTTAGTGGTTTGAGCACTGGGCTACAAGTCTGGAAACTGGGATCGGAATCAAGAGCATCTACACTGCGTAATTAATTCAGTTTGACATCACTTTAATGGCCATGACTCAATGGTATGAAATCATGGGAGTTGTAATTTTACAGGGTCTTTAGCCTTCTCTACTAGGGTGCTGGTGCCCCATTAAACTGCAACACCCATGATTCCATAGCATTGAGTCATAGCAGTTAAAGGGGGCCAGGCGTAGCACAACAGACTAAACCTCTGTGCTACAGAAAATCATGTTTGAAACTCGGGTCAGGGTAAGCACCCACCGTTAGCCCCAGCTCATCTGCCCACCTAGAAGGTCAATGTCAAGAGTCAGACGCCAATTAACGAACAAAACAGAGTTTATTCAGGAGATAAGCCAAAAAGTAAACATAAACACAGAAGATATCTTGAAACACTTCACTATCAGTGTTTCAAGAGCAATCCGAACAAAAATATAACTCAAAAGTATGTCTTAACAAGCCAAGCTGTTTATCCACGCAGGCATTCAAATAAAACTAAAAGACACTTCAGTTCAGCTTAGAAAACAAATTGAGTTGACTACTAAAAAATAGACAAAACAAACAAGAACTTGAAACCTTCCAAAAGCTGCAATGAGTAGCTGAAATCCGGAACTCCAAGCAGGAAAAACAAGGCTAAGCAAACTTAGTGCAAAAGGCACTTTTTGGGTCCAAGCCCTTTCTGTAGCAGCCAGCCGGCTCTGTGGATTTAAAGGGACAGTTCCCAAAAGAAAACACCAAACTAGTCTGAAAACAAACAAACTAGAAATGCAGTTAACTGCTTTCACGGTGCAGATAAAGCCAAGAGCTCCAAGAGGAGGGTGAAGAGACGTCGTCAGGAGGATCCAAGGTCAGGTCAGGAGACAGCAGCGAAATCCGGAGGGCAAGCCAGTAGTCAGAAGCCGAGAGTAGTCGTCAATCAAAGGGCGAAGACAGAAACAAGGTCAAATTCCAATCCAGGGTCCGAAGAGGGTGCAGTCATCAAAACCAGGTCCATGAAAAGGCACAAAGAGCCAAGCAACGATGGTAACAGCAGCTAGAAATAGTAATCAGAGTGCAGTCCAGGGAAACCCACACAGTTCCAGCCCTCCGTTGCAGAGCAATCCCAGATAACTTACATCAGAAGCACAGTCCCAGTCCAGTCTTCATGAATGCACAGAAATCCCAATGGCGCCTCAGCAACACCTTGCCACACGCAAAGTGAAGTGACCAAACATTCCCATTTTATTCCCCCTCCTCTTGGGTGACCAAACACTCACACCCAAACACCAGGTGTCCCAGATTTTACTCAGAGTCCGAACTCCACACAGCTAGGGCTCGTGGATCAGGAGTGCCTAATAGTTCACCAGAGTCCCAATCATCCTGCCCATACTTAGCCCCATGAACACTTAAAGAACCATCCTCCCTTCTCCAAGCATCCCAAGTGGGATCTGCTCCTGCAGACACCCCAGGTTCAGTAGTATCTATAGGCCCCAAATCCCCAGACATCTCCGGTGGCTGTGCCCATTCAGTGCCCACTTCCCCAGCCACCACCTGTTCCTCAGCATCCATTTCTTCCCCAAACTCCCCATCTGAATCTTCCTCAGAAGATTCCCCATTGAGCTCTCTAATCCATTTCCTGCGCAACTCCTCCAATGAACCCTCATCACGAGGGTTTTTTCTTCCTCTTCTAATCCCATCACCATCAACCATAATCCCCGAAGGCGCAATCACAACAGTCAAGGTAGATAAATAGGTACTGCTTTTAGCGGGGAGGTAATAAAGGTGTTTTTAAGGACATCAATCAGAGGAAAAGCTCCTCAGCATGGACGATGGAGTGACGGCACCCCCCCCCCCCCATGTCTGGAGTCGAGCACAGCCTCTGAGATGTGAAAAACTGCCTTTGCCTCTGTTTGTGTTGTTTGTCCTCAATAATTGTATAATTGGTATTGAATGTTTGCTATATGTGTGTTCTGTAAGTCATTCTGAGTCCCCTTTGGGGTGAGAAGGACAGGGTATAAATACTGTAAATAAATTAATTAATTAGTGGCATCTTCTCCTTTCCCCCCCCTCACTCTATCTTTCCTATACCCACCATTGTTCTCACTCTTTCTATGTATAGAAACACTTAATAAAAACATTAAAAAAATTAAAGTGGCATCAAACTGCATTTATTCTACAGTGTAGAGACACTTTCAGTCATGCAAAACCACTGGGTGACCTTGGGCAAGTCAGATTCCCTGATAAAGCCAAAAGCAAACCCCTTTTGAACAAAACAAATCATCAGAAACAGTTTAAAGGCAGACAATAGTAGAGTTTCTGGCAGGGGGTATGGGATAGAATTTGGAATGTTATTGCACCTCCCAGAATCTTCATACAAACTGGTTGTGCTGTTTCAGAATGCTAGGAGTTGTCTTTCCAAATCATAATTCTTCCCAGTTCTGATCTAGATCACCAATTATTGTGGAGCACAATTCGCCCTGATTTCTCCTGGAAAGTACACATGTGCCTGACAAAGTTTGTGGCATATGAGCAGCTGTTGTCATTGGGATTCTTTGTCTGTAGAAGCTATTCTCCCTATGCAACAGCTGTGTTTCCTATGGGGAACAAGGGTGAAAGAAAGTATGTTCGCTTCGAATTTATTGGCTCATTTTGTGGAGTGGAACAGTGCCTCAGGTGGTTCACTTAAAAACCTCTCGTGACCCCAAATGCAACTGCTGTATAAGAGCATTTGTTCAGCATTCCTTGTTGCTATTGTTGCGGCTCGCTTAGAAGATCTTGAGCACAATAAAGGGAACAAGCTTTTTAAAAACAATGTCTGAGACGTAATAAAGAAACAAATATATGGCCTGTTTGACGCCAGAAGTTCCCTTCCCTACTTAAGAAGTCTGTGATCTTGAACTGAGAGGAGGACAAGGAAGAACTCTGTGTCTGTTCCTTTTGTCTGAATTTTGTTTTGATATTCTGTTTTCCTCTGTAAGCACTTGGAGGGCCAAATGAGATGATGACTGTATCAACTTCATGCTTCTGGCCCAAGTAATTTTTTTTTCTTTTCTAAATCAAGTGATGATCAAGACCACACTCATAGTCTATATATATAAAAGGGTAATGAAATTTCGGCCTAGGACAAAACAACAAAACTACACATCCCAGAAACACTAAACTTGGCAGCACAACCCCTCATCCATGCCTCTACGTTCATACAACAAAAAGAAAAGAAAAATAAAGTCCTAATTAGAGGGAGAGGAATAATTGTTTTTATCCATTTGCTGCCAGTTAGAAGGCTAAGCTCCGACCACTTGGTCTCCTTGCAACCCACTCAGCCCATGGGACAGGCAGAGTTAGGCCTCACTTAGGCCTCTTCCACACTGCCTATAAAATACAGATTGTCTGATTTTAACTGGATTATATGGCAGTGTAGACTCAAGGCCCTTCCACACAGCTATAGAACCCATTTATAATGGACTTAATGTAAGGTAAAACCTTTACCCTTGACCTTAACTACCACCAATTCCTCAATACTTTATTTCCCATACCACCAGACTTCGCCACAGCAACGCGTGGCTGGGCACAGCTAGTTATATATATAAATATATAAATTTTATTTCTACCCCGCCACCATTTCTCCCCGAAGGGACTCGGGGCGGCCAACAAAATATAGCGAAGTGCGGCATAGAGATAATACACAAATTTAAAATGATAAAAAACACAGAATTACAACCACACACATGCACATAGTTCTAAATGTTTTTCACTGCCCTTTCTACCTTAGAGAGTGTACAGCACCTAGGGAATTGATTTTATGACAGATGTAGGAAAAATAGCAAACAAAGAAATACGTACCCTGTTTTCCCGAAAATAAGACAGCGTCTTATATTAATTTTTGCTCCCAAAGATGCGCTAGGTCTTATTTTCATGGGATGTCTTATTCTTCCATTTTATTGTTCAACAAAAAAATTGAACATTTATTATATACTGTACAGTAGTTGTTATCACAAACCAGCATAACCAAACTGTGAATCCTATCAAGAATTTCTTGTTACTACCATTATTTCTATGTACAACAATCTATGGTACATACAGTTAATGATCCTTCATGCTCTGTTCTGTTTGGCGGACATGCTTCCAAACAAAAACTTTGCTAGGTCTTACTTTTGGGGGAGGCCTTATATTTAGCAATTCAGCAAAAACTCTACTAGGTCTTATTTTCTGGAGATGTCTTATTTTCGGGGAAACAGGGTAATAATGCACAAGTAGACATTCCAATACATGTGCATGTGTGTGGGTGTGAGGTACGCAGTGGGATATCAAACAGAAGATCTTTCCAACAATGGGAACTCAACTCTTTGGAGTCACTTTTATCTGATTTGGAGGACTTCTTAAATGAATGAGTGACCACTTAAAAATACAGTTTAGGCACACAAAGAAAAAAAGGAAGACATATGTACAAAGGGAATGTAAATACAGAAGACCATTTTCACTGTCTCATTCTCTCTTAATGTTAGAATTCTGAGAATTGAAAGAAAATTTTCATATTGGTGGACAGAATTCTTCTTTTGGGAAGGAATGACTTCACTCCCCCCTCCACCGGTAGCTATATTCTGCACCCAAAAAATGAGCTCAACAATCAGATCTTATTGCAGTCATGGGAGTGAGTTAGAAATGCCAGTCTCTTTATGTCCAGACTGAGGGCTCATGCCTAAAAACCTGGAAGTGACCAGGATAAAAGGGGGTGATGGCTACATTATGTTTAACAAAAGTGTAAGCAGAATCGGGTTAACAGCTGAAAAGCACGTGTTAAAAAGGTGCATTGAAAACTCGATTCCAACTCAAAATGCATACCTTTACATGACTGTATATTCCTGCAGTCATGCAAAACATGTGATTTCCTTCCCGTTCCCCTGTGTGAACTCCTCTAGCCTATGTGCACATTTTAAAACACACAGGTGGCTAAAGGGAAGCCCAATTGGAACACAGTTAGATCTCTCCTGAATCATTCCTTTATTTAGATCTTTATAATATTAATCAGAGCTTGAATTAATAGTTGGCCTCTGGTGGCTCAGTGTGTTAAAGTGCTGAGCTGCTGAACTTGCAGACTGAAAGGTCCCAGGTTCAAATCGGAGAGCGGAATGAGCGCCTGCTGTTAGCTCCAGCTTCTGCCAACCTAGCAGTTCGAAAACATGAAAATGTGAGTATATCAATAGGTACCGCTCCAGTGGGAAGGTAACGGCGCTCCATGCAGTCAGGCCAGCCACATGACTTTGGAGGTGTCTATGGACAACGCCGGCTCTTTGGCTTAGAAATGGAGATGAGCACCAACCCCCAGAGTTGGACATGACTGGACTTAACATCAGGGAAACTTTTACCTTTTACTTCAACGAAAGATGTGAGGATGGCAGGGGAGCATTTCCCAGGACTGACAAGTCTGTGTGTGGACTTGATGTCAGGTCACAGGATATTTTGCCCCACTTTTAAAATGTGCATTTTGGTGCTCTCTGGGGAGTATCCTGAGAATTGAACAGACATCATTCATTTGATCCAGCTGCTGGCTGTGGGCAGAGCAATTTACATAGTTTTACTGGATATGAAATCTTTACAGATCCATCATTCTGCACTGCAAGATTTTTAGAAATAGTTGAGAGCTATAATTTGGCCTGCAAGCTCTGCTCCCCAATTCCCACGGAGCTACAAACTCCTGGGGTGTACAAAGAAAAAAGGATTGACTGTTAAACATGATTCAGATCACTACTTTAGATACACACAGAGACTGTGTATTGGGTGTATTATTTTAGGACCATTGAAGGCACCTTCTACCTTCACATGGCTGCCCATTGAAAGCGAGCATTAATATATTTTCATGAGAAATAATGTCTGCCTGAATCTATTTATTGCAGTGTGCTGCATCAGTTAGTAATTTTTTAAAAAGAGGAAAGAAATGTAATGCACCAATTTTAGGGAGCTGATTTAAAAAATGAGAGGAGGGTGCAAAATGTTACCATCCTATTGAATATGACCGAAAAGGTAAGATCCATCTGCAAGTGATATCCTACCATTTTTTGTAACATTTACAAATTATTTATGGAAGACACTGTGAATACAGTGCTTAAAATACTTCTCTGTTATTCGTCTTCTGCACTGTGGGAGGGAAATAGTATTTCCTCCAAATGATCTATTATAATTCATAACACTGACAAAGGGGGGGTGGGTAGGGAGGGAAGGAGAAAAGAACAGACCAAATGATTCTTTAACCAGTTTCTTTCAAATTGAGCTATATTGATGCCCTTTAGGGCTCCCTGGGGGGCTGCCAAGCACGTGCCAGAAATAAACGGCTGACCTCAAGAAGGGGGAATTCTTCCCCATGAACTTGCTTGGGTTATGGGGTTTATGACTGTACCGAGTTGTGGAAATCAATCTTCTGCAATCTTTGCCCTTTCCATTTTTACTCAAAGGGCTACTTTCAGATCTATAAATAATCCATTGGTGGTTCTGTTTGAAGATAAAAAGAGATGGCATGCAAAAAGAAGAGGAAAGGGTTGTTAGGGGGTGAGATAGAGGTTTTGCACTGTGTTCGACAGTTATTTATATGGGAGTAAATGTGAAAACCCCGGAATGATGCGGATTTATCTTATTGACTGACTTGTCACTGACTCTTTCCCAAAGCCTGTTAAAGCTGATAGTGCTTTCAAGACAGAGCTTTCAGGAGAATCAGGAATCCCAAGGTGTATCGATTGTTTAAATCTAGCGGAAAGGGCATACCCTAGCAGGCAATGAACCAGTTATTGAAACAGTATAAAATAATAAATAGTAACAAGTATCCAAGTTAAGTTACAGGTTTGGCAAGCAAGCAAACAAAAGCTATATCCAATAAAATTCAGAATGCAATAGGGATTGAACTTTTTCAGTTCCTGAGGGGTGACAGAATATTACTTCAAGATGATTTAGCAAAGATACTTCACCAATATTGGTTGTTTCTTTTATGGCACATAAGAGTGACATGGGAATGTAGACAGTATGGTTAGTACAATGTTGTGAGGTTCATATTTGCAGGGATTTTTATAGACCAAATTAAGCATGTAGTATGCCTATTGTACCATACATGGGCTCTAACAGAGAAGAGTAAGGTCCATAGGCACCAATGGCATGTGAATCAATAGCTCCCAGCATGACTTCTTTGTTGTGTTAAATAGGAACATAGCTTTTGGGTGGAAGAAGTTCTACCTTCTCTGCTTCTTATTTCAGATGACATCTATCATTATGTAGGAATAGATTTTTTTTCAAATATCATGCTTTTCAAATATCGAGGAACCTTATAACAGGAATTCTGGACTGATGAAAATCTCCGCTGTTTGGAACTTCTTCTACAGAAGATTTGCATTTTACATATTTTTTTGCACAGAAAACAGCACATTTTGTACCGAAATTAGCATCTTCTGTGTAGATATGTCAACACAGGAACAATATTTTCTGTACAGCAATTACTTCAGTTGGGGCATTCCATGCAAACTTTGTATGTGTTTGTTTTGTTCCAAACCGAAAATGTTGTTTCCTGTAAAGGAAATGCTGTCTTGTGTGCAGAATAGTCACATGTGAATTGTGTACAGAATAAGCCCTGACTTTGAATAGTCTCAAAGAACTGTACAGTATTTAAAATTATTGCTGCTTCCTTCAAGAAGAAAATTAGTGATGAGTTACACCCCTGTGTTGTGGAAGGCTTTCATGGCCAGGATCACAGGGTTGTTGTATGTCTTTCGGACTGTGTGGCCATGTTCCAGAAGTATTCTCTCCTGACGTTTCTCCCACCTCTGAGGATGCCTGCCATAGATGTGGGTTAAACGTCAGGAGATAATACTTCTGGAACATGGCCACACAGCCCTAAAGACATACAACAACCCAGTTACATCCCTGTTTAGAAGTATCTGCGGGAAAATCAGACTTTTTGTGACATTACTATCAGAATGCTTGTTACTTAATTCTATGTTTTCTTTCTTGGTCTAATTCAACCTGCTTTCCTCTCCTCCACTATCATCTCCTCTCTTCTTTATACAAACTTCACCATGGTGGCGTAGAAGCAATGAAATGGAAGGGAATTTTTTTGGCATATTTCATTTTCCTGAAAACTAGTGCTTCCTCAATTTCATCAATTTCAAAAGAGCAAAGGGTGGATCACCACAGACAAAAAGTACTTGTATCTTAGTTGCTGTGCTTTCTGTTCCAGCCTCATGACTTGTGATTAAAATCAACAATAAATGTGTGATTTAAAGTATTTCAATAAATCAGAAAGCAATCAATTAAACATGGGTTAATAAAACATGATATCAAGCCCTCTTACTGTGATTTTTGTAATGGGAGACAAGATCAGGAAGGTCGCCATGTCAAGATGCTGCCATGGTACAAAACAAGGTACAACAGAATTCATGTCATCTTTCTATTAGTCTTTCTTTTACATACACAAGTACAATTAAACATGAACGCATATGAGAGACAAAGATAATGAGTTGAGCACAAACCCAATAATAGAAAAACTGCACAATACGTTCTGCTGAATATTTCCTTTTGTCAAGTATATGAAAGAACATAAAGGTTTCTGTAGAACAGCTAAATTGCTTAATTTTTACAATTTCCAGCTGATCTAGAGCACTGCAACAAAACAAAACAAACAAACCCCATAACTTGTAAACATGATTTGGTCATTAATTGCAAATGATATATTTATAAATGCAAGTTATTATTCTGCTGTATTAATGTTTTTAATTTCAATTTTTCTGCCTTTCACTTAGATTGTATTCTAAATAATTGAGATTAATCAATTTAGCAGTAATTTTTTAAGCCGGATATGCATATTTCAGGATGAAACAGCATTGTATTTACTGTATTTTACTTTATATTGTATGGAAGGGCTTAAGAACATAAACCGGGGTTCTCAAACTTTTCAGCCCAGGGCCAATTTATAGTCCCTCAGAATGTTGGGGGATGAACGGGGATGGACTATAATTTGAAAAAAAAATTGAATGAATTCCTATGCACATTGCACATATCTTATTTGTAGTGCAAAAAACATGAAAGAATAATACAATATTTAAAATGAAGAACAATTTTAACCAACATAAACAAAAAGTGAAAGCCCGCCGCCTCGGCCCTCCACACGAGGGGCGTGTCGCTGTGGGGAGTGGCCATCTGTCGGGAGGGATCATGTGGTGCCTTTCTGCCTGGCAGAAGCGGGTTGCACTGGGTTGCCCTTGGGGTCTCATCCAATTCTAGGTTACTATGAGTAAAGTGTAATAATAATAATAATAATAATAATAATAATAATAATAATAATAATCTTTGATAATAATGATGACAATGGAGTCTTCTTATCTGGAGGTTTTGAAGCAGAGGCTGGATGACCATTTGTCAGGAGTGCTCTGATGGTGTTTACTGGATGGCCCTTGGGATCTCTTCCAACTCTAGGATTCTATATTAAAAATAATCTTTGATAATAATGATCACAATGGAGTCTTCTTATCTGGAGGTTTTGAAGCAGAGGCTGAATAACCATCTGTCAGGAGTGCTCTGATGGTGTCTACTGGATGGCCCTTGGGATCTCTTCTAACTCTATATAATACAATATAAGAATATTATATATATTTTATATGTAATATTACTAATAATGTTACAGTATATTGATATAGCACAATATAGTAATTTATGACCTGAAAGCTGCCAGGTTCGAATCCCACCCGGGGAGAGTGCAAATGAGCTCCCTCTATCAGCTCCAGCTCCACGCGGGGACATGAGAGAAGCCTCCCACAAGGATGGTAAAAACATCAAAAAAACATCCGGGCATCCCCTGGGCAACGTCCTTGCAGACGGCCAATTCTCTCACTCCAGAAGCGACTCAAGTTGCTCCTGACACGAAAAAAATGCCAGTATTGTACTATGCTAATAATATAATATTGTATGTAAATTTAATTTGTAAGCCGCTCTGAGTCCCCTTCGGGGTGAGAAGGGCAAGATATAAATGTAGCTAATAAATAAATAAATAATAAATAAATAAACTTAACAGTATTTCAATGAGAAATGTGGGCCTACATGTCAAGAGTCAGACGCCAGTTAACATACAAAACAAAGTTTATTCTGAAGATAAGCCAAAAAATAACATAAACACAGGAAATATCCTTGAAACACTTCACTTTTCAGTGTTTCGAGAGTAGATTGGACAATAATAACTCAAAAACGAGCCACGCTAATTTCCCATGCTGGCATTCAATAAAAAAACTACATAACGCTTCAATTCAGCTTTGGAAAACAAATAGAGTTAATTGCTGGAAAATAAACAAACTAGAAAAGCAGTAAAGCTGCTTCCACGGTGCAGATAAGCCGAGAGCCTCAAAGGCATGATGAATAGCCGTCATCAGAAGAATCCAAGGTCAGGTCAGGAGGTAGCAGAAATTCCGAAAGACAAACCAATAGTCAGAAGCCGGGAGTAGCCGTCAGTCAGAGGGCGTAGACAGAAGCCAGGTCAAATTCAATCCAAAGTCCGAAGAGGGTGCAGTCATCCAAAACAGGTCCACGATAAGACACAGCGAGAGCCAAGCTAGATGATATCAGCAGATTCAAATCATAGTCCAAGTCCAGTCTTCATGGAAACACAGAGATCCCAATGGCGCCTCAGCAACACCTTGCCACACGCAAAGTGCAGTGGCCAAACATTCCCATTTTATTCCCCTTTCTCCTGGGTGACCAAACACTCACACCCAAACACCAGGTGTCCCAAATCTACTCAGCGTCTGAACTCCACACAGCTAGAGCTCGTGGATCTGGAGTACCTAGCAATTCGTCAGAGTCCCAATCATCCTGCCCACACTTAGCCCCATGAACACTTAAAGAACCATCCTCCCTTCTCCAAGCATCCCAATTGGGATCAGCTCCTGCAGAAACCCCAGGTTCAGAAGTATCCATAAGCCCCAAATCCCCAGACATCTCCGGTGGCTGTGCCCATTCAGTGCCCGCTTCCCCAGCCACCACCTGTTCCTCAGCATCCATCTCTCCATCTGAATCTTCCTCAGAAGATCCCCCATATAGCTCTCTAAGTCGCTTCCTGCGCAACTCCTCCAGTGAACCCTCATCACGAGGGTTTTTTCTTCCTCTTCGAATTCCATCACCATCAACCATAATCCCCGAAGGCGCAGTCACAACACTACATTTGGATGATGAACTACTCAATTTTCCTGTTATGCCTGAAAAGTAAAATCAAAGCACCCAGACAAATGATCCTTACAGCCCCATCATCATCATCATCATCATTATCATCATCATCTCCTAGAATTGGAAGAGACCCTTCAGTCCAGAAGGCCATTAAGCCCAGGGGCCATTCAGTCCATTGGCAGAAGATACTTCCTCATCCTAGTCCCTAAGCAAACATGTGAATTCAACTGCTTAAAAAAGTATTGAGATTATGCAGAGCATGTACACTTGGATATGATATTGAACATTATTTCACAGATGGGAATCATTCTTGTTAGATTGCTGGAAATTATTAGGCCAAGAGGTGTAAAAAGAAGGAGGAGGAGGAGGAGGAGGAAGAAGAAGGAGGAGAACAAAGAAGGACAGTTGTCTGGAGCATGCCAAGTCCTGTTTGGCTTCTTGCTATAGCTCTGCGTTTGCAAGTTCTACATATGTGTATTATTCTAGGTGAAGAATACCGTATGCAGTATCAGGAATTCTACACTTAGTGCTGTTGTTGTGTGTCTTCTGACTTATGAAGATCCTAAGGAGAATCTATAATGGGGCTTTTGTGACAAGATTGGTTCAGAGGAGGTTTGTTAACTGAGAGAATGTGACCTGCCCAATGTCCCCCATTGGTTTCCATGGCTGAGTGGGGATTTGAATTCTGGTCTCCAGATTCACAGTTCGGTGCTCAAACCACTACACCGCACTTCATGTAAACTTTATAAGGAATATATCCAATTACTTGCAGTGCATGGCTGGAAAGGGATGCTCACTGGGTTTTCCATTCCAATGCACATTTCTGTCTATACTCTTGCACAATTAGTCATCATACAACTAAATGCTAGCTCCATTCTTAAAAATCTGTAAGTGCAGATTCTGTTCAAGTCATATACCGTATATACTCGAGTATAAGCTGACCTGAATATAAGCCGAGGCACCTAATTTTATCACAAAAAACTGGGATAACTTATTGACTCGAGTATAAGCTGAGGGTGGGAAATGCAGCAGTTACGGGTAAATATCAAAATAAAAATAGATACCAATAAAATTTCATTAATCGAGGCATCAGTAGGTTAAATGTTTTTGAATATTTACCATATTTCAAAGAAAAGCAATAAACTAGCTCTATAAGTGGAAAAGTAGGGGCAACAAAAACAATATGGTATAAACAATAACCTAATAATAATAATAATAATAATAATAATAATAATAATAATAATAATAATAATAATAACTTCACTTGGATCCCACCCTATCTCCCCATGGGGACCCAGGCCAGCTTCCAACATAGCAACAGGCAAACATTCAATGCTTATATAAAAAATGCAGAGCTAGATGTAGATCTATAATTATAGATACTAATTTCACATATGCATTTCCCCCTGAAACGTTTGCAAATCCCTCTGTGTGTCTATATATATTTATGTGTTCATTTTCCCCCTGTAATATTTCCAAGCCCTATATATAGGTAGGTAAGAATATATTTATATCTATCCAGACATCTCTCTTTATATAGATATTTGCAGACACTTGCAAACATATGAGGGTAAATTCATATATAAAATTAAAGTATATAGATAGATACACATATAATGGTACATAGAGATTGCAAAAGCTTGCAAGGGGTTAATGCCTATATATCTGTTTAACAAATATTTCAGGGGGAAATGCTTTCATAAGATTAATGAATATATATTTTTCTTCTTCCTGACTTGCAAGGGTGTCTCTCTTTTCAAAACATTTCCTTGATTAAGAGCGAGGGAGGCTTTGCAAAAGTAAACAACTGATAAGGGAGGAGAAGAAAGAAATAGATCACATATTGTAAGCAATAGCCTGCAGGCTCTGTTGCCGGCCTGGACCTTGACCCGATTATAAGCCGGGGGAGGTTTTTTCAGCACATAAATAAGGGCTGAAAAACCCGGCTTATCTTCGAGTATATGTGGTATATTAAAAATAGACTGTGATCCCTCCTGAAATAGGGGAATGTGGACTGTGTTCTGTCCTGAACACTGAATATATTCTATGACTACCATTCCTACCAGTGTTGCTGTTCTCCAAGAAGCAGATTGTAAATTTTAATCTGTATTCATTGTCCGGCTAAGATGATGGTGGTATCATCAGTAACTTGCTCTGCACTCCCAAGACCACTTCAAAGATCTCCTTCCCTAAACCTGCCACTCTACAGTGTGTTCATCTAAATGTTTAAAGGTGCGTTAAAAGCAAAGGGAGAAGTATTTTAAGAGCACTAAAGGAATTTATATTGGTGGGAAACGGTGGCAAGTCTGGAGACCAATTTCCATCTCAGGAGACCTTTGCCAAATATGGTCTCTGCAAAAATAATTTGGGAGGACTGCTCATGGTCTCAGGGCTGCATTTTCCCTTCCATTACCCCCATATTCAATTAACCTATTTTGTGTTACAGAATTGCAAACAGTGATGGGTAACATAAGGCACATTTATACATTTGTTTACGGACTGACATTCACAATGGCCTTACTTCTCCCAGCTGATTTAAAGCAGGGAGATATACCTCAAATCATTCTTGTCAGCTGTTTTTTAACTTACTCAATCCAGTTGTGTTCCTCTGTTAGCCACAATAAAGCATTACAAATTTAGCTCAGTTGTTTGCTTTTAATACATTTTTTTTTTAAAAAAAACCTCTTTCTCTCTCTGTAGCACCAGGGGTTTCTCTGAACAGAAGTTCAGAGAAACTCTTTTTTGACTTTCCATATCCACACAGGTCTCTCCACGTCCTTTCCAGTTACTCACTCTTTTCATCTTGTCTTCTAGAACTAGCATAGGTTTTCTCATACTACCGTTCATTATTTTCATTTTAAAATGTTTTTATCAGCAGTCGGTAGGTCTCTGTGCTCCTTTATCCTGCAGCTATACTCTTCCTTTTACAGATAAAGCATCCCTTATCTGTAATGCTGAAACCCAAAATACTACAAAATTGTCCATATACAGTAGAGTCTCACTTATCCAACACTCGCTTATCCAACGTTCTGGATTATCCAATGCATTTTTGTAGTCAATGTTTTCAATACATCGTGATATTTTGGTGCTAAATTTGTAAATACAGTAAATACTACATAGCATTACTGTGTATTGAACTACTTTTTCTGTCAAATTTGTTGTATAACATGATGTTTTGGTGCTTAATTTGTAAAATCATAACTTAATTTGATGTTTAATAGGCTTTTCCTTAATCCCTCCTTATTATACAACATATTCGCTTATCCAACATTCTGCCGGCCCATGTATGTTGGATAAGTGAGACTCTACTGTAGGTGGTTAAAATAGTGAGATGTTTGCTTTCTAGTGGTCCTATCTCCAAGATATCTCACAATTTACATTTCAAAATAGTGAGTGTATGTGCATTTCAAAATCTGAACTCACCCCCAAATGTGCCATAATTCTTCTTCTGCTTTCTTCTCTCAATGGTCCCACCTTTATTGCTGTTTCTTTATTTCTTCATGGGCATCTCAACACTCTCATAGCCTACCCTTGAGTTCTTCCTCTTTTTTCCAAGTCGTTTGGTAGTTCTATCTTTAACATTTTATCCTCAAGCTGGCCTGAGAAATGTTTCCTTCCAACTGGATGAGATTACAAGAAATTGTATACCCTTTTTGATAATATTTCACATTTCAGGAGTGAAATTTTGTAAATGCCACATGGATGAAGTGGAGAGCAATGACAGGCATAATGTGAAGAAGATCCCAATCTGCCTAAAATCAAAAATCTACAGGACCAGTGGTGAGACTGGTCACTCTATATGTCACTGAGTGCTGGCCGACCACTATTGACATGTGGATGCTAAGGTGTTCAATGGGTGTTACCCTGAAGAATAGGATTCCAAATGATACAGTGTGCTCCATCTTCAGAGTTGCTCCGAACACTGAGAAGATGAAGGAATCTCTGAGATACTTTGGACATGTGCAACAAAGTGAAGAGGGTTCCATGGCTAAAACCACACTGAATATGGAAGTTGCAGGTACCAGGCCATGTGGCAGACCTAAATCGCACTGGTTCAACTGTTTGAAACGTGGCATGGCTAAAGCAATACTCAAAATGAGAGACGCGACTGGTAGGAACAAATGAAGAACAAGAAGTAAACAAGCAGACCCTTCAAATTTGTGGGACAAATGTTAGGAAGAAGAATAAGAAGAGGAGGAGGAGGAAGAATGAAGTTCAACAGGGACAAATGCAAGATACTTCACTTCAGCAGAAAAAATGGAATGCAAAGATACAGAATGGGGGACGCCTGGCTAGACAGCAGTACATGTGAAAAAGATCTTGGAGTCCTTGTGGACAACAAGTTAAACATGAGCCAGCAATGTGATGCGGCTGCTAAGAAAGCCAACGGGATTTTGGCCTGCATCAATAGGGGTATAGAGTCTAGATCCAGGGAAGTCATGCTACCCCTCTATTCTGCCTTGGTCAGACCACACCTGGAATACTGCGTCCAATTCTGGGCACCACAGTTGAAGGGAGATGTTGACAAGCTGGAATGTGTCCAGAGGAGGGCAACTAAAATGATCAAAGGTCTGGAGAACAAGCCCTATGAGGAGAGGCTTAAAGAACTGGGCATGTTTAGCCTGAAGAAGAGAGGGCTAAGAGGAGACATGATAGCCATGTACAAATACATGAGGGGAAATCATAGGGAGGAGGGAGCAAGCTTGTTTTCTGCTGCCCTGCAGACTAGGACGCGGAACAATGGCTTCAAACTACAGGAAAGGAGATTCCACCTGAACATCAGGAAGAACTTCCTCACTGTGAGAGCTGTTCAACAGTGGAACTCTCTCCCGCAGACTGTGGTGGAGGCTCCTTCTTTGGAGGCTTTTAAACAGAGGCTGGATGGCCATCTGTCGGGGGTACTTTGAATGCAATTTCTTGCTTCTTGGCAGGGGGTTGGACTGGATGGCCCATGAGGTCTCTTCCAACTCTACTATTCTATGATTCTATGATTCTAAGAAGCAGTAGTGGAGTGAAATTTTAATCTGCAGAAAATATTGTTTTGTGTACAAGATAAAATGTTTTGATGCAAATAAAGTATTGCATTTTAGGGAAATGCAAATTTCATCCACACCAAAGTTTTATTATGTGCAAAATACAATATTATGCACAATGAAACATTTGAAAAAGAATCTCAGAATGCGAAGTATCATCAAGTAATGCATAATGGCTATTACAGGTGAGTATCCCCATAACTAGAATTCCAAACTTTGAAATATCTTAAAAATCTAAAACTGTTATCATGGGTGGCTCAGACAGCATTGTTTTTACTTTCTGATAATTCAATGTACACAAACTTTGTTTAATAAAAAAACGATCAAAATATTGTACAGTAGAGTCTCACTTATCCAACATAAACGGGCTGGCAGAATGTTGGATAAGCAAATATGTTGGATAATAAGGAGGGGTTAAGGAAAAGCCTATTAAACATCAAATTAGGTTATGATTTTATAAATTAAGGACCAAAACATCATGTTATACAACAAATCTGACAGAAATAGTAGTTCAATAAGCAGTAATGCTATGCAGTAATTACTGTATTTACGAATTTAGCACCAAAATGTCATGAAGTATTGAAATCATTAACTACAAAAATGCGTTGGATAATCCAGAACGTTGGATAAGCGAGTGTTGGATAAGTGAGACTCTACTGTATTACATGGCCTACATGTACACATAACATAAATGAATTTTGTGTCTAGATGTTGGTCGATCTCCAAAGCATCTCATAATGTATGTCTATCCAAATACAGTTATTCTAAAATCCTCCCAAAAATGTCAAATCCCAAACATTATTAGTTACAAGAATTTTGTATTAGGGAGATTCAACCTGTTTAGAAATTTCTGTTAGCTCCCTAAGAGAGTGTAAAAGCTCCCTAACCGAGAACAGTAAATAACTATCCAAACTTCAAATTCCAGTATTCCAAAGACTGAAGCCATGGCAGTTAGCATAGAACAAATATTCTATAGATGTGTAATGTGGACACACTCAGACACAGATGGATTACATATAACATTTCCCATATTATATTTGCATCCATCTTCAGCAGTATAGCTATCTTTGTGGTTTAACAAGTTTTATGTCTAGAATACAAAGTTAAGAATTCTGCTTTCTGCACTTATTGAATCTCTCTTTTCCCACATCTCAGCTAAGGTCATTGTAATTCTGTATTGTTTAATAAATGGAATGAGTATTTCTCACAGCTCAACAAGCCTAAACAAATCAGCTTTGATGACATAGACTGCATCACTTGGGAAGCCAAATGATCAGTGTATCTCAAATGCAGAAAGAGCCCTGAAACTAGAAGGGAAAAGAGAGAAATGAATGGGAAACAAAAATGAATTATTCACAGCGAAAAGGGCCTGAAAGAGAACACACACATACTTGAATGGTTTGTGACAATATTGCTGTAACAGAATGCCCAAATTGTCATAGTGAAACTAGTAATAACATGAACATATGTTGGATTTTGAGCAGCGTAAAAAGAAAAACAGGGACTGAATATGAATGTGGTTCTCTTCCCACCCCCCTTTTGCAGCTCTAATGAGGATTTCTGAAAAAGATATAATTGGATTTGTCATATTTTAGGGTGGTAGCACAGCAGCCACCTTCCACTGCTATTATATTTGGTCAGCCATGAGTGGCAAACACCATCTTCTGAGGGTGGTCTTTTTTTTTTACCAATAGCATTCTTTATCGTGAACTGCTTGAAAAGTGTCAGAGTTTCCCGGCTCATTATTTCTGTGAATCTGGGGTAGATGCCTCATGATGAGAGCTGAAAGGAGTGTTCCTGTGAGAACCTGACACTATTTCCCACCTAAATTTGAAAGCTTTGTTTCCCACCTAAGTTTAAGGAAACGAGTTTGGGTGCCAATGCTTCCCCATTCCCAATTCTTTCAAACAGGTCGCTTTTTATAAAGAAATTTGGGGGTCAGCTGTACAATGCATTCCTGAGACATCTCATATTTTAAAAGAAAACATGCAAACATTAGAAACTGAAAAACAGTGAGTCAGACTGTTGTCCCTTGAGTCCCAGGGACTAACACTGATCAGTGATTCCATTATGTTTTGTGAGATAGGAGATGTACATCATCATCACCATCATCTGACAATTTTTATTTTTAACATCTTTTCCACCAAATTGCAGAACATCAAACATGTACAATAAAAAACAAAGACAATAAAACATAGTATTATAAATATACAGACAATCCCCAATGGCCCACCAACCAATAGCCTACTCAGCAACTGAATCCATAAAATCAAAGAAGAAGGTCTTCAACCCCTTACCGACATGGGTGAGATCCTTCTCCAGCCAGAGCTCCAAAGGAAAACCTTTCACCTAGGTGGAGCTAAGTATTGACAGGTATGGTGCCTCATCAAACTACAAATCACAGGTTTTTATACCATTGAACCACGGCAGTTAGTGGTGTCATACTGCATGGTTAAAATTTAAGGTAAAGGCAAAGGTTTCCCCTGATGTTAAGTCCAGTCATGTCTGACTCTGGGGGTTGGTGCTCATCTCCATTTCTAAGCCAAAGAGCTGGCATTGTCCGTAGACACCTCCAAGGTCATGTGGCTGGCATGACTGCATGGAGCGCAGTTACCTTCCCGCCGGAGCAGTACCTATTGATCTACTCACATTGGCATGTTTTCGAACTGCTAGGTTGGCAGAAGCTGGAGCTAACAGCGGGCACTCATTCCGCTCCCGGTATTTGAACCTGGGACCTTTCGGTCTGCAAGTTCAGCAGCTCAGTGATTTAACACACTTCGCCAAAATTTCGGCATTGTGAATATGGAGAAGTTACAGATTTTTGACTAACATTGAATGCAAGTCTTTGTTTTGTAACATTGCAAAAATAAGCAATGGTACTAGTGAAACCTAATCATAATGCAATTCTCTCCCCTCTTCTCTTCAACATCTACGTTAGACCCCTTGCTAGTTTGGCTCGGAGTTTTGGCTCTGAGTTTTTGCTATCAATACGCAGACGACACCCAACTCCTTCTGCGCTTGGAGCCTGGAGCAACATCAATACCAGACAATTTCACCTTATGTCTGGAGGCTCTGTCGAACTGGCTACATGCTAGTAGACTGAAGGTGAACCTGGTGAAGACTGAGATTCTTTGGCATGGCCGCTCGACTGGTCTGACCCACTTGCTACCCACCTTCGATGGTGCTGCCCTATCTCCTTCGCCCACTGTTAAGAGCCTGGGTGTCGTTTTAGATTCGCAGCTGACAATGGAAGCTCAGGTCGCTGCTGCCAGCAAACAGGCCTTTTTCCACCTACGACAAGCGAGGCAACTGGCACCCTATCTATCTGATGAGGCTCTGGCAACAGTCATCCATGCCACGGTCAAATCTAGGCTGGACTATTGCAACACCCTGTATGTTGGCCTTCCGATGTCCACGACCCGGAAGCTCCGTATTGTTCAGAATGAGGCAGCCAGGCTACTCACAAGAACACCCATGAAATGCCACATAACACCAGTGCTGCAGCATCTGCATTGGCTTCCAACTGATTACTGTGGTCTATATAAAATGCTAGTCCTGACTTTTAAAACTCTTTACGGCCAGGGCCCATCGTATCTTAGGGACCGTCTCTCTTTCTCCCATCATCGGAGGTCGCAATGACCATCCCAACGAGACTTACTCTATGTACCGGGTCCTAGAGAAGTGCACTTGGAGAGGACCAGGCGCAGAGCCTTTTCTGTTTCTGCCCCTGCCTTATGGAATGCCTTGCCGCCCTATATGAGAGCCATGCGTGAATTAGGGCCTTTTACCCTAGCACTCAAGACATGGCTCTTTACTAGAGCTTTTAATCTATTTTAATTTTTATCAATATCTGTATGTATGTATTTTTATCCTTTACAATTTTATCTTGTAAATCGCCTAGAGCATCGTGGATGGAGGGCGATTAATAAGTAATTAAATGATGATGATGATGATGATGATGATGATGATGATGATGATGATGATGATGATGATGATGATGATGATAATTCAATACCATTCTGCATCTGCATATGACCCTTGATCATTTCTAAGGCTATTTCACAAAAGACTGATTTCCTTTTATAATATTTTGAAATATTAGTAAGCATGGAACTGGAATTTTAGTAAACACTTTCCAATATGTATAATTGTTTGAATTTTATGCTATATGAGGCAAAGTACAGGATTATGGAGTGATCAAGGGCTGTTGATAGTCTTTTATCATGGGAAGATGGGAGATTGGCAATGGGTGATGCATGAAGAAGGTGACACTACTGGTTTGGTGCTGATTTCGACTTCTGTATGATAAAATCCAGGGACCATGACTGCAATGTTGGTTTCTCTGATTCACATGTATGTGTTGATCTAGTTCGTAACATCCATGACCTAGTTCCTTTGAAGTTATGACAGAACAGCATACATATATGTCCACAGGCTTTCTACTCAGAACATTTGTCTCTTGAAAAATTGTCATGGGTAGAATATGGTTCAGAGAAACTAGAATAATAATAATAATAATAATAATAATAATAATAATAATAATAATAATGGAAAATGAGCATGCCAAGATACTGTGGGACTTCCGAATCCAGACTGACAAAGTTCTGGAACACAGCACACCAGACATCACAGTTGTGGAAAAGAAAAAAGTTTGGATCATTGATGTCGCCATCCCAGGTGACAGTCGCATTGACGAAAAACAACAGGAAAAACTCAGCCGCTATCAGGACCTCAAGATTGAACTTCAAAGACTCTGGCAGAAACCAGTGCAGGTGGTCCCAGTGGTGATCGGCACATTGGGTGCCGTGCCAAAAGATCTCAGCCGGCATTTGGAAACAATAGACATTGACAAAATTACGATCTGCCAACTGCAAAAGGCCACCCTACTGGGATCTGTGCGTATCATCCGAAAATACATCACACAGTCCTAGACACTTGGGAAGTGTTCGACTTTTGTGATATGAAATCCAGCATATCTATCTTGTTTGCTGTGTCATAATAAAATAATAATAATAATAATAATAATAATAATAATAATAATAATAATAATAACAACTTTATTTTTATACCCTGCCTCCATCTCCATTGGGGCCCAGGCTATGGCGCAGGCTGGAGACCAAGCCAGCTGCAACCAGTTGCAACGAATCACTCTGACCAGGAGGTCACGAGTTCGAGGCCCGCTCGGAGCCTATGTTTGTCTTGTCTTTGTTCTATGTTAAAAAGCATTGAATGTTTGCCTATATGTGTAATGTGATCCGCCCTGAGTCCCCTTCGGGGTGAGAAAGGCAGAATATAAATGCTGTAAATAAATAAATAATAAATAAATCTCCCCGAAGGGACTCGGAGTGGCTTACATGGGGCCAAGCCCAGGTAATTAGTCATCAAAAAATTTAAAAATACATTGCATAAAAACACATCACATCACGGTTATATTCATTAGACATTAAAAAACAGTAAAATCAATTAAACATAATCTAAACCTGAGCAACAATTATAAAACGAACTGGGCCAAAGTGTATATAGAGTATATTGTGAACTAGAAAATGAAGTAGAAAGCCAAAGTGCTGCAACTGATAGGGGATTTGGGCAGAGGAAGACATTAAAATTATTTCTAACTGATGGGATAGAATAAAGTGCAATGGATATAGTAATGATCATGGGGACAGGGACCTAACATGGGATGCGTATTCACTCTCCAAATGCCTGCTAGAAAGGCCAGGTTTTTAAGCTTTTTTTTTTTTAGAACCCATGTGCAATAATGATATTCCTCCTATTCAATATAGGGTTGATATTTGAGTAGGACTGGTGTGGCCTTCAAAAAAAGAAAAGAAACAGAAACGTATGTACTAATAATGTCAGCTCAGCTCCAAATGTAATTCAGACGTTAACCAATGGAATCATCCTAGTTGCATTAATTTCCAGCATTCTTTCCCCACTTTCCTTTTTATCACACTGGATATTTAGAAGAGCAATAAATTTTAACAGAATGTATTACTGCAATAGGACCTTAGAGAGTGATCTTGTTCTAAAGTTTTTATAAAATCACATCACCGTCTATTATAATGATAGTTAAAACCAAGAGAGGGCTCTAATAAATCTATACTTGTGCATCTGGGATTGTGGTTAATGCTTAATGAGGGGGAGATAGAGATAAAGAGAGAGAGAGAGGATTTAGTGTTTCTGAAGGAATGTTTTGAGAACACAACTCTATAAATGCAGAGGCGGGGATATCCAGACAGTTAATTCCCACATTGCATCAGAAGATCAGAAAAATACTGACAAGATGAGGCACTGTAAAAATGCATAATGTCCTCTGACAGCCTTAATATATTGCTGGGCATTTCAAGGTTATTAAAGCAAATTCCATTCACATCACTAAAGCTGTTTCAAAATACTTATGTCAGCAAGTAACACTTTTTAAGCTTTACGGAGCTGGTTGTCTTTGTCCAATTATTCGTGCACATCAATACTTGAATTTTTAAAGAGAGGGAAAAGAGAAATACATGTTCTTCCACGATTAATCTGAACTTGTTAATGAGAATAAAATGAAAGCAGAATAAGATGAAATGTAATAATGAGGAAGTGATTTATTGTGGGTATAGAACAATTAAATTATGGCACAGCCAAAGCTTAGATCAACTTTATATAGTAGGCTTGTGCATTTCGGTGGATCCTCAATCCGTTTCTCCTTTCAAGTCCCATGATTTCACAGCACTGTGATAAAGGACCCATCTACACTGACCATTTAATGAAGTTTCAAACTAGTATTGAAGAAAGTGGTTTTGCTGTGTAGGTGATTAGTTTACATAGGAAATTCTGGATAGTGATCACACAAACCACAGACCACTGATGCACATTAAGGACTTTGTTTCGTGGGCTTTTGTGAGAGTTTGTTGACTGGTTGCCACAGTTTGAAGCCAACTTTGAACTGTCTGTTTTTTAAAATAAAAAATAGGATAAAGCCATTTCTTTTTTTTCCTTCCTTTTTAATGGATTGCACTGGAAGACTTAGAAAAATCTGTAAACACATCCCTTCCCATTTTTAACTATCATTTTGCACATATTTTGCTGTGCTTTCATACTGTTCTATAGAATTTGGGGAAGGATATGTCTGTAGCCTTCCATAAGAATGTGCGGATATTTCATTGTGGCTGAATTCCTGAAGTGTATTTCTTTATTTCCCCTATTTTCTTTAATTTTGGGGAGCAACCTTGAGATACAGTTTTGTAGAAAAACACGATATAAATGGATAAAACAATAACAGTAGTAGTAATAATAGTAATAGTGGTAGTGTTCACAAGTCAAGGAGATAAATTGAGAATTTCAGTGGGTGAAAGTCACTTCATAGGATCAGAAACACTTACATCAATGTACCCAAAGTTAGCAACCTTTCACTGTTTTTGGGACTCATTGTTACACAGTAGATTATCTGAAGAATATTGTTTGTCCGTGGAGGTTATTTGGGGACAGATGAATAGTTTCCCCCTCCTCTGAGAAAACAAAATAGAACAAAACCTCTTCTGCATTCACAGACTTCAGATAAGATTCTCTCAATCTTTCTGTCAATAGCTGTTTTCTAAATAACATTCCAGAGGAAGAAGTCAAGGGGTGACACTTGCCTCAGTTTTTAGGTTTATTTCTTTAAAATAGATTCAGGTTAAATAAAGCAGTCCTTATGCAACCTAATTTCTGTGCCTGGCCTCATTATTCCATAGTTGGTCAATATTACAACATGAAGCTCTTTGGGAAGTAGCTGCTCTTGCTAGCTTCCAATGGAAGAGATCAGGTGTAGATTAATAAGTCATGATTACATCTGGACATCAATGGAGGGAAATGAATTTACAAGATATCTGATTTCTTTGGTTGCTGTGTATTTCAGATTAGGGAGGATCTACACTAGCCTCTATTCAAGGATCAATCTGGTGTGGTGTATGCTGGATGGAGGTGGATGGGAGTCTTGATCACCAAGCAGCAGCAAGCCCAGTTTGCTGCCACTGGATAACCATCTTTACTGTCCCCTCTCATTCTCTGGCTGGGTTCTAACAGTCAGCTGTCACTTAGAGTGAACTTAGCCAGGGTGATGGGGTGATAAGGAGAGAGGGGAGTTGTCATCTCTTTATCTTCCCCGGACTGCCGGACTGGTAGGACCCATGTCATGGTGGGAGACTGTCACAACACAGAGAAGGAAAGGGGACAGTAAGTGCTATACCATGTCCCCAGGCTGGCCAAGCCTCGTTCAGTCATTTTCGACTCTTCGTGACCTCATGGACCAGTCCACGCCAGAGCTCCCTGTCGGCCGTTGCCACCCCCAGTTCCTTCAAGGTTGAGCCAGTCACTTCAATGATACCGTCCATCCATCTCGCCCTTGGTCGGCCTCTCTTCCTTTTTCCTTCCATTTTCCCCAGCATCATGATCTTCTCCAAGCTTTCCTGTCTTCTCATGATGTGGCCAAAATACTTCAACTTTGCCTCTAATATCCTTCCCTCCAGTGAGCAGTCGGGAAACATGGCATGGCCGTGTAAACAGTTATGATCAGTTCCATTCCAGAACCAGCCAAACTATTTACATGGGCCCAAAGTCAAGGGATATTTCAAATTCCAGGGTTGTATTAAGGTGGCCATGTCCATCAGCTCCCGGATCAGCTCCATGCAGTTTTGGGCTGTCACAGAGCCAATCCAGGGTCCTTTTGTATTAAGTGGCCAGTGTTGATGTGTCTACAGTCTCACTTCCAGTGCAGTGTGAGGTTTGCTGGTCATTCAGGGAGTGAGCAGAATTTTACCACATTATTCTATGTTGTTCTGAGGGACTTCAACAACTGTCTAAAAATTGAGTATTTAATCATTTAGTCATTTAATGGGGGTGGGGGGATCAATATGGTGAACACCCTAGAACCCTTCTGGTGAAGGGAGAGGCCTTTGGAATGACCTCTTTAGGTACTGTGACTGGGAAGTGGAGAAGGAGACTACTCTTGGGACTCAGATCCCAAAATCTGAGAATGGGGATCTTTGGTATGCCTTCCAGTCAATGGTTAGTCAGGAAGGAACCCTGCTATTGGATTTCTCTTGAGTCTCAGGTTTATCTTTCAGGGGGAGACTGAGGAGGACCTCAAGAGGTGACATCTGCCTCAGATGATCCCTCACCAGGTTGCTCCACAATTTTTGCTCCTCCCCAGGTTCATTCCTTTAAGTAAGTTTGGTTTAAACAAGGTAAAAGGTAAAGGTTTCCCCTGACGTTAAGTCCAGTAATGTCTGACTCTGGGTGTTGGTGCTCATCTCCATTTCTAAGCCAAAGAGCCGGCATTGTCAATAGACACCTCCAAGGTCATGTGGGCAGAATGACTGCATGGAGCGCTGTTACCTTCCCGCTGGAGTAGTACCTATTGATCTACTCACATTTGCATGTTTTCGAACTGCTAGGTTGGCAGAAGCTGGAGCAACAGCGGGCGCTCACTCCGCTCCCGGGATTTGAACCTGGGACCTTTCGGTCTGCAAGTTTAGCAGCTCAGTGCTTTAACACACTTCACCACCGGGGCTCCTTGGTTTAAACAAAGTCATCTTTATTCAACCCAGTTATTCTATGGTTGGTCAGAAAATATCTGCCTGAATACACTCAAATATAGGAAACTTAGGACTCAGTGTTACACAGCAGATTATCAGATGAAGAATATTATTTGTCTATGAAGGTTATTTGGGGACAGATGGATAGCTCCCCCCCCCCCTTTTTGGGGAAAACAAAATAGAACAAAACCTTCCCTGCATTTACAGACTTCAGATAAGCCTCCTTCAATATTTCTGTCAATAGCTGTTTTTTAAGTAACAGTCCAGACTGTCAAACCAACCTGTCTGTTTCTTTGTGTCTACTTTCCTGCTCTCTGCATCCATTTGGTTTGGATCAGTTTGCAATTGCATTCTTCTCCCCGCCCCTGCCCCACGGCCTGAAGCCGTAACTGATGTGTCAAATTAAAGAGTGGGTACACCTTGGACCATGTGTGAAATGAAGCAATTTCAAATATAAGGTACTGTAGTTAAAAAGCATAGCTTCAATCTTAAAAGGCAGACCAAACTTGTGATTTTCAAAAAAAGTCTTATTTTGCATTCATAAAACTTCTTGTGTGTATATAGTAAAGTATTTTTGTCTAGCAGTAAATACATGACTATTACATGTACCAACTGGGATGGAGCTCTATTCGAAAAGTAACAATCACACAAATTAGACATTAGATGGGAAAGTGATGAAAGGTGGATGGTGTTCCCATTAAGGGCGCATCTACACTGTAGAATTAATGCATTGACACCACTATAACTGTCATGGATCAACATTATGGAATGTTATGGGGTTGATGTTTTACAAGATCTTTGGCTTTCTCTGTTAGGGTGTGGATACCATACCGAACTACAACTCCCATGATTCAATTGCATTGAGCCATGCCAGTTAAAGTGCTTTAAATCTGCATTAATTCTATAGTATACTAGCTGTGGCAAAGTGGTGGTGGTATTGGTTAAAATTGTTGTGTAATTTTTATTTGATGTTATTTGTATTTTAAAATTAATTTTATTGTAAGTTATCTTTTTATTATATTTTATTATTTTCTTGTATAGTTTTTAGCTATTTTTTGTTATTATGGTATTTTATTGTATTAATTTTTTAGTGTTTATTATTATTATTTTTTATTGGGTTGCTAGGAGACCAAGTTGGAGGAGCTTAGCCTTCTAATTGGCAGCAATTGGATAAAAGCAATTATTCCTCTCTCTCTAATTAGGACTTTATTTTTCTTTTCTTTTTGTTGTATCAACCTAGAGCCGTGGATGATGGGTTGTGTCGTCAAATTTCGAGGTTGGGGGGCCTGTAGTTTTGTTGTTTTGTGGGTGGCCGTGATGCCATCACTCTTTTATATATATAGATATGCCCATTAGATTTTCACAGGGCTCTTCAGGTATAATCAGGATAGCTGGATCAGGAAAGAAGAAAGACAGCACCCCCCAACTTCTGTCTTGTGGAAATTTATTTCTATAATATTGACTTGGGTTTGGGTGAGAAAACTCATCACGAGGGACAAAAGCTACTTCATTATTGGGGATTTTGATTTTGCCTGTATCTTGACTTGTTCCTCTAAATATAACTCTCTCTCAAATTGCACCTGGTTCCTCCTTGACAGCCCTATGGTCCTAACCAAATAGAGAATAATTCAGAGGACATATTTATTTTTGCTTTTTTGGCATAGAATTGGATTATAATTCACATGCTTATGCTTAAAGTGTGCTTCTAGATTTTTTTGCTATTTGTTCAGTTTTAGAACAGGGACCTTTCCTAAGCACAGGCAGGTGATAATGACTACTAAATGGAGATTGCATTAAAAAAAATCAAGTCCAGAAATGTAAAGTAGAGAATTTTTAAAAAATCATCATATCAAGTGTATGTTTGTATTTATGTGTCTGCCATCCAAATATTGTCTATAATCCCAACATTATAATGCACAATTTCAATATTGATTCTGGATCATGTCCTGTTTATAATTATGATATATTCACAAATCACGTATGGTAAATAATCCTAATGATTAGTAGAATATAGGTAAGAAATGAAAATGAACACCTGTTCCTGTCTAGGACTCATTTGGCTTTTAATCTGCTCTTTTTACATGGCATTTAATTTTCAATTCCTGGCATGTGACTAAGACTTGAGGGTTCCTTCCTACTGCCTTTTCTCCAGATGGTCTGTAAATGGATCCGACCTCCTGCTTTGGAATAAGAGATGGGAGTCCCTGAGATAATCTATGTGATCTAGCAGCTCAGTGGGAAGGTTTCATTTATAATTCTCCACCTTTAATTCTGCTGAGACTTTCTCTTCTTTTCCTTGGGAGATGATGATACTTTCTGCATTTGCATGCATACATTGAACAGGCATGTAAAAAGAGTGTGGATGGAAGACATTTTAAAGGAAGGCTTGGATTCCAAGCAAATAGTCTACTTTGGCAAAAGGGTATCTCCTATTTGAAGGCACTATTCTGCCTTGGTCAGACCACACCTGGAATACTGTGTCCAATTCTGGGCACCACAATTGAAGGGAGATGTTGACAAGCTGGAAAGCGTCCAGAGGAGGGCAACTAAAATGATTAAGGGTCTGGAGAACAAGCCCTATGAAGAGCGACTTAAATAACTAGGCATATTTAGCCTGCAGAAGAGAAGGCTGAGAGGAGACATGATAGCCATATACAAATATGTGAGAGGAAGTCATAGGGAGGAGGGAGCAAGCTCGTTTTCTGCTGCCCTGCAGACTAGGACGCGGAACAATGGCTTTCCTTCAAATAATAATTCATGTGCAACATCTGAAGGTATTGAATATCATCAGGAAAAATGGTGTAAAATTCTTACTGGCCTATCACCCCTTCCCAACAACCAGGAATCACACTTTTCAACCTGTCAATGAATAATTTCCGATACCTCGGGGGGGGGGGGGAGTAAATATTATCAGTCCTTGGAGACATCTACAGCACACCCTCCTTTGACTAGGAACATTTGTCTCTTGACAATAGCATTTTGTATGTGTGTGCTTAGTAGCAGCAACAGTCCCATTACCAAGGTACCTGTAGCCAGTAAGAGCCCTGAAGCATTGGCTCCAAATGCACAATTGACTCTCCAGTCTTGAATGACTTAAATGAAGTTTCCCACCCTTCTTGCCACCTTACTTTTCTTGTCATTTTCAGATGGAGCTGTCTTTTTAGATTCTGTGTCCCAAAGAGGATTTGAACACTCACATAGCTACCCTGTTTCCCCTAAAATAAGACATCCCTAGAAAATAAGACCTAGTAGAGGTTTTGCTGAATTGCTAAATATAAGGCCTCCCCTGAAAGTAAGAAGTAGCAAAGTTTTTGTTTGGAAGCATGCCTGCCAAACAGAACACCAGAGCATGCAGGATCGGTAAATGTACGTACCATAGAGTGCTGTACATGGAAATATTGGTAGTAACAAGAAATTCATGATAGGATTTACAGTTTGTCTGGTTATGCTGGTTTGTGATGACAACTACTGTACAGTATATATAAAATGTTCATTTTTTTGTTCAATAATAAATGTGAATTCTTCTTCATGGAAAAATAAGACATCCCCTGAAAATAAGACCTAGTGCATCTTTGGGAGCAAAAATTAATATAAGACACTGTCTTATTTTCGGGGAAACACGGTATTTAGTTCCAGTTTCCCATTGAAAAGCCTCCATAATATGAGAACTAACACAACACAGGCTGTGCAGGATAAAGAACGTACACAGCATCTACATTCACATAATTCGCTGATGCAAGGAGAAGCATGCTTCCTGTCCTTAAAGCTGATTTTAATATTTTCCATCAAATCTATGATAATCTTTCTTTCTCCCTTAGAGACTTGCCTTGGTCATTATAACCATTTCCATCAATGACGAGATCACAGAGCATTTCAAATCTTAAACAGAATAGAAAGGGAGAGATTACTACTTAAAGGGTGAAACCATTAGTATTTCAGAGTGTTTCCACGTATTCATCACTACTCTGATACAGATCAGTATTAATAATGGGAGCAGCCAGACATAATCCATTTGCTCAATGTTCTTTCTCTCTCCTCGGATCACCTTGTGTCTCCCTTCCCTCCCTCTGTCCCCTCCCACTTCCAGACACTGGCCGCTCTGATCTCCAGACAAAAAAGCCAGACAAGGCCATTTATCAATGCAGCTATAATATGTCTGATTTTATTAGCTTTTGAATTTTATCACCAAAACCATGGGGTGCGGGGAAGGGTGCCATGTGCATGTGTTGGGGTGGGAGAAAGGGGAGAAAAAAGCAAGTAGCGTACAATTCATCTGTATCTATGCATTTTTCTCTAAGAGGAGGATAAAATAAAAAAACAGAAATTAAAAGTGGCAAATTTCCATGTGATTACTCTCTCTCAATCCCCAATGCCTATAGTCAATGAATGTGCTTCCTCTTGCTTTATGGTGTTTCCCATAGCACAGCATTGAGCTGTTGTTAACATGCCGCTTGCACGGCCTGCAATGTGATTCTTCTTTTTTAAAAATCCTTTTCATTTTCAAACATGAGTTTCTTAACAGTTCATTTAGTTGGATGTGAAAACCAAACTTTGAATCACCCTTTGTGTTTTTCTTCAACAGGAAGAAAAATGTGTGTGTGATTTCATGGTCTTATGTGTGCTTACTCAGATATAAATCATACCATTTCAACAGGGCGGACTTCCTTGTTCAGGGGATAGTGACTTCAAGCACTTCAATTTACCTCGAGTTCCAATCCCCCTTTTCAGTGAACTGCTATTAGGTGATTCTCAGCTTCTGAATGATTTCCCCCCCACTTCCAAAAGATTGAAACACCTTTCCAAAGGCTAAGGGCATACCTAGACTGATCACTTAGGTTGATATGAGCTTTGTTTAACCTTGCTAGTTGAACACCACATAGGGCTGATCCAGGTTAACCTGGGAGAAAGGCTCTTAATGCAGATTTCCTTCAGGTTAAGCTAAATTGGGAGAAAATCTGAATTCTCCAGTAGCAGCTGTCTTTGCAGCAATCCCACATGTCCCGGGCTCAGGCAACTAGGTACTGGGGGGGGGGGGAGTGGGGCATTACCCCCCTCCCAGTTTCCTTAGTGTAACCACTGAGGAGACCTACACGGCTTTGCTTACAGATTTTAGTTCAATAGGATATGGCGTTTGTTCTCTACAAAAAAGTTCACTATAATGCGAATTTTGAAATAGGGAATTACATCTGATACACTTATTGAAGAGTGGGTTCTTTTTTGTTTAATTGACTAATATTGAAATGACTGAACAATGCTGAAGTTCTGAGGTGACATTCTGCAGTGAAGCTGTTAATGAAAATCCAAGAAGTTCTGTATTGTGGGTATGTATTTTTTGTGTATAGTATAACAAGCTTGCTTCACTGGTATGTTTGCGGGAAGCAGTGTTTTGTTATTTTAAAAGAAAAAAGTAATTGTGCATGTACTTGTATTCTATGGCTTGTTCAATTGTTTTTCTTAAATAATAGAACTATGTTTTGCATTCTCTATTAGCTATTTGCTTTTAGGTAAAGGTAAAGGTTTTCCCCTGATGTTAAGTCTAGTTGTGTCTGATTCTGCGGGTTGGTGCTCATCTCCATTTCTAAGCCGAAGAACTGATGTTATCCATAGGTCATATGGACGGCATGACTACATGGAGCACCGATACCTTCCCACCAGAGCGGTACCTATTTATATACTCACATTTGAATGTTTTAGAACTGCTAGGTTGGCAAAAGCTGGGGCTAACAGTAGGAGCTCACCCCTCCCTGATTTGAACTGTGAACCTTTTAGTCAGTAAATTCAGCAGCTCAGCGGTTTAACCCTCTGTGCCACCCGGGGCTTTCACATGTATTTATATTGGATTTATAGCCCTTCTTTCTCCCACAATACTTTATAAGTTATACAACATGACCCCCCCCCCCCCATATGCATGGGAGTTATGTTTCTGGAATTTGTATGGATATGTGAAACTGCAGATAATAATGAACTGTATTGAAATAAAGAATTCATAGGATTGTATGGGAAGACAGAAAATGCCTAGTGATGACATAAATTGGCTGCTGTAGATAAAAGTGCAAACCTAGGTCATTAGTAGGGAATCAAATTTGACAGATTTGTTCATCCATGAATTTAACTGTTGTTCTCGAAATGTATCCCAAAATCAGAGCCTTGTAGGTGCTTGGTAAAGAGAGAAATTGGCAGGAAAAGGGAGAAATCTGAGTATTTGTTTGAGAAATTTGTATTTTTTGAGAGTATATCTAATGCATAAAAAACCTCTTGGGCACCTCAACTTTTTAGTGGGGAATTGATTTCAAATACAGCTAGTGTATGTGTGTGTGAACAGGTGGGCACAAATGTCATCCCAAATCCTCAAATTTTGTGTGTACTTGTGATTTTTCTGAATATACTTTGGAGAGCAAGATTTTTAAGCAACTTGCGTGCTTGTGTTTAAAAGAACGGGGCAATGTTCACAGAAAATATTTGTTAAACAGTTTCTTAAATGAAGTTTCCTTGCAGCTAATACTGAATGTAAACATATTATTCACACTGGAGCTAATGTAAATTAGGTCAGAGAGAAGTTGACAATATTGAAATATCTCTTAAGCTGGGATCTCCCCAGATGTGTCCCAAATGTTCTGCTTTGCTCATAGATGCCAACATCTGGGATTTGTCAGATTTTGTCAAATTTTCTCCAGGACAGGGAAGCTTACATTTTCCCATTTCATAGAGAGCTTCCACCATTATTAAAAAAATGTGTCAGAAAAGAAGATCCTGAAAACTTTGGACATAGGTATAATTGCACATAACTAGTTGGCATTTCATATGCTCAGTCAAATACCTAGATGCAAAACTGCATCTCTAGAAAGTTTGAACTGCTTAATATTTATCAATCCTCTCATCTGAAATTGTGAAATGTGCCTAATGATAAATGGATGCATCCTTTTGCTGTTCTTATTAAACATATGGAGCCAGAGATAAATGTTCACTCATCGAGCAAAGTTCCTAGGAGGACAAGAATTCTTTAAAAGAAAATGAAACGAGCTTGACATTTATAGGAGAAATGTAATTGTGCTGCCCCACTGGAATGATCATTTTCCGAGAGTAACAGCTCTGCGTGGCAAAATTGTAAATTTTCCTGCTGGGGAGATGGGTATAATATATTTATCTCCAATGATTGACATCTTGCTTAGCAGCATAATGTGATAGGATGATTGACCACATCCAGTTCTAGATCTGGATTCTACAGATGGAGAATAAAGCCTCTCAATATGTGGCAGAAAGTGTATCACAGAAGCAGTGCTGCTATGTAATATTTATGTAGCACCAAATATGAGTTAAGAACGACACAAAACAATGAAAAAAGGCTCAATACTGAGGCAAAATGAGACAGCCATGGGCCATTTTGTTCTTTCACATCGCAGTTCAAATGGAGTCATAATTTGCTGCAAAATGACCCCACTTTGTACAGGCTGTCCCACATTCTTAAAGTGTGGAGGGAATTGTGTGTCCTCATTTAATAGGTATTCACTGTGCATGCAGCATTGTTCTAAGTGTATAAAATGCTTCACAATCCCCAGCTACCTTCAATTTTATTGTTGTGTATCCTCAAAACCACCCTGAGATATAATTTTGCCTGTGAGGTAATGGTACACCGATTACATCTGATACACTTATTGAAGAGTGGGTTCTTTTTTGTTTAATTGACTAATATTGAAATGACTGAACAATGCTGAAGTTCTGAGGTGACATTCTGCAGTGAAGCTGTTAATGAAAATCCAAGAAGTTCTGTATTGTGGGTATGTATTTTTTGTGTATAGTATAACAAGCTTGCTTCACTGGTATGTTTGCGGGAAGCAGTGTTTTGTTATTTTAAAAGAAAAAAGTAATTGTGCATGTACTTGTATTCTATGGCTTGTTCAATTGTTTTTCTTAAATAATAGAACTATGTTTTGCATTCTCTATTAGCTATTTGCTTTTAGGTAAAGGTAAAGGTTTCCCCCTGATGTTAAGTCTAGTTGTGTCTGATTCTGCGGGTTGGTGCTCATCTCCATTTCTAAGCCGAAGAACTGATGTTATCCATAGGTCATATGGACGGCATGACTACATGGAGCACCGATACCTTCCCACCAGAGCGGTACCTATTTATATACTCACATTTGAATGTTTTAGAACTGCTAGGTTGGCAAAAGCTGGGGCTAACAGTAGGAGCTCACCCCTCCCTGATTTGAACTGTGAACCTTTTAGTCAGTAAATTCAGCAGCTCAGCGGTTTAACCCTCTGTGCCACCCGGGGCTTTCACATGTATTTATATTGGATTTATAGCCCTTCTTTCTCCCACAATACTTTATAAGTTATACAACATGACCCCCCCCCCCCCCCATATGCATGGGAGTTATGTTTCTGGAATTTGTATGGATATGTGAAACTGCAGATAATAATGAACTGTATTGAAATAAAGAATTCATAGGATTGTATGGGAAGACTTAGAAAATGCCTAGTGATGACATAAATTGGCTGCTGTAGATAAAAGTGCAAACCTAGGTCATTAGTAGGGAATCAAATTTGACAGATTTGTTCATCCATGAATTTAACTGTTGTTCTCGAAATGTATCCCAAAATCAGAGCCTTGTAGGTGCTTGGTAAAGAGAGAAATTGGCAGGAAAAGGGAGAAATCTGAGTATTTGTTTGAGAAATTTGTATTTTTTGAGAGTATATCTAATGCATAAAAAACCTCTTGGGCACCTCAACTTTTTAGTGGGGAATTGATTTCAAATACAGCTAGTGTATGTGTGTGTGAACAGGTGGGCACAAATGTCATCCCAAATCCTCAAATTTTGTGTGTACTTGTGATTTTTCTGAATATACTTTGGAGAGCAAGATTTTTAAGCAACTTGCGTGCTTGTGTTTAAAAGAACGGGGCAATGTTCACAGAAAATATTTGTTAAACAGTTTCTTAAATGAAGTTTCCTTGCAGCTAATACTGAATGTAAACATATTATTCACACTGGAGCTAATGTAAATTAGGTCAGAGAGAAGTTGACAATATTGAAATATCTCTTAAGCTGGGATCTCCCCAGATGTGTCCCAAATGTTCTGCTTTGCTCATAGATGCCAACATCTGGGATTTGTCAGATTTTGTCAAATTTTCTCCAGGACAGGGAAGCTTACATTTTCCCATTTCATAGAGAGCTTCCACCATTATTAAAAAAATGTGTCAGAAAAGAAGATCCTGAAAACTTTGAACATAGGTATAATTGCACATAACTAGTTGGCATTTCATATGCTCAGTCAAATACCTAGATGCAAAACTGCATCTCTAGAAAGTTTGAACTGCTTAATATTTATCAATCCTCTCATCTGAAATTGTGAAATGTGCCTAATGATAAATGGATGCATCCTTTTGCTGTTCTTATTAAACATATGGAGCCAGAGATAAATGTTCACTCATCGAGCAAAGTTCCTAGGAGGACAAGAATTCTTTAAAAGAAAATGAAACGAGCTTGACATTTATAGGAGAAATGTAATTGTGCTGCCCCACTGGAATGATCATTTTCCGAGAGTAACAGCTCTGCGTGGCAAAATTGTAAATTTTCCTGCTGGGGAGATGGGTATAATATATTTATCTCCAATGATTGACATCTTGCTTAGCAGCATAATGTGATAGGATGATTGACCACATCCAGTTCTAGATCTGGATTCTACAGATGGAGAATAAAGCCTCTCAATATGTGGCAGAAAGTGTATCACAGAAGCAGTGCTGCTATGTAATATTTATGTAGCACCAAATATGAGTTAAGAACGACACAAAACAATGAAAAAAGGCTCAATACTGAGGCAGAATGAGACAGCCATGGGCCATTTTGTTCTTTCACATCGCAGTTCAAATGGAGTCATAATTTGCTGCAAAATGACCCCACTTTGTACAGGCTGTCCCACATTCTTAAAGTGTGGAGGGAATTGTGTGTCCTCATTTAATAGGTATTCACTGTGCATGCAGCATTGTTCTAAGTGTATAAAATGCTTCACAATCCCCAGCTACCTTCAATTTTATTGTTGTGTATCCTCAAAACCACCCTGAGATATAATTTTGCCTGTGAGGTAATGGTACACCGAAGGCAACTGCGCCATGTTAACAGGTGAGAAGTTATTGGAAGCTTCTGTATTAAAACCTAACACCTGGACTTGTCTTAGCTTGTTTTCCAGCTGAAATGAAAAGACATGTTTGTGGTTTTACAGAATAAGCCTTCACCCAGCTGGCTCCCACTGTTTTGGTTTCACTATAAAACATCAAGAAGCATTTTGCCCTGAAGGGAGGATGAGAAAAGCAAGAACAGTCTGGCAAATGGCCCACCAGGTAGCTCTTGGTATTCTGGTGGAGATGTCCCACCCAACGGCCACCTCAGCACTACTCAAGTACTGTCTTGTCTTAAGGAAGGAAGAGGTCTAACTTTCAGTATGGGTTTTCGGAGAAGAAGCAATGAAGATTTTATTAAGAAATGGAGACTTGCATTTGGATATCTAGAAAAGAAGTAGTCATAACTGGAATTTATTAATGTAGAATAAGGGTAGATTTTTGTGTGATACTTTCACACTGGGTGGTACGGGAAGTCATGGGTGGTGGTTCATGAGTGGGTGGAGGGGGTGGGGTGGGGTTCGGGGGAATTGCATACCTGTATTATGTGTATTATGATTTTATGATTTTATTGCCGTATTTTAATATGTTTTACCAATGTTTTTACTATTTTTATGTCAATGTTTATTTTCATTTGCATAGGGATTTTTGCTGTTTGTTGTGTTTATGTTCTTTATTGTATTTGTTTGGGCTTTTGCCCCATGTAAGCCGCCTGTCACACCTCAGATTAGTTCACCTTGCTATAGACACCCAGTCAAACACAGGAGAAAGTCTTTTGTAGTTTTATTGAGCAAAAGCAGATATAAATCAAAACAGGCAATAAAAAAGTCAATAAAAATCCATTAGTCCATGAGCCATAATAATCCACAAGTCCATAAGCCAAAACAGTAAACGATAGATCCCAAAGAACAAAGGCCCAAAGGTTTCAAAGATCCAGGAACAATAATCTTTTCTTAAGCATGAAGCAAGAACATCCACACAGATGAAGTGAGGATTTGCTTTGACAAAAATCTAACGGCAAATACACACTTTTAAAAGCACCCCAGAAATGCATTCCTCTTTCCTGAGGAAGCCTCTCTTTTTCCCGCCAATCTCACACTCCTACGAGGTTGAACTCCCTTCCATAACAACCGGTCCGCCCTAGATAATTCAAGGTCCTCGTTATCTCGTACCTGAACCGGGGCTTGAGACATCTCTTGCTCATTAATTCCCATGGGAATATCATTCTGGCTGTTATCTATGGCTTGTGGGGTCAACAGTTCATTCTGCTCAAACTGCATTTCTTGAACCTCTGAATCAGCCTGTGTTCTCATTTCTATGCCATCATCCTGAAATTCATCCTGCATCCCCTCGTCTGACTCATCTGGCTCTTGTATCTGAAACCCAGAATCCCCTTCTTCATCCTCACTCTGGCTATACTGTGGCTGAGTCACAACACCACCCTGAGTCCCTTTGGGGAGATGGAGGCAGGGTATAAGAATAAAGATGATGATGATGATGATTAGATTATAAAACTTTTAACCAATTTTTTTCAGAACTTTTTTTCTTCTGTAGCTTGTTTTTACTGCTTTAGCTTATGTTGCTTAATATTTTTTTAGGAAGGATGTGACTGGTGTGGTTCCATTCTGTGGCCTGTCATAGTGACGTAACCTTCTGTATTTCGTAGCTGAGTTCAGTACGAACAGATAGGACAGTTCGTACTGAGTGTATTCTGGATGCCCCTATGCACATGATTGCTTTCATTATGTTAACTGGAGCCCCCGGTGGTGTAGTGGTTTAAAGCCTTGTGACTTGAAGGTTGGGTTGCTGATCTGAAAGCTGCCAGGTTTGAATCCCACCTGGGGAGAGCATGGATGAGCTCCCTCTATCAGCTCCAGCTCCACACGGGGCATGAGAGAAGCCTTCCACAAAGATGATAAAAACATCAAAACATCTGGGCGTCCCCTGGGCAATGTCCTTGCAGATGGCCAATTCTCTCACACCAGAAGCGACTTGCAGTTTCTCAAGTTGCTCCTGACACGAAAAAAAATTATGATAAACTGAATATCAAATGAACTACCAAAGGTGGCTATTTCTCTATCTTTGTCTCTTTGACAAAGTCCTGGAATCAGAATTGTGGATAAGGAGACAGAGTTTTCATCGTCATCAACCTGGGTCACTTTAGATCAGTAGTTTCCTATTTTTGTTCCCCAAATCTTTAACTAACCAAGTAGCCATGCTAGTTGAAGGTTTCTGGAAGTTCAAATTCATCTATATTGGAAGATATAAGTTGAGAAGCCCCTGCTTTTTAATGTTTTGTCTTACAACTCTCATTAACCCTGAACAGTATAGCCTTTTGAATGGAGTTTCAAAGCAAAATATCTAGACACCCCAATTGAGGAAAGCTAGACCAATTATAGTAAAATTTCCTGGAGACAGAAGAGTGTGTGTGCTTGTTTTCTTATGGAATTTTATAAAGCAATAGGGCTTCTAATAATACTATATAAATTAAGTAATTAAATAAAACACAGCATAGCAGCTTATATAGAAGTCAGCCAGTATTTGCACAGCTTGATTTGTTAATTGGGAAAATCCACTTTTGTTCAGTTCAGTACATTTTTTTGTATTAGCTTAGTAGTATAGAAGGTGGGATTGTAATCACCAATTATGGAAGATGATTCTGAATGCTATAGCACATATATGAAAGCAGCAGATACAATATTTCATTATTCTGTTGTGTGATTTCTTACTTTAATCAAAGATGCATTGAGAATAAATGATTTCCAAGAAGACTTTCCAGGATCATTATTTTGTATCTTAAATCTGCTTTGTGTTGGCAGATGAATTAAGTGGACCAAAATACACACGCGCACACACATGTGACATTAAGCAATCAGATTTATGCAGAATTTAGCAACGAAATAAGAATTACAAATGACCTGAAGTCATTAGCACTTTCAACACCCAGTGCTTATGATAATGCTAACTGCTAGTGTAACCCATTGAAACAATTATACCATAATATATAATGTATGAATTCTTTTTAAAGATTGTATCATTTCACCAAATAAACCCAAATATTAGGTTCAAGGGTTTAATTTAAATGAAACAATTTAAACACAGGCAGACAATTTGCTAGCTCTTTATTCATCTATGGAGCTGGTTTAAAAAATGTCTCCTGAGAGAACTCTGATCCTTCAGACATCTCATGCTGAGTTGCAAAATTTTCAGGCTGGTTATACTCTTTCTGTAAAAGCATCTTGTATCAGCTTTGAGACTATATGGGAAAAAGAAGCATGCACATTCATAGGCAAAGATCACACACACTGGATAAAATGTCTTTTAAGCAGGCAACCTATCATTTAAGTAGGCTTGATGAGACCTTATGTATATTGGATACATACTCACCCATCACATCCAGATCTCTCCTTCCTTTATGAAATAAAATAATTCATCTTTGACTTATGACAGAGCAGAGGAGGGACTCCTTCCAATCTGTGAAATTCTCTCACATCATTGTCTTTCTTTAAAAAATTTTTTTTGGCAGATCTTGCACAACCACACAAATTTGTGACCTTTGTTCAAATGCATAAAAACATCTTTTTGGTCCTGTAAATCTGTGTAGTTCCCAAAACAAAAAAAGGAAACAATAATGGGAAAGTGATTTCTTTAAAAAAAATCTACTATTACAGTACAGTAGAATCTCACTTATCCAAGACTCGCTTATCCAAGATTCTGGATTATCCAAGGCATTTTTGTATTCAATGTTTTCAATATATCATGATATTTTGGTGCTAAATTCGTAAATACAGTAATTACAACATAACATTACTGCATATTGAACTACTTTTTCTGTCACATTTGTTGTATAACATGATGTTTTGGTGCTTAATTTGTAAAATCATAACCTAATTTGATGTTTAATATGCTTTTCCTTAATCCCTCCTTAATATCCAAGATATTTGCTTATCCAAGCTTCTGCCGGCCTGTTTAGCTTGGATAAGTGAGACTCTACTGTACTTATAAAAATCAATACAGTAACACCAACAAAATGGAAACACAGTAAATGTAGAGAAATAAAACACTTATGGTCTATAAACCACACACTTCAGTGTGAAACCCACAATCTGTTAGGACTTCATCACATGGGGATTCCAAGAGCACAGTTCCTGGATGGAGCCCACCGGATCCTTTCACACGATTCACAGCTACTTCTGACAGGGCTCCGTCCAGAGCCTGTGCTCTCAGTATCCTACAATGGAGCAAGAAGAACACGGGAAGCTTCCCATGTTCTCTTGCTACCAATGAGAATAGCACAGGACAGACAGGCAGTGTCACTTTCCCCCATGTGCCACACGGACTCTACGCAATGCCCAGTGAATCCACCTTCTTGTTGCACCCCAAGGCAGCATGAGCACTGGAAACCAGACAGAGACCAATAACCATATAATATCTTTATTAAAATAATTATAAATTCAGGAATGAATAAGTGGAAAGATTGAGTAGAAAAGGCATGAATTAATCCAAAGAGTTTAAGAGAAATGTCCAATATTATTGTCCAAAGTCCAGAAACCAAAACATGCTCAAAACTGTTGGAAAGTTCTTGAGCGGGGAACAACGAGGAAACAAGGCTGAAAAGCAAAGTCCAAAGTCACTAGGAAGTCTTTGATATCAAGGCAGGAACGAGACGAAGCTAAGACCAAACTTGATTCAGGAACAAGGCATGGAAGTAGATTTACTCCGGGTCTACTCAGGAGTCGCAGCTCAGCTTGGCCACCAGGAACAGGAAACATGGCTTAGTAGAATCAGGAGCTAGAGTACGTGAACTATTCTCAGGAAATAGCTACGTTGACATCGCAAAGTGTTCACAGTGCAAGACACTTTTATGGAACTTAGATCTGATCACAAAGAAGGGAAGCCAAACTCCCCAGAGGTTCCTAAGGGAATCTTCTATCCATAATCCCCTCGAGATGCCAAGCGGTTACTCCTGTGGAGCCCTTGTTTTTCTGATCTCTGGCGATGCAGAAACTCCCTTCTGTTGAAGGGCACATTCTCTGGGGAACTAAGAACATCTGGTTCAGCCATGGGAGTAATATTTCCAGTTTCTCTCCCAATTAAGGAATCATCCGAGCTATCAACAGCCGGCAGCTGTAATTGGAAGGAGCTCTGCGGACTAGGTAAAAAGTCAGAATAAGCTTCATCCTGGTCAAAGTTCATTTCTGAATCAGGTTCAGAAACCAAAGGTGGCTGGGGTATGACAGTTCTGTTACCTGTGTTAGGGATCCACTTTTTTCAATAGGAAATCCATGGTCTGGCAATGCAAGCCCCCACAATCTGTTAATCTAGTTCTTTCAATGAGAAACCCAAAATCTGTAATATCACTTCTGCCATGCAATCCCCATGATCTGGTAAACCACTTTTGGCCATGCAAACACCACAATTTGTTAATTGATTGCTATCTGCTGACAACCTGCAGATGGGTATACTATCACACATCAAAAACCTCTCTTCTGACACATGTGGAGAAATAAAGGATGAGTGGAGTCAATTGTTTCCTCTATTTAGGAAAGACACTGTTAGCAGATCCTTTGTTTATGGTTGCCTACAGATTACCTATGAAAGAGTCCATATATCAAGTGATAGGATCTACGAGCTTCAGTATGTAATGGGCATTGAAACTGGGGTATATGAATGTTTAATAAGGTTTTTAGTCTACTTTCTCAGATATGTGGAGTGAAGTGCCTAAGAACTGATATTTATGAGCAGACTGGGGTGTAACTAGCAATAGAAAGGCAAGGCTGGTGGATATGTTTGATGAGATTGCATATTTGAAGGTAGTCATTTTGCTTTAAAAAGGTAATGCAGGATCAATGCAGAGAGTATTCTTCCAGAAAACTATTTTTCAGCCTCTGCTGCTTGAAATGCCATCTCTCTTTGTGTAATGCTGGGTGGAATTTGGTTGTTCTTTACACAGTATTTTATCTAATTACTTTAAATTACCATAATGCTATTGCATAGAAATTGAAACTACTTATTATATTGTAGTTGCTGATACTATTGAAGATCTAGACACTTGCTTTGCTTTCCCACAATTTTCTAGGATAATTATTGGCTATGCATATATAACATCTAAAGAAGTAGTTTTTTAGTAGATATAGGTTTGTAACTATAGTCACAGCCAAAGAACTTAAGCTTTTAATTATTGTTATTTCTAATATGAGTACAACACTGATATAAAAGGAATATCAACCCCTTTAATTGAAACAATTTAACAATGTAAACAAGGAAAAATAGACTGATAATGACTGAAAATGCTCTGCCATTTATTACAGTCCTTTGCCATTTTTGTAACTTTCAAGGCTTTACACAACCATTCATTTGAAGTGGAAATAGCATGGGTGCCCAAGTTTCTAACCAAGGAAACCCACAACAGTAGTCAACAAACTTTGAATCATTTTTAATGTCTAGAATATTACTTATCTACAGAATATTCAGAGACTCACAGGGTATAGAGGTGTGCAATTTGGTTAAACTCCATTCCGTTTTCACCCCCAGTGGCGTAGTGGGTTAAAGCCTTGTGACTTGAAGGTTGGGTTGCTGACTTGAAGGCTGCCAGGTTCGAATCCAACCTGGGGAGAGCACGGATGAGATCCCTCTATCAGCTCCAGCTCCATTTGGGGACATGAGAGAAGCCTCCCACAAGGATGGTAAAAACATTGAAAACATCCGGGAATCCCCTGGGCAACATCCTTGCAGACTGCCAATTCTCTCGCACCAGAAGCGACTTGCAGTTTCTCAAGTCCTTCCTGACATGAAAAACAAAAACAAAAACTTGACCGGAGATTTTTTTTTTTGAGAGCCTCCTGAATTTGGTCAGGAAAAAAATCCTTTTGTCAAACTGACAACCAAAAGATCTGGGAAGATCTGGCCCATTGGTGGCAATGGGGAACTTACGAGGCTCCCCTTTTCGTCATTTTTAGGGTATCAGTCTTAAGAAACCATCCTTTCTGGGATCGTTTCTCCTTACCTCCTTCAATAAGAACTGGATTGAAGCCATCAGACATAAGAAACCACCCTTTCTGGGAATGTTTCCCCTCATATCCTTCAAGAATATCTGGATTAAAGGCACCAGACTTAAGAAACCACCCTTTCTGGAATCTGTGTTGCTCTGAGTTTCCCAGGCTCTATGGTCATGTTCCAAAAATATTCTTTTCTGACGTTTCACCCACATCTATGGCAGGCATCCTCAAAGGTTGTAGGTATATTGGAAACTATTATAGTGAGGTTTATATATCTGTGGAAGGTCCAGGGTGGGAGAAAGAAGTCTTGTCTGCTGGAGAAAAGTGTGAATGTTGCAATTAATCACCTTGATTAGCATTTAATGGCCTTGCAGATTCAAGGTCAGGCTAATTCCTGCTTGGGGGGACCCTTTGTTGGGAGGTGTGAGCTGGCCCTGATTGTTTCATATCTGGAATTCCCCTGTTTTCAGAGTGTTGCACTTTATTTACTGTCCTGATTTTAGAGTTTTTAAATGCTGGTAGTCAGATTTTGTTCATTTTCATGGTTTCCTCTTTTCTGTTCAAGTTTACTTTATTACAGTGAATGACCAGCTCATAAGAAGAGGGACATACCGATTGAAATCCACAAACATGTAGACAATTCCTCCTTTCTGTTGAAATTGTCCACATGCTAGTGGATTTCAATGGCTTCTCTGTGTAGTCTGACATGGTAGTTGTTAGAGTGGCCCAGCATTTCTGTGTTCTCAAATAATATGTGTCCAGGTTGGTTCATCAAGTTTTTTTTCTATGGCTGACTTCTCTGGTTGAATCAGTCTGCAGTGCCTTTCATGTTCCTTGATTCGTGTTTAAGCAATGCTGTGTTTGGTGGTCCCACAGCTGTATGGTATATGGTAGATTCATGAAGAAGTGAGAGGATCCCTCTTATCCTTTGCTGAATGAAACATCTGTTGGATTTCTTTACTGGGTCTGTAGATAGTTTGTGGCCATACAACCTGGAAAATTCACAGTAACCCAGTGATTCTGGCCATGAAAGTCTTTGACAACTTTCTGGGATTGTTTGTCCTCAACAACTTTTGAGGCACCCTTTTTGAACACTTATTTCAATTGGAGCCAGACCACCTAAAGGAGCATTCGCCATTCTTAAAAAAATTACCTCCTCATTTTATGGCGGCTTTACAAATGGTAAGATATCTCTACCCCACATTTAAAGCATGCCTCGTCTGAAGGGTACAATTGGTGGCAGTTTCTTAATCGTGTAGAAAGTAAACTGCTAATTTATTGCTATTTGAGTCAAAAAGCAAGGCAAGCCACACTGAGCTGCTGGCACTGAAAATTTAGATCACAGATTTGTCTCTCTAAAAAGTCTGTTCACAATAGAAAAATAGAAGCCCAGTTTGGCTAATAGGCATGTTATGGCTTTCTTCTGTTCTGTGAGCCCTGTTCAACAGGCAGGTCTTAGAGGAAAACCTAGTGTGCATGCATGTGTGGTTGCCTCTCCACGCTCCATGTGTAGCCGAAATAAACCAAAAGCAGTCATTTTCAGCAGAAAATGTAGTCTGTTGCAGCTGGAAAAAAAATGGCAGCAGAGCCTGTGCCATTTTGGCTGCCCCAAAGAGCCGGAACAGCCAGAGCCCGTTTTGGAAAATGGATCTATGCACAGCCCTAGTATATAGCTAGTGCATCCTTATTGATACTGCATATATACCTTTCATAAAAATAGGGGAATAGGGGAATATTCTTACTAAATGTACATGAAATCAGTTTTGTTGTTATCATATCACCAGTTCCATCTTTATAACTCTTAGAGAGAGAGAGATGATTAAATTATTCACTTTCAGATGATATTGATATAACTTCTTAGAGAGATTATCTTTAATTTTAATAGAAGATGAACATTCTAATCCCATGAAAATAATTTTATCCACAAATGTGGTTTAATAGGATGGCTAATCACTGTTATCTTTATTTTTCCTCTCTAATTAACAAATTGGTCTGTGATAATAAACCTGTATCCTTATTTTGTCCATAATGTAATTGATCAAAAGCAGTTCAATCTGAATTCAGAACATTATTACACAGTAGTGAATGAACTTAACTGATCATATTGCAGCTGGAGTTATGCCTGTCCTAATTTGCGTAGTATTAACTACATGCCTCATTACTAACTATTTGTACAAACTTTGGAATATTAGGCCTGTGTTAGGGTTATTTGGGTAACCTTCAGAAAGATCTCATTGGATAGATCACATCAGCTCTAGTTGCTTAGATATGGTTATGATTCTCGATGAGCGAGCAGATGAAGACTCGTAGATGGCATATGTTCTGTATCATCAAAACTAGGGTTGATGGGGAAAAACTGATGCCATTTTTGAAATTATCAGGTCAAATATACTCAGAAACAGGTTTAACATTTGAAACATCAAAATGTGTGTTGGCACCAAAACATGTGATAAGATTTCAGAACTGCAGTTACTGATTCAAAGTGTGGCATATGGTTTATCATATTCAGATTTAGTGTCTGCATGTATATGCTGATTCCTCTGATATTCTATAATGGAATTTGTATTCTGTTTGATAAGCTATTTTTGATATCTAAAAAGCTAGATACTGCCTGGTTTATCTGTGTACATATACTGTGGACCTCCTTCAGCAATTACCTGGAAAGGACACATTCACACATAATAGGCGTTAACACCTATGTCACTAGCAGTATTGTGTCCATAGTTTCCATCCAATTCATTAAATTTCCTTTTTAGCAACAATCTTTCATTTGGATAATTACCTTAAACAACTTGTCTAATTTTACCCAACAAACAACTCCAAAGCTTTGATGTGCATATACACTAAAAAATACCTCTAGCACAGTTGCTGATTTGATTGATTGTTTCATTGACTGATTGACTTGAATACAAAAGTATTTCTATCTTGCCTTATATCCAAGTATTTTTGAGTGATGTAAAGTAACATTAATGTTAATTTGAAATATGTTAAAGCAGTCAAATAAGCCACTCACGACAGAGTGAACATGTGAAAGAGATTCCCAAATAAAGCTGCCTGTGGATTAAGATTGGCAGGAGAAATCATTTTCTCAGTTCCACAACTTTTAGAGGTACATCTAGTGCAGATAAGGGAGAGGGCCTTTGGCTCCATCTATACTCTCATATAATGTAGTTTTGGTCATATAATGCAGTTCGAAACTGTATTATAGGTTTCCCCTGACATTAAGTCTAGTTGTGTCCAACTCTGAGGGTTGGTGCTCATCTTCATTTCTAGGCTGAAGAGCTGGCATTGTCTGTAGACAACTCCAAGGTCATGTGGCTGGCATGATTGTATGGAGCACTGTTATCTTCCCACCAGATCAGTACTTATTTTTTGATATTTTATTTATGGTTTTAAATATACATAAAAAGTGGTGGAACAATATTTGAAAATAGATAAGAAAAAGAAAAAGAAAGTATATTAAAAAAAGGAGAGAAATAGAAAAAAGAAAAATAAGAGGAAAACCCCCGCCACCAAAACTGTTGATCCCTTCCAGCTCCTCTGCATTGCGAGGTGTGTTTTCTGACCTAAATATTTGCCGGCAAAACAACCGTATACCTCTAAAAGCCAAGGGTTGCCTATTCACGCGTATCACACTAGTTCTATTTTCCTTCCTTTCAAATATTGTCTCAGCTTGTTCCAGTCTGTCTTTTGACCTGTTGAAATACTCTGTGATATCCATAGTGTTAATGTGTCCATATTTTTTATATCTAATAGTCTTAGTATCCATTGTTCTATAGAGGGATTTTCTTGCGTTTTCCATAATTTTGCTATACATATCCTAGCTGCCGTTGCCATATATATGAAAAGCTTTTCCGTATTTAGATCCATTGGAAAATCTGTGATTCCTAAATGAAAGTACTCCGGTTTTAGTTCAAACTTATTTTGTAGTATTTTCTCCATTTCTTTGTGAATTATCCGCCAGAACCCTTTTACCTTCTTACACCACCACATATGTATAAAGTCACCCTTGTGTTTCTCACACTTCCAACATTTCCCGTCACCTTTACCCTTATTAAATTTAGCCAGCTTCTCCGGTGTGATGTGCCATCTGTACAAGATTTTGTACCAGTTTTCCTTCAGTTCTGTTGAGTATGTAAATTTTAGTTTTCTTTTCCAAATTTGGAACAGATCAGTACCTATTGATTGATCCCGCTCCCTGGATTCAAACCACTGACCCTTCAGCCAGCAAGTTGGAGCCCCTGGTGGCACAGTGGGTTAAAGCCTCGTGACTTGAAGGTTGGGATGCTGACCTGAAGGCTGCCAGGTTCGAATCCAACTGGGGGAGAGTGCAGATGAGCTCCCTCTATCAGCTCCAGCTCCATGTGGGGACATTAGAGAAGCCTCCCACAAGGATGGTAAAAACATCAAAAACGTCCAGGCGTCCCCTGGACAATGTCCTTGCAGATAGTCAATTCTCTCACACCAGAAGCAACTCGCAGTTTCTCAAGTTGTTCCTGAGATGAAGAAAAAGTCAGCAAGTTCAGTAGCTCAATGGTTTAACCCGCTGTTGCACTGGGGCACCCAGTATAGATGCTGTTTAACACCACTGAACATCTTATATGAGTCTACACTGACCATATAATGCAATTTCAAACTGAATTATACAGTTGTGTAGATATCGCCTTTCTCAATGGCTGTCCCAGTACTATGGAACTTCATTTCAAAAGAGATTAGACATGCCTCCCCCTGTTGTTGTTCTGTTAGCAAACAAAGATTGAGGGAAAGCTCTAAAACTCTCTCTGGCTGAGAATGCTAAATATCTCTCCCTAAACTGAGAATCTCAGAATTCGGTAGGATTGAACTATGACAGTTAGAAATGAAATCATAGCATTATAATTATGTTTTTTTAAAGGCCCTTAGTCTGCTCTCTGAAGCTATCATCTCACTTTGCTTAATAGTAGGGCTAGTTCAGGAAACAACACACCACAAGCGATCTCTAAGTATTTCAAACTCTACCTCTTTTCCTTTGCAATTGAAGACTTTATCTCACCTTTTTCAAAACTGTGAAGCATATGCATCATTTTTTAAAATTAAGAATTTTCGGATCCCGACTAGAAAAGGCTTATGTGTAACGCAAATATAAGTGCCATGAGAAGTGCAGCAATCAGGTGACAATTTCAACCTGCATTATTTTCTGCTTGGAAAGAAAAATAGAGGATGTACTTGCAGAGGTTTTCCTGCAGTACTTTTCACTGAGTCATGTTGTGCATTTCCATTTTATCATGAATAACTTCCAACTGCATAACTTAGATAAAGCCTAATTTGTCTTCCAAAATGCAGGGAAAGGAGCCATACATTCAGAGCACTGCAACATGATTTATATCACTGCATTATTATTGTAACTTGCTCTGAATCAATTTGAGAGTGCACGCTAAAGGGAACATTGATTGCTTGCTACTGGCGCTTCGGTTGCAGTCGTCAATCGTATAACATAGACTTGTCTTGGGGTATGTATAATTATCCTGCAATTGTATGATGAACATATTTATCTTCTATGAAGTGCCTGATCAAATGGCCAGTTTATGGAAATTTTCGTCCTGCCCTGTCCACAGCCGCTATGACAAATTGGACTGTCTCCCACCGTGATTTTAGAGGAGCTCTCCTACCAGTCGTGTGCTCCTATGCTGTTGAGCTAGAAGATTAATGAAAATATAAATTTAGCTCCTCTTGTTAGATTTCCCCCTCTGTTTTGAGCTGGGGTAAACATTCTGTATGCTTGACTTAATTTACTAATATCACTTGACCTGTTTTTCAATCACATGCTGGTTTCACTCACTGATGAGACAAAATGATGTTTTTTTTCTCATAAATATGGATTCTAAATTGATATGTGATGAGATTTTAGTTTAAAATGCTTTAAGAGGCATTGAACACGTCCAGTTTTGATTTACTTGCTGTTCAAGGGATGGAAGACTTTTGGCCCAAATCACTAATGATTTGGGTCTTGTACAACAACTTATAATCTGTACAAGGTCTTCTCAGTGCTTGACAAACAATGAAAACAGCCATTTCAGGGATGGGCAATAAGGTATGTTAGGATCTACTGATAGATCTCTGCAAGTCTGCAGTTTAGGGAAATGGTTATATCTAATGTCATCTAGGATTTATTTATTTTATTATTTACAGTATTTATATTCTGCCCTTCTCACCCTGAAGGGGACTCAGGGCGGATTACAATGAACACATATATGGCAAACATTCAATGCCAACAGACAAACAACATATATAGACAAACACAGAGGCATTTAACATTTTTTTCCAGCTTCACGATTCCGGCCACAGGGGGAGCTGTTGCTTCACTGTCCACTAGTGGCTGTACTTCCTCATTCCTTTCCTCGTGTTTTGCTGGCAGTTTTATGATGTTGTAAATTAGTTAAATTAGCCTCCCGCATAAAGCGTACCTAAATTTCCCTAATTGACAGATGCAACTGTCTTTCGGGGCTGCATAGGTCAACAGCAAGCCGGGCTATTTAATGGTTGGGGCTTAACCCGACCTGGGCTTCGAACTCATGACCTCTCGTTCAGTAGTGATTTATTGCAGCTGGTTACTAGCCAGCTGCGCCACAGCCCGGCCCATACTATTGCATCAGCCTCTTCCATCTACAAGATATTTCATTATTTATGTACAGTAGAGTCTCACTTATCCAACATAAATGGGCCGGTATAACGTTGGATAAGCGAATATGTTGGATAATAAGGAGAGATTAAGGAGAAGCCTATTAAACACCAAATTAGGTTATGATTTTACAAATTAAGCACCAAACATCATGTTATACAACAGAAAAAGTAGTTCAATATGCAGTAATGCTACGTTGTAATTACTGTATTTATGAATTTAGCACCAAAATATCAAGATGTATTGAAAACATTGACTACAAAAATGCGTTGGATAATCCAGAACGTTGGATAAACGAATGTTGGATAAGTGAGACTGTACTCTATGTGTAAATTGCAAATACACCAGGAAAGAGTGCTACAATATTACTAATAAGTTTTACACCACATTTTGCAATAATGTAGGGTTTAGTCCAAAGTGCTTAGTTACTTTTGGGTTTCAGTAACATGAAAGCAATTCAAAAGCCATAGAAAGGAACGGAAATCTCATTCCATGTCTTTCTTGGAATGCGGAGGATGGAACTCAATATAAGGGTGCTTCCAGATAGCGCCAAAATGTGAACTTTAAAAGCGGGGCAAAAAAAAAACCTGGGACCTGATAGTAAGTCTACACAAAGACCTGTCAGTCCCGGGAAATGCCCCCCACCATCTCACACTTACCTTTGAAGCAGATCAAGATAGAGGGGAGACAAGGGAAATCCATCAGAAATTTTATTTTTGTCTGTGGCTCCATTTGTTGACAGCCCAATCAGCTGTTTTGGGCTTCTAAAATGTGCACGTGCACTGGAGCAGTCCACACAGGGGGAAAGGAAGAAAATTGCGTGCTTTGCATGACTGCAGGGATATACCGTCATGCGAAGATGCACATTGTTTGAGCGGAATTGGCTTTTAATCACAGTTTTAAAACATGCACTTTTCAGCTGTTAATTGATTCTGCCTGCATTTTTGCTTAACATCGTCCCCCCCCCCCCCCCCCCCAAAATCCTGGTAACTTCTGGGATTTTTGCTGCAACATCCATATAATGTACTGACTTGAAATTCATGATTTTTTGTGTTGTCGAAGGCTTTCATGGCCAGAATCACAGGGTTGTTGTGTGTTTTCCTGGCTGTTTGGCCATGTTCCAGAAATATTCTCTCCTGACATTTCGCCCACATCTATGGCAGGCATCCTCTGAGGTTGTGAGGTATGTACCTCACAACCTCTGAGGATGCCTGCCATAGGTGTGGGCAAAACGTCAGGAGAGAATACTTCTGAACATGGCCATACAGCCTAGAAAACACACAACAACCCTATTCATGGTTTTTGTTGGTTCATTTGGAAGTCCCAGTACAAATAGAGTTGGACCTAGTTGTAATCTGCAAAATATCTCTTGCAACCAATTTTCTATCCAGCTCCAAATTTTTTATTCTTTTTTATATGTCTACCTTCATACCCAGGAAAGTACCTTGGTGTGTTTTACATTTCCAGTGTAAATTTTAGCGTCCTTGTACATCCTTGCCAATTTGACTGGGGTCAGGTACCATCTATACCTCATGTATATAAATTATCTTTCATGTCAAACCTCAAGACATCTTTAAGTTCTTTTGACACATTCTCTCCCATCTCTGCAGCACAATGTTCTGTCCAATATTTTTCCACAAAGAGTATGGCCTTTCTTGGTGGATGATCCCGAGTTTCAAACTTAGTATTCCATCACACTTCAGTGAACTGATTGTAACAATATTTAAATAGTGTGCTGTTTTCTTTTTTTCCATTGTTCTATTTTAAATATATATTTATAATTATATGCACAGTATTATCAAATTTGTAATTACTGTAATTTTAAATATATTTTATTGACGTTTTTGAATGTTTTAATTGGTTTTAGTTTTAATATTCTGTCAGCTGTCGGAGTCTCAATAATAGAAATAAGCTGGGATATTGATGATGGTGGTTGTGATGATATTGTGCAATGTGAAAGGGCAAGGAGAAGAAAAACTGCATCAGCTATAGCAGCAGGAAACAAAATGGATCCATACCTCTCTTACAACTTTATCAGATGCACATGGGTAAAGCGGACAGGGGGGAAGTGTGGGAGAGTGAAGGGAACCACCAGGCTCTGTTCCCTCTCATGGGTGTCCGTGTTCTTTCTTCCCACACCATTTCCCAATCTGTCACCACGGCCCCTTCACCTCCTTTTCCCTTCTTCAATGAGGAGTCAGGTCAACACCCAACTCCTCTGAGTTCTGTTTCTCTCCGCTGCCACAACGCTGTCACAGAGCCCCACCGGAGGTAGCCCTGCTTCATGTGATGGGCTCTGTGGGACTCCGTTCCAGCAGCAGAGAGAAGTGGAAAGAAGATGCTTGAATGTTTCTGTGTATCAGAAATACAAACCCCCCCCCCCCAATCAGCTGTTAGATCCCAGCCAGCCATGGCACCAGGGTCTGCAGTGATTCAGGACATGAACTTTGACACAAATGATTTTGAGGACTATACTAACATTTTCCCCTCTACAGAGGGGCCTCTGCAGCTGCAGGAGCCCAGAGAGATTGACTGAAGAGACTCACTAATTGGGGAGGATTCTTCTACTCCTTCTTCGCTGATAGAGCCAGATGTTGTTGAGACGCCTGAGAATGCGAGTTTTAATTGTAGAGATTTTGTGACCAGAGAGCGAAGTGCAAAATGGGGGTTCCGCCGGAGCCAGAGATTAACGAACAGATGGGATAATGGTTAGTGTTCCCATGAGAAAGTTCTGAGAGTTCGTACTCCCTAATTGTGGACAGTCTGAAATCTGTTAAAAGTGTTTTGCCCAGTAGTTTTCTTGCGGTGTCAACTTTGCTTTTCCTTGAGAGAGGATTCCAGTCTCTAGCTCCTGTTTGTTTCCATGCCAAGTTTCCAGTTCCAGTCGGGCTGTTGCTATGCCGCGACTTTTGAGTAGACTGGACTTCAATCCAGTTGTTTCCTTGTTCCTGATTCAAGATTCGTCTCAGTCTTGTTACCTTGCTACCTTGGATTACTACGAAGTATTTCTAGTGGACCTGAACTTTTTTATTGCAACTCTGTTATACTGACTCAATCTTTGGACAATCTATCTTCCTTAGAGAGAGCTATCGAGTTCTCATTGTGGATTATAATATTGGACCTTTTCTTTTACCTAGTTGGAACTACCATTGACTTTCTAAAAAGAACTATTCCTTACTCGGACTCTATACCTAATTTCCTTTGGATATATAATGGCTTTAATAAAGATATTGTGTGTTATATTGGCTCTTGTCTGGTTTCCGTGTGCTCACGCTGCCTTGGGGTGCAACATCAGCTTTCTGGATGGGGAGGAGTAACCTACAAATGGCTCTATACTTTCCCCCTGCAGAAAAAGCCCCATAGAACTTCCACCAAATCTCTGAGGTCAAAGCACTTCATCATTAGGGTCCTTTGCCTTCAGCCTGCAGTGCTGCCATAGTATTTTTTAACTTTGCCTGGATTTTACTTGAATAAGTAACAAGGGCAGAAATGCATATTTCCTTCTTCAATACCATCTAGCTTCATTTAAATTCCACAGTGCATGTTTTAAATTTATGGAAGGATAAGTACTTCTTTACAGCTGCGGGCATGTTTCAACTATGAAGGGCAGATATGGTTTACTCTTCATGAGCATAACTATTGCCTACCTTTTTTAAAAATTCATCTCTTCAAGAATGTATTCACCCCAAAGTCAATTTGCTATGTCAACATCTCTCTTACAGGCACACATGCACACACACACATTTTTTTTTTTTACCATTTAACAAGCTTTCTTATTAGGCTTTGAAAAATGGACCAAATTATTGGCTGGCACAAAAAATTCAATTAGTCTTGATTTTGTGTATTTGATTTAAAGGTTTTTGATTATTTGCTCCATGTTTTGAACTGACAAGTTAGAAATGGAATGAAATCAACCTGTCAAGATGGATTAATGAACTGATTTTGTCTGCCAGCTTATGATTTACACAGCTTTTACCGCAAACTACTTCACTGTGTTAATATCTACAGGTGAACCCTAATTAAAGGGGCATGTAATCAAATTGTGTAGTTTTACATCCTAATTGATAAGTACCACTTTCAGAAAGCAAGTATAAAAACATAAAATAAATAAAATGTAGATCTTGTCTGCATTTCTGTTAAAGTCCAACTCCTTTTACGTGAAAGAATGACCTTGTCAACATTTAAATGACTATATAAATCAAATAATTATATGCATTTCCATTTATATTTATGTGAGGCTTTGAATTTCATTTCTATTAGGTCTAATTTACATTGATTTCAGTGATGTAAAAAAGGCTATTTAAAAAGGAAAGGATTTATTCAAACAAATCTTAGCAAAGTTGATATTAATGTTTCTTCTGGACAAACTCCCTGCCCCACTTTCCCCCTCTCTAACAATTAAATGAGTGCCATTTTTTGGGTCCCACAAGAGCTACCCTGTTTCCCCTAAAGTAAGACATCCCCAGAAAATAAGACCTAGTAGAGGTTTTGCTGAATTCCTAAATAGAAAGCCTCCCCCGAAAGTAAGACCTAGTAAAGTTTTTGTTTGGAAGCAAGCCCAATGAACAGAACACCAGAGCATGCAGGGTTGGTAAATGTATGTACCATAGAGTGTTGTACATGGAAATATTGGTAGTAACAAGAAATTCTTGATAGGATTCACAGTTTGTCTGGTTATGCTAGTTTGTGATGGCAGCTACTGTACAGTATATAATGTTCATTTTTTTGTTCAACAATAAATGTGAATTCTTCTTCATGGAAAAATAAGACATCCCCTGAAAATAAGACCTAGTGCATCTTTGGGAGCAAAAATTAATATAAAACACTGTCTTATTTTCGGGAAAACACGTTAGGAGCCCACTGCTAATGAAATAGGTATAGCTTTTCTTTTCCATTGAAGTGAAGTGGGTCACCCCATGTATATAAGATACTTCTTCCTGCCTTCCAAAAGGAGTTAGAATGGGTCAGAAGAGTGGTGAATATTTTACTACGGAATGTTCCTATTCTGGTGGAAAAAAGGTTGTGCTGAGGCCATTCCTAAAAAAGTTCTTCATAGACCCTAATCTTTCCAGATAATTAGCAACCAATCTCTAACATTTCAATTTTAGGCAAGGTTCTGGAGTATGTATGGACTGGATGAGGGCAAACAAATCGAAACTTACGACCTTGTCACACAGCCACTGCTGTTGCTCTGCTTTGTTGAGGGGCATGGGGAATCCTGCGCCATTTGCCCTGCATCACCTGGATTCAGGTGAGGGCAATAGATGAGGGGAAGTGAGAGCATGCACAATGTGCACGGCTTCCCCCATTGATTCTATAGCATCACTGGAACCCTCCCGTATTGCCCTGGCAGCAGCATTCACTGACTCTACCAGCCTTCACCCACGGAGCTGCACCAGCATAATCTAATAGGAGTCGGCCTGCTCCATGGGTGACCTGAGCTAAAATTGGTGCATGCTGCCAATTTCAGCCCTTTGCGATGAGATTGTACATTTGGAAGTGCTCCTGGTCAGTAACAAGACAGATCAGGGAACAGGTATATGTTTTGGGCATATTCTTGGTCTGGAATCCAAACCTGGATGTACAGGTTTCCGCCGATGTCAGGAGTGTATACAGGTAAAAGTAGTGTATTGGCTGTTCCTTGAGTCATGAGATCTAGTTATAGGGCCACATACCTTGATTACTCTCACTTGGACTACTGTAATACACTGAATGTGGAGCTGCCTTTGAAAACTTCAGAAGGCCCCAAATGCTATAGTCAGGGTGCTGACTGGGAACAAATATAAGGAAAATATAACTCCCTTGTTAAAACAGCTTCATTGACTACTGAGTTGTTTCTGACCTATAAAATCCAGTGTGGCTTAGGTTCAGATAGACTTGGAGATCTCTCAGGGCCCATCCAGACAGGCCCAAAAATTGGGACCTGTCTTGATTTTTACCAGAGTTGTCCAAATGACACCTCTAGTAAAATGAATTAATTCAGAATAAACCAAGGTTTTGGCACTGTCTGGAAGCATCCTCATTCATGGGGTCGCCATATACTGAAGATGGATTAGAAGCACCTTCAAGGCTACTAATCTCTTACCTTCAAGTGGAACTTTGATTTAGGCCCCTTCTACACTGATATATAATCCAGATTATTAAAGCAGATAATCCACATTATGTGATTTGAACTGTATTATCTGAGTCTACACTGCCATATAATCTAGTTCTAAGTAGATAATCTGGATTTTATACAGCTGTGTGGAAGAGACCTTAGTCATCCTATGAATAAATGACTGTTGTCCATAAAGTAGGTGTCAAGGACAGAACGCCACAAGAGCAAAGATAACAGAGTTTATTGGATTTACAGAACTCAAAAGACCCGTAAAAGACAAGGGCTAGGCAACATTAACCTTAAAAAGCAAAAAGGGGCAAGAAAAACGTTCAAAAGATAAACCGGATTAAACCGGAGTTTAATCCGGGTAAAATCAAAACAGCTTGCTTCAGCCTGGGAATAAACAAAACAGAAGCTGGGGAACAAAGAGTTCAAAAGAATGTAACTAATTGGCAGCAGATGCCTCTCTGCTGCCAGTACTATGTTTTGAGTAACTTAGAAGTCACTCCTCCACACAGCAGGCAAATTCCCAATACAAACACAACAGCCGAGGATTGAAGCAGTAGCGTAGTCCCAGTTCTTTCCGAAGGTCGATAGGCAGAAGCAGACGTTTGTAGTTCACCAAGTCCAGGTAGGAGAATCCGAGCCCGTAGTCAGTTCAGTCCGTAAATCCAGAGTAGCAGATGGCGTCCGTCAAGAAGACGACGGAAGGTCAAAGCCATTGAGATTAAGCAGAGGTTGCACAAACAAAAGCCCACACAATTCCTCCCGCCGTCTGAACCCAAATTCCAAAACAACTTACGTAATCAGCACACGAAACACACCCGTCTTCAGGAAAACGTCCCACACAGATCCCAAGCGTTCGTCCAGATTACCTTGCCCAACGCAATTTGCTATTGCTCCCAAACCCCATTTTATGCCAGTTACAAGTCCTCATCACTATCAGCTGTTCTCCTTAACCCGGGCGTTTCCTCATCACTTTCCTCATCAGAACTGGAACACCTCTGACTACGCCCCACAGCATCCCCAGCTGTGGATCCCGTCCCATCCCTCCAGCTTGTCCATGGGTCTAGTCCTGAAGGTCCCCAATCATCTTCCATCCCATCATTGCCAGTGGCACCCAATTCCTCCCTTACCCGAGTCCAATCCATCTCATCCTCTTCCGAGCTAACCAGCTCTTCCTCCATTCTCTCCGTAAACCCCTCAAAAGACTCCTCGTCAGATGGTTCTGCAAAGATATCTCGCAGCCTCTTTCTTTCTCGCTCCTCGAGAGTATCTGACTCTCGAGGAGTCTTACGCCCACGTCTGCCAGTAGCAGAGCCATGAGGCTCAATCATAACACTATCCCCTCTCACAAAGGCCTCCTCCCCCGAAGGCGGAGAGGTGGCAGTGATATCCTCCGCTATAGCACCACGACGACTGGAGGTATCTAATTTCAACAGCGAATGATGGAAAACTGGATGAACCTTTAAACTAGACGGTAAACGCAAACGAAACGCAACGGAAGAAATATTTTTAACTATAGGAAAGGGACCCAAATACCGAGGCGCAAACTTTCCCCCAGCCTGTTTAATGTGCTTGGAAGACAACCACTCCAAATCCCCTTCTTCCAACTCCTCCCCTGCCTGCCTGCGACGATCGGCCTGAGTCTTTTGCGTTGCCTTAGCTTCCAACAGTAAGCGACGGGCAACATCATGCAACGCAGCCATTTCCGAGGAGCGGTACACAGGGTCAGAGGAGACCACATTGGTCGACGGCGCCACACCTCCCCGTGGGTGAAAACCATAAGTCAGTTCAAATGGCGTATGCTGACTAGACGTGTGCACCGCGTTGTTGTAAGCGAACTCCGCCACCGGTAGCCATTTCACCCAAGCAGTGGGTTGATCTAAACAAAAACAACGTAAATATTGCTCTAAGAGCCCATTAACCCGTTCCGACTGGCCATCCGTTTGCGGATGAAACGCTGAAGAGACGTTTAACTTGGTACCTAAGCACTCATGGAAGTGTTTCCAAAAGCGTGACACAAATTGTGGAGCCCTATCCGAAATAATCACCTCAGGAGCTCCGTGCAAACGATAGATGTGCTTAGTAAACAATAACGCCAACGTAGGGGCCACCGGAATGGTCGAACAAGGAATAAAATGAGCCAGTTTGCTAAATAAATCCACCACCACCCAAATACAAGTATAACCCCCAGACTTAGGCAAATCCGAAATGAAATCCATGGAAATGATTTGCCATGGCCTCTCAGGAACAGGTAGAGACGACAACAACCCTCTAGGGCGCCCAACAGGCGTCTTACTCTGCTGGCAAACAGCGCAGCTGTCACAAAAGCGCAGAATGTCTTGCCGCATCTTCGGCCACCAGTAGCTCCTGGTGATGAGCTGCACGGTCTTGAATCTGCCAAAGTGCCCAGCCATGGGTTCGTCATGGTGGGCTCTAATCACCTCCAACCTGAGGGCCCTCACTGGTACATAGACCTGCCCCCTGCGTACCAATACTCCGTTTTGATCTTGCAGGTGAGGCAGTATTGTACGGTTACCTTCTGACAACAGCATGAGTTGTTCCTGAGTCCACACATCTTCTCTCTGAGCCTCAATGATCTGGTCATGTAACCCGAGCTCATTTTCTACAACACACAGAGAGGCAGTAGGCAAGATGGTCTGACATACTACCTGCTCATTGGTCTTAAACTCTGGCTTGCGGGACAAGGCATTGGCCCGCAAGTTTGCCTTCCCTTCCACGAATTGCACTTTGAAGTTAAACCTGGAGAAAAACAAAGCCCATTGGATTTGACGCTGGTTTAACTTTTTAGCTGTTTGCAAGTGCTCCAAATTCTTGTGATCAGACCTGACCACGATTTGGTGCCGCGCCCCTTCTAGCCAGTGCCGCCACACCTCAAACGCCACCTTAATCGCCAATAACTCCTTCTCCCATATGGTATAGTTCTGCTCAAATGGTGTTAGTTGCCGCGAGTAAAATCCACAGGGACGCAAGGTCCCTGAGGAATCTCTTTGAGACAATACAGCCCCCAACGCGTAACTAGAAGCGTCCGCTTCTACCACGAACGGTTTGTCTACATCAGGATGTGTTAGTATGTTGTCTGACTGAAAGCTAGACTTTAGTTGCAAAAACGCATCGTGAGCTTCCCGCCCCCACACAAATGGCTGTTTCTTACGCAGGAGCTGCGTCAAAGGCACCGTGAGCTTGGCAAAATTCGGGATAAACTCCCGGTAGTAATTAGCGAATCCTAAGAACCTTTGCACATCCTTCTTAGTCTTGAGCTCCTGCCATGAGTTGACTGCGTCAACCTTATGTGGGTCCATTTTAAGTTCCCTACCTGAAACTACATGACCTAGGAACTCCACTTCAGGCACATGAAAGACGCACTTGGAAGCCTTGGCGAAGAGCCCATTAGCCCGCAGACAGTGCAGAACCTGCTTGACATGCTGACGATGTTCTTTCTCGTCCTTAGAAAAAATCAATATATCATCCAAATAGATCACCACAAATTGGTCAATTAGGTCCCTAAACACATCGTTTATGAACCTCTGGAAGACCGCAGGCGCATTGCAAAGCCCAAAAGGCATGACTCGGAACTCGTGGCATCCGAAACACGTGTTAAATGCCGTCTTCCATTCATCACCTTCCCGTATTCTGACTAAGTTATACGCCCCCCGCAGGTCAAGCTTGGTAAAGACCTTAGCCCCTTGCACCCTTGATAGCAGTTCCGAGATTAAAGGTAGCAGGTACCTATCCCGAATGGTGTATTTGTTAAGGATCCGATAGTCGCAAACCAACCTGAGGTCCCCAGTCTTTTTGGCAACAAAGAATACCGGCGCCGCAGTTGGAGAGCTAGATGGGCGAATAAACCCCTTGGCTAAATTCTCATCTAGGAACTCACGTAAAGCTTGCCTTTCTGGTACAGTCAAGGCGTACAGCCTTCCTGCTGGCAATCTCGCACCTTCCGCTAGTTTAATGGCGCAATCATACGGCCTGTGCGGCGGTAACTTGTCCGCTTCCTTTTTACAGAATACATCAGAGAACTCCCCATACTCAGCAGGCACTCCCTCCATATCAGGCTGAGTAGTGTTCAGAGTACAACATTCCTGCCTCTTTAAGGTCAGCTTACGCGTCACCCAGTCTACTTGTGGATTTACTACAGCTAGCCAATCCATCCCCAGGATCACATCGTATCTGGGCAAGCTCGTAATATCCCACACAAACGTTCCCGTTACTCCCTGTACTTCCCACATTACTGCTGAGGTCTCGTGGTTAACCACCCCAGTCTCCAGCAGTCTCCCATCCGCTCCTTCCACCCACACGTCGCATGCCTTGCGCACTATAGGAATGCCATGCTTCCTAGCAAACTCAATATCCACGTAAGAGACTGTAGCCCCTGAGTCCAGCAGTGCCAAAGTAGAAACAAGTTCCTTTCCCCCAACAGATAACGTAATGGGTACGAAAACATGCTTCTTCCCCTCAGTTGACTGCTTTAAAAGCCCTAATGCGTTGGACTCACGTCGCACTAGGGCTGGCCTTTTCCCGAAAGCTGGGAAGGTTTCACATTACAGTTTTTGGCAAAATGCCCAGCATTCCCACAGTACAAACACAACCCCAGCTGCCTCCTACGGTTCTTTTCTTCTGTAGACAGCTTTTTAAAGACCCCAAGCTCCATAGGCTCTTCCCCCATTACCACAGGTGCCTTGGTTACATGCATAGGTGGCGCACACATTGCTTTCGAGTGCTTACGGGACTCGAACCTGGCGTCCAAACGCAGCACTTTAGCTACTAAGGCATCCCAATTTTCGGCCGGCTCCAAGCGTGCCAATTCGTCCTGGAGATAATCACTTAAACCAGCAGTAAACAAAAGCATGAATGCATTTTCCCCCCAGTCCAGCTGGTGACGGTACAAATTAAACTTATTTAAGTAATCCAAAACAGTCCCCTTTCCCTGTTTCAGCCGATACAGAGCCCACCCAGCATTCTCCGTACGGAGGGGATCCCCAAAAGTGTCAGTTAGTAGCTTCTTGAAATTATTCAAATTGTCCTTGACTGGGTCATTTCCCAAAATCAAATTGGTGGCCCATTGTCCTGCGGGACCAGTCAACAAACTCAAAATAAATGCCACCTTGCTAGTGTCCGTAGGGTAAGCTTGAGCACTGAGCTGGGAAAAATAAAGCTCAACTTGTGCCAAAAAAGTTGGCAGTTTGCACCTGGATCCGTCAAAGCGTTTAGGGGTCAAAACATGTCCTTTAACAGAATGAGCTACTTGAGTAGCATTAAAGGCCATTTGTAATTGCTCAAATCTAGCCTTTAACTCATCCATCGTCTTCTTGACGAGATTTATTACTGCAGTAAAACTTTTTTATGGGCGTTGGGCAATCTGTCAAGGACAGAACGCCACAAGATCAAAGATAACAGAGTTTATTGGATTTACAGAACTCAAAATGCCCGTAAAAGACAAGGGCTAGGCAACATTAGCCTTAAAAAGCAAAAAGGGGCAAGAAAAACATTCAAAAGATAAACCGGATTAAACCGGAGTTTAATCCGGGTAAAATCAAAACAGCTTGCTTCAGCCTGGGAATAAACAAAACAGAAGCTGGGGAACAAAGAGTTCAAAAGAATGTAACTAATTGGCAGCAGATGCCTCTCTGCTGCCAGTACTATGTTTTGAGTAACTTAGAAGTCACTCCTCCACACAGCAGGCAAATTCCCAATACAAACACAACAGCCGAGGATTGAAGCAGTAGCGTAGTCCCAGTTCTTTCCGAAGGTCGATAGGCAGAAGCAGACGTTTGTAGTTCACCAAGTCCAGGTAGGAGAATCCGAGCCCGTAGTCAGTTCAGTCCGTAAATCCAGAGTAGCAGATGGCGTTCGTCAAGAAGACGACGGAAGGTCAAAGCTATTGAGATTAAGCAGAGGTTGCACAAACAAAAGCCCACACAATTCCTCCCGCCGTCTGAACCCAAATTCCAAAACAACTTACGTAATCAGCACACGAAACACACCCGTCTTCAGGAAAACGTCCCACACAGATCCCAAGCGTTCGTCCAGATTACCTTGCCCAACGCAATTTGCTATTGCTCCCAAACCCCATTTTATGCCAGTTACAAGTCCTCATCACTATCAGCTGTTCTCCTTAACCCGGGCGATTCCTCATCACTTTCCTCATCAGAACTGGAACACCTCTGACTACGCCCCACAGCATCCCCAGCTGTGGATCCCGTCCCATCCCTCCAGCTTGTCCATGGGTCTAGTCCTGAAGGTCCCCAATCATCTTCCATCCCATCATTGCCAGTGGCACCCAATTCCTCCCTTACCCGAGTCCAATCCATCTCATCCTCTTCCGAGCTAACCAGCTCTTCCTCCATTCTCTCCATAAACCCCTCAAAAGACTCCTCGTCAGATGGTTCTGCAAAGATATCTCGCAGCCTCTTTCTTTCTCGCTCCTCGAGAGTATCTGATTCTCGAGGAGTCTTACGCCCACGTCTGCCAGTAGCAGAGCCATGAGGCTCAATCATAACAGTAGGAATCAGTAATGCTACTGTGCTTCCATATGTGGCTTCTTCATATCTTAATATGTTGTTAATAGCAATAGGAAAGAAAGTTCTGTAGAAAACAAGCTGATCCTAGCCAAAATTGTACACGACGTACAACTGAGTTTGACTTCCTGTTTCCCATGCTTCTCTGACACCACAAGATTGATCTTGCTTTGACCTCCAATCTATTTTGGATGAGGTAGAGCAGTATGGGAAATTGCTTTGTTCAGATTTCACTGTGTATTTCAACAAGAGTATACTGAATCATACAAGTGACATGCTTTTGATTATTTGATACATACACTTTGGGAGATGCACATAAATTTGCCAGAGAAAAATGAAGAAAGAACAAGGAAAGAATGCTGGGAATGGCCTGATAGGCATTCAAGAAGCTGAAGAACGGTGGTTGTGGTGGTATTAAGCAAAGTGAAAAGAAAATGCAGCTGTGTGTAGTAGAACTTGTATGGAACTCCTGGAAATCTCTGCATTCTTGTTGTTATATTCACAAAAGTTTCTTTCTTTTCCTTAAAAAAATTAGTTATCTTCAGAACTGTTCCCTACTGCCCATAAAGGCAGATGGTGTTCTCTTTATTTGCTTTTCAATTTAAAGGCAAGAATTTATGTCTTGATATAATGACCATCCTAATGTCATCAGTTACAGTCAAACATGCCTTAAAAGATTAGGGAACTGACAAAGAATACCGAGGGCTTTAAAAAAGTTTGATTCAAAAGACAACTACATTGTACAAGTACCAGCAGTCTTCTGTTAACTCAGATGTAAATCAAAGATGGAGAATGATTCCTGGATTTAATGAATGCAATGTAATTAACCCTTCCATACAAAAAGAAGAAATATAGAGTAGGCTGACAAAAACTAAAGGTGAAAGGCAAGGCCATATCTCCCACAAAGGATCCGTGGGCAATGGTCTTTCACCTATGGGTTCATCTATAAATACTAATCTATAAATACTAATAAATCAGGGGCTAGTCTTGAATAGCAATACTCTGAACTGGTGCCAGAGGCATCCACACATTCCATGTCCATCCCACAGTGGTGGTAATGGAGCAGACCAAACCTTGTCCAGCTGGGCCAAACATACCTGTACCTGTTGCCGCTGTGGTAGAGCTCCTGGCCATCAGCAAAGGCACCCACACAATCAAGGAGACAGAGGGGGTGATCCTGGTTTACTCCATGTTAAGCACTGAAAGTCCTTGGACATCGTTTGGACCTCCAGGAGTGACTTCTGGTCCGTCATGGGTTATAGAGTCAGTGCTTACAAGATTCTAGTTTTCCCCATCCACACTTCCAGAAGATACATGCAATTTCCTTTTTAATTCATCATTTTTATAGGACTTAATGATGACTTAGAGGTAAGTCTTATTGTGTTGACTGAAATAAATTCTCATCTAAATCTAGATCCCTTCCCACATTATCTGAGAGGTCACCTGAACACAATGCTTCAAGTCATTCTGCTGAGATAATAATAATAATAATAATAATAATAATAATAATAATAATAATAATAATAATAATAATAATAATAATAACAATAACAACTTTATTTTTATATCCCGCCTCCATCTCCCAGAAGGGACTCGGGGTGGCTTACATGGGGACAAGCCCGATCTGACAAATATTAAATCCAAACATAGATTAAAACGTATCTCAATAAAATCAACATCATTACAACAAAACAATAACATAAAAGCAGCATCATCAACAGCTAATAGCCTGAGCAGTAATGGGTACTGAAATTGGAGGGGAAGGGAATTGTGCAATAGAATTTCAGAACAGGGCTGGTAGACAAAAATGCAAGGGCCAATAATAAATTAGAAGTAAGATGCTAAACTATAGGAGGAAGGACAGGAATAAAGTGCGGGAACTGCTGGTAGATATAGTTGGCTGAATATCTTGAGAACTGCTTAGTCAAGGTTGCTATGTATAAGATTTTCATACTGACTGTCATTTTAGATCACAGGAAATACCCTGCTCATATTGTTCTCCTTACTATGGGCTGCACCATTATGATTTTGGCTGAAAAAATAGGACCTCTACATGCCAGGAGTCACTTTCTCATTTCTACTTCTGGTGTTTCAGTGGGTTTTGGATGATGTGGGGTGGTTTTGAGGATGAATGTTAAAAGATAAATTGCCACTCCAGAAGATATATGTGTTTCCATTTCTCAAATGCCAGATTCCTGATGTGTCAAATAAAATAATGCTGGCTTGTGGTATAGCAAAAGGCGTTAGGAACTGCATGCAGACTGTGGGGAGTATTCTCCACATATCTGTTTCCAGCTGTGACCAATATCTAAGGTACCATCTTCTCTAACTTCCCTTTCTTTAGAAAACAAAACCGATGCTTTCCCCAAAATGTTTGCATTTGCACATTCTTCTCTGTTTATTCTCAGTTCTGTCTCCATCTGATAACAAATGGAAAATCCAGTAGAACCTAAGATATTGATTTTTGAGTCACCTCCAGAGCCATTAGACAGCTGCTACACTACCATAAGGCATATATGTCCAATTCTATAGACCAATTTTATAATCAAGAGGAGTTGGAAAACAATAAGGTCAAAGAAGCAATTAGTGAAGAAATAGTCATCAGAAGCAAAACACAAAAACACTTTGCTACCGTGTCTGCTGACACCAGCGTGAATTGTAATATCAGAGCCATTAAGGTGACCTGCAGCATTCTATCATGCTTAGGTTGACCCCGACAGACTTTGACCAGCTATTTGTTGTCATATTTTTTCTGATTGAGCAACATGACAAATATACACAAAACCCGATGCTCAAACGACACTCTTTTGTGCGCAGGCACAGATCTCGACCTTTAAGTGGTAAAGGTCATGAGGTCACGCGGCGGCACATCTGCTACCTTAGTCGTCTTGAGGCAGCAATTTTGTTAACTAATACAGCACAGCCCTTCATTTCAAGGCGATGACATTCATTCACTGCTCAACTATGTCAAATTTTGATACCATAGACCAAATATTTGCAGGGTCTTCACAACCTTATTAGTGATTACATGCATTGTCAATGACATGCTTTGTCTCAATCACTCAGTGACTTCATGAGATAGTAAATGCCAAATTATTTTAAAGTTCTGCATATAGTGTGTCTTGCATTTAAGAAGGAAAATTCAACTGTACATGCAGCTGGGGCATAGATGAAGAGATTTTGGCAGGTATTACTATTCACATCTGCATGGCAAACACACCTGCCAACATTCTTCCAACTGCAAAATTATTAAAGTGACAGAAATGTTTGTTTTTTTTTTATTTGCCTTTGGTCTCTCTATGGCCCAGTTCAGATGGAAGAAGAAACCATGATTTTTAAAAAGATATCATACAATTTCTGAAAATATATATTTTTTTAAAAAAGATACATATGTTAATACATGCCTACAAATTCAATTTGTCTGTGTTCACAAACAATTAATAGTTAAATGACATCCATTTCCACAACTGCAAATTAAAAGCAATGAAAGATTATACAAAACTACCCACTGACTGCGACGAGGGAAACCTGTAAAATATTGTGTTGTCGAAGGCTTTCATGGCCGGGATCACAGGGTTGTTGTATGTTTTCCGGGCTGTATGGTCATGTTCTAGAAGTATTCTCTCCTGACGTTTCACCCACATCTATGGCAGGCAACCTCACAACCTCTGAGGATGCCTGCCATAGATGTGGGCGAAACGTCAGGAGAGAATACTTCTAGAACATGGCCATACAGCCCGGAAAACATACAACAACCCTGTAAAATATTGTTATATGAATAGGTTGAAACACATCTTTGGCTTATTGATTGCTTCTTGATCTGATGAGATAGACTCTCAGAGCTTTTCAAACTGTGTGTCGTGACTTATTAGTGTGTTGGCTGCAAGGTGTAAGTGTGTCACACAAACATAACAAGAAACCTCTCAGGTCCCTTCCACACAGCTGCATAAAATCCACATCAAACCGGATTATATGTCAGTGTGGACTCAGATAATCCAGTTCAAAGCAGATATTGTGGATTATGTGTCTTGATATTCTCAGTTGTATGGCTGTGTGGAAGGGCCCTCAGTCTATGTGAAACATGCAATAAATCATGTATTTAAAATAATTTATCTGAAAGGTTTTCATGAGACACATTGTGTCCCCATACATTTTGTTATTACAATTTATGTATGCGTCTATATTTCTTAATAGGAGTTGGTATAATCTACAGTTTGCTAGTGAAACTGAATCACTGTGTTGTGAAATGCTGCATGTCTAAAATGTGCGTCACCAATATGAAATGTTTGGAAAGAGCTGAGACAGAGTAAGTCAATGCTCGCTGGTGCCAATGCCTTCAGGTCAGGCTATAAATAGTGTCTTGAATCCATTCTGTGTTTTAGTGCAGATATTAAAGGCGCCATTGAAGATGGTGAATCCATTGTGTGTGCAGATTCCAATGTGAATAAGGATTCACTCATACATGTGGATATGTTTTTCATTGCACTTTTGAATGCCCATTTGGTTGTGCTTCTGTGACATTAACAGTAATACAAATATTGCACAATAGAAGCATTGCGTAACGCCACCTGTGGAAACGTGCACTACCCACCCTGATGTAGGATCTTATTTTTTTTCTTCTCCACCAACACAGAAATTGGGTACACCTTTCATGAATTTCTCCAATTCCCCCATGTGCATTTAGGCAATTTATTTTTCAAAGGTGCACATTTTTAGCTGGGTGTTTTCACTTGTTTATAATTAAAAAAAATAAAACATGTTTATTTTTCCTGTCCTAGTGATGGGAAACTAAAATACACAAGTGCCCATTTATTAACACCTGGTAACACTAAATATTGCATAAATTCTTGGGGATGAGGATTTTGCAAGGTCTTTAGCCTTTCCTGCCAAAGAGTGCTGGTGCCTCAACGAAACTACAACCCCCAATTATAAAAAAATTCCTTTTTTATAATACCATGGTCCATGTTGATTTCAGAACAGCGAGGTAAGAGTAAGCAAAGCATTTTCATCTTTTTAAAACAATCACTAAGTGTGTAAAGTTGTTGAATACACATGTGCTGCCTATCTCCAAAATTGCAGGTGTATTCAGCTGAAGACTTTGATGAGCCTAATTTTTTTTTATCCCAACCAGATGGTGGCATTCTAGTATCACAGCAGCTTTCTAAACCTTGCACATGCCATTCAAGGCAGTCAGTGGGGTTTTGGCAGCCAGAGACTAGGTTTTGCATCTGGGATATTTAGGGAATGTAACACACCGGTCCATGAGGTCACGAAGAGTCGGAGATGACTAAACGACTGAGCAGCAGCAACACACCGGTAATGAAGCTATTACGTTGCTAACATTGTTTATCAGTCCTTGAACAGATAATAATAATAATAATAATAATAATAATAATAATAATAATAATAATAATAATAATAATAACTTTATTTTTATACCCCGCCCCATCTCCCCGAAGGGACTCAGGGCGGCTTACATGGGGCCAGGCCCGATAAAACAAACAAATAACAGTAACAAAGAAATAAAACAATTATCCCAGTAAAAAACATCAACATCAATAAAAACAATCATTAAAATCAAAAAGTCCCGGGAACATATAAACCTTTGGGGAAAGCAAAAATTGTTATTTCTCCAGGAAAAACAAAATTGTGGTGTGGAAGGGAATCTAGTAATTTAAGAATGTGGCTTTATTTACATCTTGCAAACATTGTCACTGAATGAGAATATGATAACCACTCAATTAGGTATCATCTTAGCAAGGCTTCTAGTATTGAAGCTACAGCTAAATTACAATGTTGAATGAGAGATAACACCACTCTTTTTTGGTATTTTTATTTTTAGACTTGGCTCTGGGTTATGAATTCACTATTGTTGAAAGAACATCTTATGGTTCATAAAATGTCTCTTGCTGCTGCCTTGAGTTGTGTTGGGAACATAGAGGCAGTCATGAAGTGGATGAGATAGACATGTGGTTTGTACCACAGGCTAGCAGCTTCTAGCATTTAGAGGTGTAAGTAAAAAGAAACAACTATAGAAAGGAGAGAAATGATCACTTTGGGTGTATCTTCATTGTAGAATGAATGCAGTTTGACACTGCTTTAACTGCCATGGTTCAATGCTATATGATGATGATGGGAGGTGTTATTTTAGAAGATTGCCAGTCCTTCTGCCAAAGGATGCTGGTGTCTCACCAAACTACAACTCTCAGGATTTCCACAGCATTGAGCCATGGCAGTAAAAGAGGACTGATTGCGGAAGGCTTGATTGATTGTGGAAGGATTGCGGAAGGCTGTCCCGAGAGTCAATCCCTACAGGCCCAACACCTGAAAAGATCCAGAGCTTACTTGCCATCCGGACCTTTTCAGGGGTTTTAAAATTCAGAGTAAATCAGGAAATGCCAATTATTCTGGATTAATCCGGACTAACGTGAGGCATCATTTGGATGTCTCAGGTTAATCCAAAATCCATCAGGGCTTTTGGACTTGTATGGAAGGGCCCCTAGACCAACTCTGGGTCCTTCCATACAGCCATATAACTCAGAATATCAAGGCAGATAATCCACAATATCAGCACTGAATTGTGTTATCTGAGTCCACACTGCCATATAATCCAGTTCAATGTGGATTTTATAGAGCTGCGTGGAAAGGGCCTCCATTGTGCCCACTAGATCCAAATCATTAAGTATATCACAGACTCATTAACGATTGTCACACCACCTTGCTTTCTGATTGCACCCCTCTCAAGGGCGGATCAATAAATAGAATGACATTTCAAATACTGCAATGACAGTTTATTAAATTTCTTGTTGCCATGAAGAGTCAACCAGTGATGACATCAGACAAAGCCCTGAGCCATTCTTGATGCAGATCCTAGCCAGACAATTTTCCATCCAATCAGGGGTGAGCGTAGGTTTCTTGAAAAGCTTTTATTCAAAATGAATAAAAATGTTCTGTATGTAGTATCACAGCATGTCAGTTTTTTGGAGTGTTTTCTCCACTGACATCCTCTCTGGCCATTGACAATAAACCTCTGATTTTGCCTTCAAACTCGCCTGTGTCTCATTCAGTTTTCTGGAAAGCTGGGCACACTCAGCCTCTGAACGGTAGTTCTTGCGGTAGCTGAAATCATTTGAAAGGACTAGAATTTTGGATAACCTAGGTTTGAATTCCTGCTCAGACATCAAAACTCAGAGGGTGATCTTGGGCAAGTCACACTCTCTTGGCCTAAGAAAAGGCAATGGCAAACATCTTCTGAATAAGGACACATTTAATATAGATGTCATAAGTCAGAAGGTGCATTTACACTGTAGAATGAATGCAGTTTGACACCACGATAACTGCCATGGCTTAATGCTATGAAACAACAGGAGTTCTAGTTTTCCATTGTCTTTAGTCTTCTCTGCCAAAGAGTGTTGGTACCTCACCAAACTACAGGTCCCTTGATTCAATAAAATTGAGCCATGGCAATTAAAGTAGTATCAAACGGCATTCATTCTATAGTGTAGATGCTTACAGAATCAGATTGGAGATCCATTAAAGTGACAACAATAATATCTTCTACATGTTTCCAAGCTCCTTTTATTCTTCTGTAATCTGTTTACATCCTACGTAAAATTGATTTGAGTTATTGTTTGTTAGTGGGTGTTCTTATGAAATTGCAGGCACTATTTGGTGTCTATCAGTTTCCAGGGACTTAACACACATTTAAAAGCCTTCTCATAAGTGCTGTATAGTTCTGAGCGAAATCACTCTTATGTTTATAGTTTTAGTTTTGGAAGGAGCCATTTGGAACTGAACGCAGAAAATCCCATTCCCCCTAACCTCATCTGTCAAACAGTGAAAATTGGTGTCACATAAGCACTGTTTTCTCCAAGCATGTATTTTTTGACATAGAAAATAAAACTGGTAGAAAATGACTTATAAAAAAAATGTGAGGCAACATTTTGTTTTGTGTAACAATGTTACACAATATCTGTGGTTACTCCCCCATGTTGTCAGTATACAATAGAGTAATACTGGCAGCATTTTTTCCAAATGAAGCAGAGAGATTTTGAGGATTGGGACATTCGTAGGGTGACCAAGATGCTTGTTTATAAAACTGTTGTCCTCCCAACCCTGCTATACGCCTGTGCAACGTGGACCATCTACAGACATCACACCCAGTTCCTGGAATGATGCCATCAGTGTTGCCTCCGAAAAATCCTGCAAATCTCTTGAGAAGACAGGTGGACAAATATCAGTGTGCTGGAAGAAGCAAAGATCACCAGCATTGAAGTGATGATCCTCTGCCATCAACTTCGCTGGACTGGTCACATTGTCCAAATGCTCAGTCACAGTCTCCCAAAGCAGTTACTCTACTGTCAGCTCTGGAATGGAAAACAAAATGTTGGTGGACAGGAAAAGAGATTTAAAGATGGGCTTAAAGCCAACCTTAAAAACTGTGGCATAGACACTGAGAACTGGGAAGTGCTATAACTGATAATTATATAATTATATAATTATATATATAATTATATAACTGATAACTATAACTATAATTGAGTGCTATAACTGGAGGTCAGGTCACCAACAGTGCTGTGGAATTAGAAGAGGCACTAATGGAGGGTCAAAGGGTAAATGTGTCAAGAGAAAAAAGGTAAAGGTAATGGTTTTCCCCTGACATTAAGTCTGGGGCAAAGCAGAAATGTCCAATGGATTCTCAAAAATTAGGTAAAGGTAAAGGTTTCCCCTGACGTTAAGTCCAGTTGTGACTGACTCTGGGGTTGGTGCTCATCTCCATTTCTAGGCCGAAGAGCCAGCGTTGTCCATAAACATATCCAAGGTCATGTGGCCGGCATGACTACATGGAGTGCTGTTACCTTCCCACCGGAGCAGTACCTATTGATCTACTCACATTTGCATGTTTTTGAACTGCTAGGTTGGCAGGAGCTGGGGCTAACAGCGGGCACTCATTCCACTCCTGGGATTTGACCCTGGGACATTTTAGTCTGCAAGTTCAGCAGCTCAGCGCTTTAACACACTGTGCCACCACCAGGGGCCCCATCAAGAGAAAGGCACGTCTTAATTTTTTTTTTAATTTTTAATTTTTTTTAAAAAAAAGTTTTTTTTAATTTTTTTTAATTTTTAATTTTTTTAAAAAAATATTATTTTATTTTATTTTATTTTTTATCTTATTTTTTACTTTTTCTTTTTTCTTTTTGGATCAGGATGAACTATGGGTGTGGATATTTTTCTTTCTTCTTTTCTTATTCTTGATCTATACTATCTTTTCACTCACCATTTCTATAAAAAAGTGTTCTCACACTTTCGCTGTATCTAATATTTGAAACTTCAATAAAATTTAATTTTTAAAAAAAGAGAAAGGCATGTCAAGTCAACCCTGGCCGGGACTGCCTTCCACCCAAAAATTGATGTCCTCACTGTGGAAGAACATGTGGAATAAAATAGATATGTGTACAGTCACCTATGGACCCACTGCCAAGACACTACACTTGGAAGACAATAATACTTGAACATGAATGATTGTTGATGAATACCTTCTACAAAGCACAGTAATGGCGGCAGGGCAAAGATCATCATAATGTATATTTGAAATTCTGTTCATAGGGATGGGCTAATTTCCTTAATATTCATCCACATTAGGATACACAAGACAAATTCATTTAGGCCTGGATTAGTTTGGGTTAAATCAGGTGAAACTTGTGCACTCTGGTACCATGTCAAAGCAAGTCTAAGGGCCTTCCAGACAGGCCCAAAATGTGGGATCCGTCTAGCTTTTAACCTGAGGCATCCAAATGATGCTTCAGGTTATAATGAATTAATTAAACACCTGAATTAATTAAACACCTGGAAAGATCCATACCTTAAGGTCGGGTCCAGATCTTTCCAGGTGTTGGACCTGTGAGGACTGACTTCCAGAAGGGATTGGTCCTGGAGGCCAATCCCCACAGCCATCTCAGTTCTTCAGGCTCCTGAAGCCCATAGGAGCAGGAGGGTGCCCACCCATTCCCCCCAGCCCCCACATTTCCCCTCAAACTTACCAGAGGGGCCTGCTGGCAGCACAGGCTCCTCTGTACAGGACTCCTGATGCAAGAAAATGGTGCAGAAGGAGGGGAGAGGAGGAGTAATTTCTTGTGTCAGGAGTCTGTACAGAGGGGCCTGTGCTGCCCTCAGGCCCCTCTAGTAAGTTCTTTTGGAGGGGGGAAATGAGGGATGCTGTTAAATCCCAGCCAGGCAGGGCACCAAGGCCTGCAGTGGTTCAGGACTTGCACTTTGACACAGATAATGCTGAGGGTTATACTGACATTTTACCCTCCACGGAGGGGCCTTTACAGCTGCAGGTGCCCAAAGATATTGGCTCTGGAGACTTACTAATTGGAGAAGATTCTTCTGTTCCTCCCTCGCAGACGAGCCAGATGTTCCTGAGATGCCTGGGAATGGGGGTTTTAATCGTAGAGATTTTGTAACTAGAGAAAGAAGTGCAAAACAAGAAATTCACTGGAGCCAGAGACTGGCAAATAGATGAGATAATGGTTAGCGTTCCATTGGGAAAGTTTTGGGAGTTTGTACTCCCTAAATTCTGAACAGTCCAGAATCTGTTAAAAGTGTTTTGCTCAGTAGATTTCCTTGCGGTGTCAACATTGCTTTCTTGGAGAGAGGTTTCTCCGTTTCCAGCTCCTGTTTCCAAGCCAAGTATTCCAGTTCCAGTCGGGCCATGCTGCGACTCTCGAGTAGACCTTGACTTTACTTCAGTTGTTATTCCCTGTTCCTGTTTCAAGTTTGCCTCAGCTTTGACAACCTTGCTGCCTTGATTGCTAAGAAGTATTTCCAGTGGATTGAACTCTGTTTCCTGACAGCCTTGTTTCCCTGTTTTAAACTCATGGACTTTGATTTCTTGGGAGAGCTATCGAGTTCTCATTGTGGATTATAATATCGGACCTTTCCTTTTACCCTTTTGGAACCATCATTGACTTTCTAAAAAGAACTAATCCTTTGGATTTATAATTGCCTTAATAAAGATATAATGTGTCATATTGGCTCTTGTCTGGTTTATGAGTGCTCACGCTGCCTTGGGGTGCAATAGTTGCCATCTAGCCACCCCTCACAGGGAAGTCCAGGGTTTAGGTTGGGGTAGGGACTGAAACCCAAGAGGAAGCAGGTTCCTTTAACCTATCTCCTGTCAGGTTTTACATTACTGTAGAAGTGTCCTAAGAGAATCATAGAATCATAGAATAGTAGAGTTGGAAGAGACCACATGGGCCATCTAGTCCAACCCCGTGCTAAGAAGCAGGAAATCGCATTCAAAGCACCCCCGACAGATGGCCATCCAGCCTCTGCTTAAAAGCCTCCAAGGAAGGAGCCTCCACCACAGCCCCGGGGAGAGAGTTCCACTGTCGAACAGCTCTCACAGTGAGGAAGTTCTTCCTGATGTTCAGGTGGAATCTCCTTTCCTGTAGTTTGAAGCCATTGTTCCGTGTCCTAGTCTGCAGGGCATCAGAAAACAAGCTTGCTCCCTCTTCCCTATGACTTCCCTTCACATATTTGTACATGGCTATCATGTCTCCTCTCAGCCTTCTCTTCTGCAGGCTAAACATGCCCAGCTCTTTAAGCCGCTCCTCATAGGGCTTGTTCTCCAGACCCTTAATCATTTTAGTCGCCCTCCTCTGGACGCTTTCCAGCTTGTCAACATCTCCCTTCAACTGTGGTGCCCAAAATTGGACACAGTATTCCAGGTGTGGTCTGACCAAGGCAGAATAGAGGGGGAGCATAACTTCCCTGGATCTAGACGCTATTCCCCTATTGATGCAGGCCAGAATCCCATTGGCTTTTTTAGCAGCCGCATCACATTGTTGGCTCATGTTTAACTTGTTGTCCACGAGGACTCCAAGGTCTTTTTCGCACACACTGCTGTCAAGCCAGGCGTCCCCCATTCTGTATCTTTGATTTCCATTTTTTCTGCCGAAGTGAAGTATCTTGCATTTGTCCCTGTTGAACTTCATTTTGTTAGTTTTGGCCCATCTCTCTAGTCTGTCAAGATCGTTTTGAATTCTGAGAGAGGGGAACCTTTTTTTTGGTTGGAATTTCAAGTTTTTCATGTCCCCCCCCCCCCCCCCCCCAGTTTTTGTTGCTTTGATGAGTTGAGTCAGCTTAGGGTTCAGGTGTATATCGACTAAAACACTTTCTAAAGTAATAAATAACTAATTATACTCTTGTGAATATTGTTGGTCCACTCTTTCTTTGTCTCTGTTTCCCATCTGGCAAAATCCAATTAAATTAGTGTAATTGGTCCATTGCTGCAAACATAGGGCATTCAAACAAATTATGAGAAAAGAATATAGCACTTGAGCTTGACATTGATAGAGATGCATGAACCATGGAACACTTCACTTCAAAAATACATTTTCCCAACAATGGCAAAGCACATGTTCAAATAATGTGCTGCATCCCAAAGCACTGATTTATGTTTGGGATATACAGTAGAGTCTCACTTATCCAACATAAACAGGTCGGCAGAATGTTGGATAAGTGAATATGTTGGATAATAAGGAGGGATTAAGGAAAAGCCTATTACACATCAAATTAGGTTATGATTTTACAAATTAAGCACCAAAACAACAAATTTGACAGAAAAAGTAGTCCAATACGCAGTAATGCTATGTAGTAATTACTTTATTTACGAATTTAGCACCAAAATATCATGATGTATTAAAAACATTGACTACAAAAATGTGTTGGATAATCCAGAACATTGGATAAGCTAGTGTTGTATAAGTGAGACTCTACTGTACACCAAAACCTGATATTCAGGCAGAAGATACCATGAAATTTCCCTGAAGCAGTCCTAAAATGCTTGCCTTTGGGCCAAAGAATGTGTTTGTAAATATTATGTGTTGAAAAACATATATTTTAAATTTAACAGAGAAAGTTTATAATTTCCTGAGATAGAAGATGGAACTGGGTCCAGGACAGAACCCTCGAGCACCTCAATAGTCACCTATATCCAAGATAAAGAAGAATAATTGTTGAGCACTCTTTGGGTTTGGCCGTTCAACCAATTACCAACATACCAAATGGTAGCTCTGCCTAGCTTGCATTTTACAAGCTTTTTTGCAGGAATATCATAGGGGATCTTGTCAAGCCCCTTACTAAAATCAAGATACACTACATTCACAGCACTCACCTCATTTACTGAGCTTGTAACTCTACCAAAAGAAAGAGATAAAATTAGTCTGGCATGACTTGTTTTCAGAAACCATGTTGAATTTTAATGATCATGGCATTTCTTTCTAAGTGCTTACAGACTGTTTAATGATCTGCTCTAATATCTTTCCTATTATCGATGTCAGACTGACAAAACAGCCTCATTTATTGTTTTAAGCTGTGTAGAAGCAACCTTAGTATTCCAGATTCAGGAGTCCTCTAAGTTATTGAAATCAGCTTTCTTAAATTCTAGAATATGTATCTGACTATGCTTGGCTTTCCTTTTCTATTGGAACAACTTGCCATAACATGTGTAGAACAGCTCACATTTAACTGATTTCCATAAAGGTTGCAAGACACTTCTAGAGAGGAAGACATTTGGTTGGGTCTCCAAGACGACCTTACACAAGCCAACTGACTGTGGCATTTTTAGTCTAACACTCAGGGATCTAAGCCAGGCAAGTCTAGCAACCTGCTTTTGCACCATGATTCTGTGAAGCTCCTCCACCAGTTCTCAACTGTTCTCAGTCAGCATTGCTGTTTCATAAAACTTATTATTAATCTTTACTGGTTTTTAAACCATTAAGGTAAAGGTAAAGATATTCCCCTGATATTAAGTCTAGTCGTGTCCGACTCTGGGGGTTGGTGTTCATCTCCATTTCTAAGCCAAAGAGCAGGCGTTGTCCATAGACACCTCCAAGGTCATGCAGCAGGCATGACAGCATGGAGTGTTGTTACCTTCCTGCCAGAGCGGTACCTATTGATCTATGCACATTAGCATGTTTTCGAACTGCTAGGTTGGCAGTAGCTGGGGCTAACAGTGGGAGCTCATGCGCTCCCTGGATTCAAACCACCGACCTTTCACTCAGCAAGTTCAGCAGCTCAGCAAGTTCAGCAACTCAGCGGTTTAATCCGCTGCACCACCAGGGAGTTAAACCGCTGGGTTAAACCATATGCCACTCTAAATACCAAGGAAGCATAAGGATTTTATTTCAGCCCATTTTTTATAAGTATTTAACAAAATTTGTAAATTTCTTTATGTTTTGAATGGAAAGAATTTAGCAGAGCCACACTGTGAGATTAATTAAAATGGACAGATTTAGGTGTCCAGCCCAAGGCTGTATGCATTCAATTTGGCAAGTCTGGCTGTGAATCCTACATTTTTAATCCTATTCTTACTGAATTAGAATTACTACTTCTTTTTTTGCTGAGAGGCAAAAAAAGACATAGAAGTAACTACAGAATTTAGCCAGTATAGATGTGGGGGAATTTAATACAAACACATATTTGAAGAATGTACTATTCTTCTCTTCTCAATCCCCAATATTTTTCAAGTGTGGCACAGAAAAGTTGTGGTTTAAAACTTCTAAAAAGATAACAAAAATGATTTTTTCCCATCCCTGCTGAAAGTTGGAAAAATAGCCTATCATTTTTTTTGAGATCACTCAGCCAATTCATCAATAGATAACATGGATTGCTAAATAGAGACAGAGTCTGACTCTGTATTAACTTTAACATTATTCCTTCCTATTCTATCTTATGATTTCAATCAGGGTGTGATCTTGTTTGCTGATCTAGTTCAAAGAATAATTATCATTGTCAATGGTTTGTAATTGAGAGTGTTTCACAAGCTCCTGTTAAATGGAAAAAACAGCCTCAGGACCTTGCCTAGGCCAAGCAAACAAGCAAGCAGTGTCCCTTGAAACACAAAAACTGGATAATTTTATAGCTCAAGAATGCAAGAAAGGGTGTTGCATTCATGCAGGAAATTGATTAGAGAAGTCTTTTCTCTTTTCCATTCTTTCATATTTTCATCTTAACCCAAGAATTTATTGTAGCCATTAGTCTTCTGAATGAAAAATTCTCTCTCCCATTTTGATTTTATGATAAATCTGGCGAAGTATATTACTAACATATGAAAGGATGTATTAAAAGTTGTTGTATCAAGAAAGAAAATAGCTACAGGCCTTACAATAGGGAAGTGATGATATATTTGTTGTCACTGAGGGAATTGTTGGTTTATATGCACTGCAGATAAAAATCGCATCTAGATCAGAAAAGCTATTTCCTTTTTGCAACAGTGAGTTTTACCCAGATTGCTGGGTTTTTGTCCCCAAAGCTAAACCTGACAAACAGCCAAAACAGACAAACCAGCAACAAACAATATCAACAACAGAGAGTTGAAATCTGGCAGTTTTTCCTTTTAGCTTGTGCATACTTAATGCAATTGATGAGGGAGACTCCGTACAGTTTTATATTTGTAGAATAAGAACACCACACAGTACTTCTTAGATCTATCTATATAAATAAAAATGTACCGTATATACTCAAGTATAAGCCGACCCTAATATAAGCCAAGGCACCTAATTTTACCACAGAAAACTGGGGAAACTTATTGACTTGAGTATAAGTCAAGGTTGGGAAATGCAGCAGCTACTGGTAAATTTCATAATGAAAATAGATCCCAATGAAATTATTTTCAGGCATCAGTAGGTTAAAGGTTTTTGAATATTTACCATATTTCAAAGAAAAACAGTAAATTAGCTCTGTAAGTGGAAAAGTAGCGTCAACAAAATCAATATGGTATTAACAATAACTTAATTAAATAATAATAATAATAATAATAATAGTAATAATAATAAAAACTTCATTTGTATCCCACCCTATTTCCCCACGGGGTTTCAGGCCGGCTTCCAACATAGTAACAGGCAAACATTCAATGCCTACATAAACAATGCAGAGCTAGATATAGATCTATAATTATATATACTAATTTCGCATATGCATTTCCCCTGAAACATTTGCAAATCCTCTCTATATATGTGCATTTCCCTCCTGCAATATTTGCAAGCCCTATATACTTATGTTTATACCTATCTAGAAATCTCTATATGTGTGTGCATTTCCCCTGCGATATTTACAAGCCCTATATATCTATATTCATATCTATCTAGCTAGACATCTCTCTGTATATAGATAATTATATCTGCATAGGATTTGCAAAGACTTGCAAACATGTGAGGTGAAAATTCATATATAAAATAATGTATACACATGGATACAGATATACAGGTACATGGAAATCTCTAGATATCTATATGTATATAGGATTTGCAAAGACTTGCAAACATATGAGGGGGAAATTCATATATAAAATTAATGTAGATAGATAGATACAAATATAAAAATACATAGGGATTGCAAAGGCTTGCAGGGGGAAATGCCTATATATCTATAGCAGAGATTAACAAATATTTCAGGGGAAAATGCTTTTATAAGATCAATGGGTATATATATTTTTTTCTTTGTCCTGACTTGCAAGGGCTTCTTTCCCTTTTCAAAACATTCCCTTGGTTAAGAGCTTTGGAAAAGAAAACACTGATAATGGAAGGTAAGATGAGAGATAAATATATCATATATTGCAAGCAACAGCCTCCAGGCTCTGCTGCGGCTTGACCTTGACCCGATTATAAGCCGGGAGAGGCTTTTACAACTCATAAAAGGGCTGAAAAACTCGGCTTATCTTCGAGTATATACGGTAAATGTCAGTTTGTTCAAACACACAAAACTCCCAAAAAAACTTAACCAATTGCTTTGAAATTTGGACACAACGTTGCATTCGAATGTGCACATGTTTTTTATAGTTTTACATTTCGTTTATTTTAAAAAGGCCTCACTGTCAATCATTGTCTCATCTGAGGGGGGCGGGCCTTCCTCCCTCTTTCCCTCCTCCAATTCCATCCCCATCCTCAAGAATGCCACTATGTTTATTACTTACTTCATTGGGGCTCCTTTGGGTGCCCTGTCTCTTTCTTTAGGCCCCTTCCACACAGCTGCATATGATCCACATTGAAATGGGTTACATGGCAGTCTGGAGTCAGATAACCCAGTTCAAAGCAGACATTGTGGATGATTTGCCTTCATGTTCTGGGTTACATGGCTGTGAGGAAGGGCCCTAAGTCTACACTTAGGGCCCTTCCAGGTCAAAGCAGACATCTTCCTTGTTATTCTGGGATGAATATGTCCTCATTCCTCGCATTCTTATGATTCTAACAGATATGCCATTTCAATTTAAGAGACTGCAATTCCCAATTCGATTGGCATTTGCAATCACAATTAACAAAGTTCAGGGCCAATCTTTCAAATTTTGCGGTTTAGATCTAGACACGGATTGCTTCTCCCAGGTCTTTTTAGGAGCCAACCCAGGATTTTATCAAGCATGTTTGTTTTATATGATTTTATTTGCTTTATGACTTGCTTTATTGTTGATTGATTTGTGTTATTGTTGTGTTTTATATTGTCTGATTTGCCTGGGCTTGGCCGCATGTAAGCCGCCCCGAGTCCCCTTGGGGAGATGGGGCAGGGTATAAAAATAAAATAATTATTTTATTATGACACAGCAAACAAGATAGATATGCTGGATTTCGTATCACAAAATCACAAGTCGAACACTTCCCAAGTGTCTAGGACTGTGTGATGTATTTTCGGATGATGCGTGCAGATCCCAGCAGGGTGGTCTTTTGCAGTTGGCAGATCATGATTTTGTCAATGTCTATTGTTTCCAAATGCTGGCTGAGATTTTTTGGCACGGCACCCAATGTGCTGATCACCACCGGGACCACCTGCACTGCTTTCTGCCAGAGTCTTTGAAGTTCAATCTTGAGGTCCTGATAGCGGCTGAGTTTTTCCTGTTGTTTTTCGTCAATGCGACTATCACCTGGGATGGCGACATCAATGATCCAAACCTTTTTCTTTTCCACAACTGTGATGTCTGGTGTATTGTGTTCCAGAACTTTGTCAGTCTGGATTCGGAAGTCCCACAGTATCTTTGCGTGCTCACTTCCCAATACTTTTGCAGGTTTGTGATCCCACCAGTTCTTTATTGCTGGGAGGTGGTACTTGAGGCATAAGTTAATTATAATTATAATTATTATTATTATTCTCTCATGGACATCTATATATTGTGTGTTCTACAGTCGGCAAACCAGACAATATATCTGCACAGACAATGGAACAACTAAAAATATTGTATACCCACAAGCATTGTGAAATTAAATATACTGTATATACTCGAATATAAGCCTGGTTTTTAGCCCTTTTTTTAAGACTGAAAAAGCCCCCCTCAGCTTATACTCAGGTGAGGGTCCTGGTTGGCTTATATTTGGGTCAGCTTATACTCGAGAATATATGGTACATTTATTATTTTTCTCTATTATTATTGATATTATTACATTTATTATTTTTCTCTATTATTGTTGCTACTATTACATTTATTTTACTCTATTTTTATTATTAATACATTTATTATTTCACTCTGATCTATTATTATTATTATTATTATTATTATTGCATTTATTATTTTACTCTATTTATTATTATTTGTATTATTTTCCTGTATTTATTATTATTGTTATTATTGCATGTATTATTTTACTCTATTATTATTAAAAGGATACATAAGCACATTTACATTAAAGAAGATGAGAATAATGATTTGATCAGAGTTGGACAGTCTTATGTTAAATTTGAACTTTATGTAAATATTCAAAAACATTTAACCTACTGATGCCCCAATTAATGTAATTTTATTGGTATCTATTTTTATTTCTGAAATTTACCACTCTCGGCTTATACTGGAATCAATGTTTTCCAGGTTTTTTTTTGCGGTAAAATCAGGTGCCTCGGCTTATATTCGGGTCAGCTTACACTCGAGTATATACAGTATAAGAAACCTGATCTTTCTCTTTTCTCCCTTTTCCATTTAATCAGACAGGGCCACATCAGCACTTATCCAGGTACAGTTAGTTTTAAATATGGAAGGTCTAACATGATACATGCACCTACCCAATTCATCTACATATTACCGATCAACTAAAAAACACATCTAACTTCATTAAAGTTCAAAATAATTTTTCAAGGTTGCTTTATAGGTAAAAAACAGAAGTTCAGACTTTCTAAGGTTCTCATTCTGTACAACCTATCACTCATTTTCTTCCCCACCTTTTCCCCCTCACAGATTCTTGTGTTGCCTGCTTCTGGAAATGCAGCTCTCCCAGAAAAGAGGATGCCACAAAGCTGAGGATTTTGCTAGAGGCTGCTACAATTACCCAAATGTAAGTATGATTGATCTCATGCTCCCATTTTCCATGCTAAATTGGAACAATCATGCTGAATTGGCTCAGTGCGTTTGTTGCTGCAATGAATACTGAACTAATATAGCAAAAGTGTTTTGTGTGCTCCAGAACTGCTTTCAAAATGACAGATTTCTGGGGGCCAATTATATCTTATTTAAAGCTATTTTATTTTTATGAAGTGCAACCTTATACATGCTTATGAAGGAGTAATATAGGGTCCAGTACAATGACCTAAGATGGACTGCACATGGATTGTCTTAGATAAATATCCTAAAGCAGTGGTTCTTAACCTGTGGGTCCCCAGATGTTTTTGGCTTACAACTCCCAGAAATCCCAGCCAGTTTACCAGCTGTTAGGATTTTTGGTAGTTGAAGGCCAAAACATCTGGGGACCCACATGTTGAGAAGCATTGTCCTAAAGGCACCAGATCTCATCTGATCATGGAAACTAAGCAGGGTCAGCTGTGCTTAATACTGAAATGGGGGAGGGGGGGTTGCTAAGGAATAACAGGTATTGTAGGCTATATTTCAGAGGAAGAAACAGTAATATAATATAATAATAATAATAATAATAATAATAATAATAATAATAATAATAATAATAAAACTTTATTTATACCCCGCCACCATCTCCCCAACGGGGACTCGGGGCGGCTAACATGGGGCCATGCCCAGAGCAATACAATATAACAAAATATAAAACAACATAACATAGCACCATTAAAAATACAATAAATGATAATAGGCATTACATCAAGAAATCAAAAAACAGTAAAACAAGGGCAGTATGATTCCTTGCCTATTTAAACCCTATAAAATTTGAAGCAATTTGAAGGTGCATGCACATACGCACACATACATGCTTGACTTTTGAAAGTGTATCTGCATTACATGGTTAACTTTAGTTTCATACCACTTGAATGCACATCCTTCCATCCTATGATGTCCTGCTATTTGTACAGTAGTTTGCTGAAGTCCTTCTGGTATCTGATACACATTGAATCAAAGTGGCACTACAGTACACAAGTAGTTAATCTATTTTCAAAATAAGGAAACTTTAAAAGGAAGATCCCAAGGGTCCCCTTAATTTTCAAGACAAGTTTTACGTAACTAGGGTCGCAATCTTGGATCTATAAGACAGGCTGATGCACACAATTGTTATTTTATTATAATATCCAATCACATTTTATTGATTAGCCCATCGGCCATATCAAAACATTTAACACATAGACATACATACAACATACAACCCGTGGTACAAAAGAAGTTAAAATAAACAAGCTGTTAACAAGACCCTGTTCAGGATTCTGGATTTTTTTTTTTGGCATAAAGATATAATGAAGTTTATTTGCCAAAAAAAGAAAAAGAAAAAGAAACCAAGAATTAAAGTAAAATACATGATTGATGAAAGAAAGAGGGGAGGTCTAGCTACACCTGATTTAAAACTATACTTTGAGGCGGCAGCACTATTGTGGGCCAAAGATTGGGCAAAACTTGAAAATAGCAAAATTTTGAATCTGAAGGGAATAGACCTGAGATTAGGGTGGCACTCTTATTATTTTATTATAATAGCCTTTTCAAAGTTGCATAGTACTTTTCCCATTAATCAAAATTGCTTATGAGAATTTTTCTTTTAAAAAAAATCCGTAAACAATGAAAAGAAAATGTATGGGCAGATAAAGCAAAGACTTAAGAGCTATTTTAAATCAAAAGTTAAAAATAGCTCTTGTAGCTCTTATAGAAAGAAATCAAAGAAACAGTTGTCTGAAATTCAGTTTGAATTGCTTTGATTCTAAAACTTCAAAGGAGTCACTGTTAAGGCTGTGCTATGCTCTGCAGTTATTATTGTTTGTCTTGAAGCAACTTTCATTTAGAACTATACTAAACCTGAAAACCATGGTTCTCTGTATAAGATTTGTTCAGAAGGAATTTGCCATTGGTTGTCACAGAAATGACACAGTCGAAACTGCTGACTAGCTTTCAGTAAATGAATAGGCTAATATAGAGAAAGATGAGGACTTCTCAGGCCACAGAATGATTCTGAAGTTCAACCTCAGCACTCTGAATTCGTTCTGAATGAAAATTTGTAATGAATATAAGTGGCTTATATGACCACATCTTCACAGCATCTACTGAGAGGTGCAGAGCAGCATTCTATACTTGATTGTGCTCCTGAACATCTTCAATTGTACATCCTACCCCTGTGAATCACAGGACAAGTGATTCACTTCAACTCATGACCATTGTACACTAGTATCACGTCTCTCTTGGACTGTATTATATTTGGGGTTGTTTTATGTTTTCCAGGCTGTATGGCCATGTTCCAGAAGTATTCTCTCCTGATGTTTTACCCATATCTATGGCAGGCATCCTTAGAGGTTGTGAGGTATAATGTAAGTGGTGACCTGTAAATTAGTGCTTTTCATATCACTACCCTGGGACAAGATTGTTTTTATACACTCCCTTGCTACTAAATTGTTGGTGACATTATATGCAGCTTACAAATGTTAAGTCCTGTTTTGGTCAGGGTGTAGTGAGTTATTTTTCTTCTCCATCCAAAAAGCACCCCCCCCCCAAAAAAAAAAAGAGAGAGAAGAGGAGAAGAAATCCAGATGATGAAGGTATGGCTTTTTAGACATCTAGGGAGCCCTCATTTCTTCACTTCGCTTGAGCTTAGACTAGTTTGAGTAGCCCATTATCGGTCTTCATTGTCCCAATTTTATTCCGAAGGAATCCATATTTCTATAATCTATAAGAACAAACATTTTACTTAAGATAGTGTTTTGGGAGTCTGATTCTTGTGAAATGTGCTACCAAGGCAATAGCAAGTGTTCTCTCCATGGCACAGTCTTCTAAAAACAGAACAATATTTTCAACAGTATTTATAAGATTTAACCTTTGTTGCTCTCAAAAAAGCCTTTACTGCCTTCCATTTTCAAACAAGGTCATCAGATCATCTAAAAAGAAGGAATAAAGGGATTCCCTATCCACATTGACTATGTATTTGTGGTTTTGTAGAGGTGGAAATCCTAGCTCTGTATTTATTATATTGCCTGATATATTGTGATCCTGGGAGACCTCTTGAGAATGAGAATGGGTTGTATGCTGCTTGATATGATTTCCAGCCTTTAGGCAAACCTATTAAACTCCATTTTGCCACAGTCACAGCAGTGTCCCAAAATATGGTTTCATAGAGACATCAGCAGTAGATTGCGAAGTTGTTGTAGCTGTCAATATTATTGTTGGCATAACATTTTATCCAGTAATGTTTTGTTCTTTTAGTTCTAAGCTTTCTTGTGTTCCTTTATTTAATACACATATGTCAGTAGTATATGAACCCCGCCTATTTGAATTAATGAGACAACAACAAATCAAATAGGGGCTTAGAATAGAATGTTTTAGGCATCCTTAAACTATAGGTGTCATTTCTAGTTCAGCCTTTCAAAATAATACCAAATATTAATTAATCTAGTTTAATGAAAACTGCCAACTAAGGATGTCCTTGTGCATTACATTTTTCCTTCTAATTTGATACTAATCCAATGTTCAGGAAGAAAGAGCTATCATTACTCAGTGATTAAGTTTTAGGTGCTCACAAAAGTACAAAATGATAAAATATGTTTTCACGCTAGATTCATTTGCTATGCCCTTGTGCCTTTGTAATAATCAAACGATTTAATTTTGCTCTTTCTTCCCCATAAAGAATCACTGCTATTGCATTTTTTTAAAAAAATAAATAGCATTTCTGACTGATTGTAGTGCAGACAGCTTTTCACACAAAGCCTGGAGAAATATAATAATCTTAAGTGGAAGAAGCAATAAGGCAATGGGGAGACATTCTGAAGAGTTCGGCTTAAGCTGCTGATTATAGAGAATGCTAATTTTTGTGTATGTGCCAGGATGTTATGTTAATGCTATTGAACAAAAGGCTAAAGCATTTTTAATTTAAAATTACTGAACTATAAAATTGAAGTATTTGAATTTTTCTCCCTTAGGCTGAGGTGGACAAAAGGAGACATGATGTCAAAAGTGCAGTTCTGTCACCTTCATTCAAACTATATTTTCCAGTGTAGTGTTTTATCATTTTGTTAAAATTATACTAGCTGCTGTTCTAATGAATGCCCATCAGTGAATGATTAATATTAAACTCCCTTTGATTGAAATTATTATCTGTCTAGAATGAACCCTGGAGTAACATTTTGTAAATATCATCTCAACATCACTGTAAGGCCTTAACATATAATCTATGTATCCATATGCAGTATAAAAACCAAGCATATTTACAGTTTGTGGAATGAGATTGTCATCTGTCTGATTTCTTCCGATGTCACAGTTCTTCTTCATTCACGCAGTTGTTTCCGACTCTTTGTGACCTCATGACCAGTCCACTCCAGAGCTCCCTGTCGGCCGTCACCGCCCCCAGTTCCCTCAAGGTCAAGCCAGTTACTACAAGGATACCATCCATCCACCTTGCCCTTGGTCGGTCTCTCTTCCTTTTTCCTTCCATTTTCCCCAGCATCATGATCTTCTCCATGCTTTCCTGTCTTCTCAGTGGCCAAAATACTTCATCTTTGCTTCTAATATCCATCCCTCCAGTGAGCAGCCAGGCATTATTTCCTGGAGGATGGACTGGTTGGATCTTCTTGCGGTCCAAGGAATTCTCAGGATTTTCCTCCAGCACCAAAGTTCAAAAGCATCTATCCTCCTTCGCTCAGCCTTCTTTATGGTCCAGCTCTCGCATCCATAGGTTACTATGGGGAATACCATTGCTTTAACTATGCAGACCTTCGTTGCCAATGTGATGTCTCTGCTCTTCACTATTTTGTCAAGGTTGGCCATTGCTCTCCTCCCAAGAGTAAACGTCTTCTGATTTCCTGTTTGCAATCTGCATCTGCAGTGATCTTCGCACCTAGAAATATAAAGTCTGTCACTGCCTCCATGTTTTCTCCCTCTATTTGCCAGTTATCAATCGGTCTGGTGGACCCCCCAGATGGCGTAGTGGACTTGAAGTTTGGGTTGCTGACCTGAAAGCTGCCAGGTTCGAATCCCACCTGGGGAGAGTGCGGAAGAGCTCCCTCTATCAGCTCCAGCTCCATGCGGGGACATGAGAGAAGCCTCCCACAAGGATGGTAAAAACATCAAAACATCCGGGCGTCCCCTGGGCAACGTCCTTGCAGATGGCCAATTCTCTCACTCCAGAAGCGACTCAAGTTGCTCCTGACACGAAAAAAAAATCGGTCTGGTTGCCATAATCTTGGTTTTCTTGATGTTTAACTGCAGCCCGGCTTTTGCACTTTCTTCTTTCACCTTGGTGATAAGGCTCCTCAGCTCCTCCTCGCTTTCAGCCACCAGAGTGGTATCATCTGCATATATAAGGTTATTAATGTTTCTTCCAGCAATTTTAACTCCAGCCTTAAATTTGTCAAGCCCCGCACATCGCATGATGTGTTTTGTGTACAAGTTGAATTGGTAGGGTGAAAGTATACAGATGGCACAGTAAAGTATCTAAAAGTGAAGGGTTCACAGATCTTCTTCCTGTTATTCACTTATAGGCTAATGACGACACAAGAAGACACAGATTTTCACTAATATCAACATCACCAGTATTATTTCCACAATGTCAAGAAATATTTTTTTGTTACCACAGGATAAAATTATGTAATAATGAACACTTATTGATAAGATTTATGGGTTTCAGAGATCTTAAAATAGACACATTCTATAGTGCAGAATGTCTTAAACAGGGTTGTTATGCGTTTTCCGGGCTGTATGGCTATCTTCCAGAAGCATTCTCTCCTGACATTTTGCCTACATCTATGGCAGGCATCCTCAGAGGTTGTGAGGTATATGCCTCACATACCTCACAACCTCCGAGGATGCCTGCCATAGATGTGGGTGGAGATGTGTGGAGCCTCCAGTGGTCTAGGGGATAAAAGCCTAGTGACTTGAAGGTTGGGTTGCTGACCTGAAAGCTGCCAGGTTCGAATCCCACCCGGGGAAAGCGCAGATGAGCTCCCTCTATCAGCTCCAGCTCCATGCGGGGACATGAGAGAAGCCTCCCACAAGGATGGTAAAATATCAAAACATCCGGGCATCCCCTGGGCAACGTCCTTGCAGACAGCCAATTCGCTCACTCCAGAAGCAACTCAGGTTGCTCCTGACACGAAGAAAAGAACTTGAAATGGGACAGCTGGTGATCTAGAAGGGTGATTCTCTATGCTAAAAGGATGGTCTTCTGTACTTTCCCATCTCAATGTGATGAGGTTGTATGTTTAGCGCAATTTTTCTGGCTTCAGTCCCGATATGGGGTGAGTAAAGTGGATCCTAAATAGGTCTGCTCAGTTGTGGATACAGCTGCTAGACTACTCACCTCAGACTTTGAGGCAGAATGACTGAATCCACTGCCCATGTGCCAGTCTGGCTTCCAGATTTCACAGTCCTGCCTATGTCACCATTCATTGATTGCCATGGACCTGTTGTTGGTTTTCCTTTCTTTCTTTTTGGAAGATGCCTCTGCATGGATTCGTTTTATATGTGGAGATCAGTGCACACCCGATCAATACACTGTCTTTACAGAAAGAGATTCAGAACCGGTGGTATGGTCAACCCAATGAATCGTGGCCTCTCATCTGTTGCAGTCTTCTTCTGCCTTCACAGCGTTGTAACTTGTTATCATCCGCCTGCCCTGCCATTGAGGACTTCAGAATGTGCTTGGTCTGGTTCCTCTCCTGTGATCTTGCTGTCCTGGGAGAGCCACTGGGGAGCACACAACTTTGATGGCTTTGTCTGGAGGCTTACTGGAATATACAAGTCCTCTCACCATGACAAGGTGACAATCCATCAAGCCATGAGAGTCAAGACAAAGATCCACCCAGAGGAAAGGTGTTCTTACCATACATCAAGGGAACCACTGACCGCATAGGCAAACTGATGAAGAAGCACAACCTACAAACTATCTACAGACGCACAAAGAAAATCCAACAAATGCTACGGTCAACGAAAGGCAAGAGGGATCCTCTCTTCTCTGCAGGAATCTACCGGATACCATGCAGCTGTGGACAAGTCTTCATAGGGACCACCAAATGTAGCGCCCAAACACGAGTCAAAGAACATGAAAGGCACTGCAGACTCACTCAACCAGAGAAATCAGCCATAGCAGAGTACTCGATGAACCAACCTGGACACAGTTTTTTATTTGAGAACACAGAAATGCTTGACCACTCCAACAACTATCATGTCAGACTACACAGAGAAGCCATTGAAATCCACAAGCATGTGGACAACTTCAACAGAAAGGAGGAAACCATGAAATTGAACAAAATCTGGCTACCAGTATTAAAAAACTCAAAAATCAGAACATCAGATGGGAAGCAACACTCTGAGGGCAGAGGAGCTCGAAGGACGGCTAATGATTCCGAACAAAGGATCCCCCCAGGCAAGAGACAAACCTTTCCAATGCTAATTAGGGTGATTAACTGAAACATTAGCGCTGGCTTCCAACTGACAAAGGACACTTGTCACACCCTGGACTCTCCACAGATTTACTTTCCTTGCCTAGTTTCTCCATGCCTCACAACCTCTGAGGATGCCTGCCATAGATGTGGGCGAAACGTCAGGAGAGAATACTTCTGGAACATGGCCACACAGCCCGAAAGACATACAACAACCATCAAGGGGTACTTGTAATCATCTGCACAACAAAAAATTTCTTCAACACTGGGTTGACCCTGCCTTAAAGGTGCAGTGTAGATGTGCTCTTATCACCTCATCATACCGTTGTTTTTTTTTTGGTAGGATCACTCCATGTATAGAGCATTTCGGATTTTGACTAGAGTTGAACTATAGATTTCATTGTTCTTTCCAGAGTTAAGAATATGAAAGGCATGATTTAAATCCCTCTCCACTGAAAGCGAATCCTTTTGGTAACAACACCTAAAACCCCCCCAGCCAGCATGTCCAATGTTTCCTGGGGGTTGTTTGCGCATGGAGGTAATGTTTCCTAGCTGTGCTCTTCACAACCTCTGAGGATGCCTGCCATAGATGTGGGCGAAATGTCAGGAGAGAATACTTCTGGAACATGGCCACACAGCCCGAAAGACATACAACAACCCTGTGCTCTTCACCTTCACAGTCATTTTTTTCCCTTTTGGTAGAATCAGGATGGAAAGAAAACAAGTGAGGTTGGGCTGTGTGAATGTAAAAATGGCTGAGGCCAATTTTTGTGTGCTCCAAATGAAACATTTACAATGCCCCCTGAAAACATATTCTTGTTCAATTAGAACAAGAGTAAATTGGTGTCAGGCCTTGAAATCCAGCTGAGCTTCCTCAGCTGAAGCAGCAATTAGCTCCAGCTGAGCAGTGAATGAGCTTGAGGTCAGCAGCTGACTGAATGGTATGAGAATCTCTCACACAGGGCTGTTTTGTAAGTAACCTGTTTTTCTTGATATGAGGATTTTGTATTTTTCTTCATCTCAGAACATGATGGCCTGAATAACCCCAAACTTCGAGGGCTCAATGTGTTGTCGAAGGCTTTCATGGCCGGGATCACAGGGTTGTTGTATGTCTTTCGGGCTGTGTGGCCATGTTCCAGAAGTATTCTCTCCTGACGTTTCGCCCACATCTACGGCAGGCATCCCCAGAGGCTGTGAGGCATGGATAAACTAGGCAAGGAAGGTAAATATATATCTGTGGAGAGTCCAGGGTGTGGACTCCTTCGGGGGCTCCTTTCTCCCTCATTTTTACAGCTTTTGGGGTGAAACATGCTACAAGGATAGAACACACTTACCACTATTAGCTCATCAAATTTCAGATTGTTTCATTTATCCTTGAAGTTTTGGGGGATTTTTAAAGTTTAATAAACAACTTTAAAAAAAAAACAAACTACAAGAGCTTTCTCCTTAAATTTTCTATACAATGACATATGATAACAGGGGACCATTCTCCCAACTTTCAGAAATATTCATACATCTAGTAATTTTAAGGATTTTTAATTTTTTTTAACAAAAACATTTGTTTTTTTCTAAGCCACAACCGTTATCTCATTGAATGTGTCTCATATTGCAGTAGAGTCTCAACTTATCTAAGCCTCGCTTATCCAAGCTTCTGGATTATCCAAGCCATTCTTGTAGTCAATGTTTTCAATATACAGTAGAGTCTCGCTTATCCAACGTAAATGGGCCAGCAGAATGTTGGATAAGCGAATATGTTGGATAATAAGGAGAGATTAAGGAAAAGTCTATTAAACATCAAATTAGGTTATGATTTTACAAATTAAGCACAAAAACATTATGTTATACAACAAATTTGACAGAAAAAGTAGTTCAATACACAGTAATGCTATGTAGTAATTACTGTATTTATGAATTTAGCACCAAAATATCACGTTGTATTGAAAACATTAACTACAAAAATGCATTGGGTAAGTGAGTGTTGGATAAGTGAGATTCTACTGTACCATGATATTTTGGTGCTAAATACTTCTGGAACATGGCCACACAGCCCGAAAGACATACAACAACCCTGGAACTAAAATGATTTGTCTGTGCAAAACCTGATGGAATTGTTTGAAAACTGGCAGGCTTGAATGCTTCAGAAAGGACCAGAAATCTAGAAAGGGATCAGACAAGGATGAACACTCTTGCCACTACTTTTTATACTAATGGTGGATTGTCAAGGCAAATTTGATCAAATTCCAAACATAATTAAGCAAGAAAGCTACAAGATAAGACTCTTTGCAGATGACATCATGATTTTGACACAAAATCCTCTACAGAATATTCTAAAAGCATCAGAAATAATAATGAAATTTGGAAATGTGGTGGGACTGTCAATCAATCAAGACAAAATAAAAATTATAACTCATAATATGAATAAAGAGAATCAAGAGATGCGAAAACAAAAGGAAAAAAATCAATATTACAACTAGAGTAAAATACCTGGGAATTCAATAAAATATAATAACTCTAAACTATTCAAAACTAATAATGAAAAAGCTTTGAAAGAAATCCAAAAAGATTTAGAAAGATGGAACAATTTGGATTTGCCCTTACTTAGAAGACTATCGACAATTAAAATGATTGTTCTTCCCAAAATGATATATCTGTTCCACACAATTCTAGTTTTGACAAAGGATGTATATTTTAAAGCTTGGAATAAAAAATTTACAACATTTATATGGAAAAATAAAAAAATTAGAATAAAAATGAAATACCTATAAGATGTGAAAGACAGGCTAAATTGCATTACTGAACATGTGGCTAAATTATAATGCAGCTACAGTAGAGTCTCACTTATCCAAGCTAAACGGGCTGGCAGAAGCTTGGATAAGTGGATATCTTTGATAATAAGGAGGGATTAAGGAAAAGCCTATTAAACATCAAATTAGGTTATGATTTTACAAATTAAGCATCAAAACTTCATGTTATCCAACAAATTTGACAGAAAAAGTAGTTCAATACACAGTAATGTTCTGTTGTAATTACTGTATTTATGAATTTAGCACCAAAATATCATGACATATTGAAAACATTGACTACAAAAATGGCTTGGATTATCCAGAGGCTTGGATAAGCGAGGCTTGGATAAGTGAGACTCTACTGTATATAGACATTAGGGCTGTGCAAAAAGTCATTTGTGCATTGTATGTATGATCTATTTCATGAGATCCATACATTCAACGCGATTTTCAAATTGCTAGCGGTGCCCACGCAAAAAACTTAAGACTCAGGGTTGCTGTGAGTTTTCCAGGCTGTATGGCCATGTTCTAGAAGCATTCTTTCCTGATGCTTCACCTGCATCTATGGCAGGCATCCTCAGAGGTTATCAGGTCTGTTGGAAACTAATCAAGTGGGGTTTATATATCTATGTAATGTTCAAGGTAGGAGAAAGAACTCTTGTCTGTTTGAGGCAGGTGTGAATGTTTCAACTGGCCACCTTGATTAGCATCGAATAGCCTTTCAGCTTAAAGGTCTGGCTGCTTACTGCCTCCTTTGTTGGGAGGTGTTAGCTGGCCCTGATTAATTCATGTCTGGAATTCCTCTGTTTTCTGAATGTGTTCTTTATTTATTTCCTGATGTTAGAGTTTGTTAATACTGGTAGTCAGATTTTGTTCATTCCCCCAGTCCCATCTACACAGCCCCCACACCTGTAAAGACACAGGTCAAATTACCTCAGCAAAAAGCATGGTTTTTCTGCTTTGTGCCGAATACAATCGCTTTTACTTGGGGTGTTATTTGGATGCCCCACTTAAAGAAACAGGAGCTCGTGCTTCTAAGGGGCCGTCTGTATGGGCCCTTAGTCTCGAACTGGTTCCAGGATTTCTTATGTAATCATCTGCAAATTACTTTCTTCAATATTGCATTCAGTGGGTCAGGGGCAATAGTTTTTGTTTACTTTTTAAAATAAAAAATAGATAATATGAAGATTCATCTATTGCTTCATCTATTTGTCGGAGCTTTGGCAGATATAATCACTTCATAATAACAATAATAATAATAATAATAATAATAATAATAATAATAATAATAACAACAACTGGAAAATGAGCACGCAAAGATACTGTGGGACTTCCAAATCCAGACTGACAAAGTTCTGGAACACAACACACCAGACATCACAGTTGTGGAAAAGAAAAAGGGTTGGATCATTGATGTCGCCATCCCAGGTGACAGTCACATTGACGAAAAACAACAGGAAAAACTCAGCCGCTATCAGGACCTCAAGATTGAACTTCAAAGACTCTGGCAGAAACCAGTGCAGGTGGTCCCAGTGGTGATGGGCACACTGGGTGCCGTGCCAAAAGATCTCAGCCGGCATTTGGAAACAATAGACATTGACAGGATTACGATCTGCCAACTGCAAAAGGCCACCCTACTGGGATCTGCATGCATCATCCGAAAATACATCACACAGTCCTAGACACTTGGGAAGTGTTCGACTTGTGATTTTGTGATATGAAATCCAGCATGTCTATCTTGTTTGCTGTGTCATAATAAAATAATAATTTTATTCCTGTACCCCGCCTCTATCTCCCTGCAGGGACTCAGGGCCGCTTACAAATGCAAAAGAGTATACATACAAAAACATCAAATACCAAAAACACACAAATAAAAAATTAAAACTTCTTAAAGTGCTACTATGCTGGTACATTACATCTATTTAGGGCAAACAGGAGGAAAAGTGTTCTCACTATTCACTGAATTCCAGTGATAGTCACAAGATTCTAACAACGATTGAATTTGAACCAAGAATGCTGAATTACGTGACTTCCAAATTGGTTTGAGCCAAATCAGGTTGTTTTCTGAATCACCACGATGGGATCTGACTCATATTATATTCATAGCCAAAGTGCACAGAATCTTATTGAAAGTATTGTCACCAATGGCTAATTGTAAAATGGGTTGTTTCCTCCCTTGCCTTCCCTTTAACTTTGAAGAAGTGATGAAATACTTTCGGAGTGTTCAAAAGATCCTTGCTATATATTCTTGGCTACAAAATGAAATGTATTGCTAGTGTCCAAGACCAGAATTCTTCTCATGTGAGATGAGTAGCAAAAAGATGGCCATCTGTCATGTGTTATTTTAGTGTTAACCTGTGTCTCATAAAGCAGACCCTTCTCATGTCTCCTGTAGCAATGTAAAACAGTTTGCACTTCTATTTGCACCCTCTGGGCATCAGCATGATTTGGAAACCTAATAAAGTAAGTCATCAAAGAACAACTGATGTGACCAGAATTTGTATTACTGTACTACAGGGAACCCAACTGGTGTTATCTTTTAACCGAATACCTTTTAAATCTTCATTTACTGCCACAAAATCAATATGACTTTTTAAAAAGTAGAAAGCTCTGCTGAACAAGAAATGATGCACAAAAATTAGAATAATCATATTGTGTTGAAATGTTTTCTCCCGAGAAACAACGGTAGATTTCACCATAAACATTATTTGTTATGCATGCTTTTTAATCCTTCCTGTTCTTCCCACCAAGGGATTTAGAATCGTCTTTTAGCCATGCTACAACATCCAGAATAGGTTAAAATATCAGATAACGCACTGCTGAAGTTTTCTCGGAGATCTTCATTGCAAGATGTTACTTACATCTGGACTTTTAAAATTCAAGATGTACTACCCACTATTCCATCATAATAGCAAAAGACATTTTAGGACCTTATCCCATGAGGGGGTGAAGCAGGGGGGATACCATCTACTTACCATAGCGTTTTGTTCTTGTCTATTTATAAGGAAAATTGACAATATGTTCAACCTCTTGGCACACAATTTACTTTTGTCTGTTTCTCCACTTTTTGAGCTATCACACAGCTGAGTGCAGTCCCACCCATTCCGTGTTCTTCTTCTTTTTTTAAAAAAGGGAAACTTCGCAATTGTGGAAGTCTGAAATCTAAGTCTATAAAAGGAGGAAATATAGGCACAGCAAAGTGGTAATATATCAAAATTGCACAATTCCTGAAGAATTTTTTTAAAAAAATTATCATAAAAATTTCATGCAAGAGAATTATTTGTGAGAAAAGGAGAATCAAGGCTCATTTCAACATCGACCATAAGAACACTCACTTTTTAATGTCACTAAAACAATCTAACATGGGAGAACCTGACAGTTCCCATCCCTAGTGTAAATAAGTGCATTAATCCATTTCTGCGTGAATTGAGAGCTCTGAGGAGAATTGATACCCAACATCTAAAACCTCAGTTTTCACACACTTTAAACACATTGTTATGATTGAGTCCCACGGGGAATGGCTGGAAGTCATTTTGCATCATATGATGGGCTCCGTGGGACTCCATCTTTAAACTGTGTTTAAACTGTCTTTAAATTGTGTTTTAAGTGTGTAAAATGATGTCTGTGTTTGTGGTGGGGGAGGGAATCCTGTGTCTGATGAGGTCCTTGTTCAGTGAGGTATGATTTGAACTTCATTCAAGAATTAAAAATTAGGATCAATTCTGATTTACGGATGACATGCAGTCATCGTTTCCTGGCTCAGACAAAGTTGCAAATGTGGATTGATGCAAATAAGGAAGAGAGGAAAACAATTGGTATGCATTGAGAAGAGAAGGAAGGGAGAAGGAGAGGAATGTAACATAGGTGGTGCCGAGTAATAGTTGGTCATGCATCTCAAGTACTGCATTGGTTGTTAGAGGTAGCCATATGTCCTCTTTCCTTCAAGTGAGGGTATGTAAACAAAGTATCTCTCAAAAAATGGGCCATTTTTACCAAAACTGCTTTGGGCTTCCTTAAAAATGTGCAGATGTAGGAAAAGATATACATGTATATGTATGATGTACATATCTTTTTCATGGGAGTGTGATCCTGGGCTTATCTGCGTAGATTAAAAAATGGTACTGACCTCATAACATTGCAGTCTGGACAATTGGATTGAAATGTGGTTCTTGATCTTTAATTTGTTTTTTTTAAAATTGGCTTTGAACCTGCAATTTTTCAGAAAATCCAGCTTTTTCATATGGCATTCTGGGGGGTGGGGTGGGAGAATATGGTGGAAGGATTGAAGCATTTAGGGTGAAGAGAATAGGGAGTTGCTTAATTTTTTAAAAAAAATATTTATTTAGAACGATGTTATACTGTTTTAATGTGATGATTTTAATTGTTTTAATTGTTAAATTATATCCATTGATCCTTTTTATGATCTGCCTTGGGTTACAATATGAGAGAAAGGCAGCATATAAATGAAATTAATAAAAACCAATTGATGACACAATCAGTATATATCCACACATATTATTCTGCAAATTAAAATGCCTAATTCTTTATTAGGTGTTTTTATTTTGCAGAATAAACTGTGTGCATGATGATTGTGTCATCAGGAATATTTATTATCTGCCTTGCATAGTTTTGGCGAGATGGGATAAAAATAAGTAAAAAAGTTTGTAAAGGTTTGCAAGTAAAATGGGAAACCTAGATGTAAGAACGCATTGATGTGAATTATATGTTCATGTTCCATGCTCACACTAGATTCCTAGGGTTCAAACGCATAGAATAAAATTCAAGCTGTTTTTTTGTCACACTGAAATGAGCAACTGCTGGTGATGAATGGGTAATCCAGCAGGAGCCATATTAATATTAATATAGAAGGGTTTTTCTCAGTGATTAATCCCTGTGGGGTGATTCAGCCATTGAAGGAAGAATCTATGACCCACGCCAGAGCTTTTCCAGCTGGGATGCTGCAGCATGAACTGTGACCTTCCAGCTGGATCTTCTCTTCAAAAAAAGAGCGAGTTCTTTTATACTTGACCAGTCAGACAACTGTGAAATTGTCCTCATCTAAAGACACACACATTGTACAATAGATGTTCAAATACAAACAACCATGAAATGGTCTCTAGGGTCCACTAATCAAAACTACAGTGTTATAAACAGGAAGATGGCATGGATATATAGTTTTCAGTTGCTATATGTGCTGAAAAACAGCTTGAAGAATGATTGGTAGAATATATACAGACTATTGGAATATATATATATTTAATATGCAGTTTTCTTAAAACAGTGGTTCTCAACCTGAGGTCCCCAGATGTTTTTGGCCTACAACTCCCAGAAATCCTAGCCAGTTTACCAGTTGTTAGGATTTCTGGGCGTTGAAGGCCAAAAACATCTGGGGACCCCAGGTTGAGAACCACTGTCTTAAAACTTTGTGGCCTCCAATCCAATACATGTGATGTACAAATATGATGGCTGGTGCCTTTCTATGGTTATATTTTGTATGAGTGGAAGACAATTTTGTTAAGTTGAAAATTCTCAGTGAAGATATTCACTGTGCATTAAAATATACATTTAAAATGTATACATAATTCTCTTGTCAGAAAAAAACCCCTTTGATATGACACAAGGATGGGATAACAACGCAGACAGGAATTGGAGAGATTGAAACAAAGTGCAACTTAGGCTATCATACTTTGGATAAATCATGAGAAGATCAACTTAACAGAAAAAAATAATGCTGGCAAAAGTATTATGGTTGGACTGAGTCAATCAAGGAAGCCACTGTTCTGAATCTGAAAGACCTAAAGATGTCATAGGTTGCCATAGGGCTCATCTACACAGTCAACTTAATCTGGTTCAGATCTGGAGTATCGCTGCTTTGGATTGACCCCAGATTCAACAAAGGTGTTTACATGCTCTGCTCCCAAACTGTGGCAGTAGCAAGAACAGAATCCAGACCTCCCAGGCTGGATAGTCACTCGTACCTTTTCTGTCTTTTGCCACTGGAGCAGCTGGCCTTGGAGAGCTCCTGGCCATCGTTGGGTGCCTTTGCACTTGGCAACAACCAAGAGTTATCTGGAGTTCTGTGGCTAGCTGTCATAGTGACAAAAGACAGTCCAGGCTAAGTTCCATGCCCTTTTCACTGCACTGCACAACATTGGGAAAACGTGATGACAGCACTGGTCTATGTGGACAACTGGACCATTTTGAATTAGATCCAGTCTAGCTGTTCAAACTAACTCCAAAGTGTGGGATTTCTGGAATTTCAGGGTCACTCTGGAGCATTCTCTGACTTCTAATTAGGAGTAAAACTGGGGTGACCAGTTTTTAATTTTTAATTTATTCAAATAGATATATATTTGTGTTTGTTGCATACAGTGCTATACTTTCCAGCTCTTAGTGTTTCATAATCATATCAGAATATTCCAGAAGCCAATTGAAAGTGAAGGAGTCAATTTAAGGTGAAGAAAATCTACTAAGAAATAGCCTCACATTATTATGAGGGTTGAATGAAAAGTAATGCCTCCACCTTCATAACTCCTCAATAGATGGCAGTACTGGTATGCGGCAGGTACTTCTGCTGTAAAGAATTCAATGACTGCACCTTGCTTAAATCGCATTGATCGACCATCTGTGCAGGGTTCCATACTTTGCACTTTAACAACACAACCATTCAGTGGTAAGGCTTCCCGCCAAAAGGAACTGTAGAGGAGAGTCTACTGAACAAGCCAGTACCTGCCACATACCAGTACTGCCATCTGTTGAGGAGTTAAGAAGGTAGAAGCATTACTTTTCATTCAACCCTCGTATTTCTGAAAGGAGCCCCCGGTGGCGCAATGGGTGCTGGCAGGACTGATGACTTGAAGGTTGGGTTGCTGACTTGAAAGTTGCCGGTTCAAATCCAACCTGGGGAAAGCATGGATGAGCTCCTTCTATTAGCTCCAGCTCCATACGGGGACATAAAAGAAGCCTCCCACAAGAATGGTAAAAACATTAAAAACATCCAGCCGTCCCCTGGTCAACGTCCTTGCAGATCTGAACCAGATTAAGTTGACTGTGTAGATGAGCCCTATGGCAACCTATGAATGAGAAATCTTCAACGAAATTGTTATGAACAGACATCTTTAGGTCTTTCAGATTCAGAACAGTGGCTTCCTTGATTGACTCAGTCCAACCATAATACTTTTGCCAGCATTACTTTTGCCATAACCCTTTGATATGACATAAGGATGGGATAACAACGCAGACGGGAATTGGAGAGATTGAAACAAAGTGCAACACAAAAAAACATGATTTCTGAAAGAGAATTTTTTAATGTCAATTACTATCACTATCAATTAATGTGGCAAAGCATCTCTGTGTTGTAAGAAGGTGCAATTTCTGGAGGTCCTGAAAGTAATTAAACTTCCCATTTTCTGACACCTGCAGATCTAGATACTAGGTTAAGTGACTGCAGTGCCCCTGTCACTAGGACATTGTGATAAATTGAAATGATGAATAGATGCTTTGTGTTTCTTGAGCTACCATGTCACCAAAAAACAAACAAACAAACACACACACACACAAAACAAAATTAAATGTGGAAGGACTGCACATTGTCCATACTAGAGATGAGGATCATTTGAACTCCCAAAAGTTGAATAAGAAGTTCCAGTGCTTCTAAGCTCTGGCAATGATCACTAGAGCTGCTAGTAGTCTAACAAACCTACTCCCATCAGTCAATATGGAGACTGCTCATATGGAATTTTGCACCACATTTGGTGGAATTGTTTTCTTATGGCACAGAAAAATCTTTAGAGTCATGAGTATAAAAAGTGATTTGCTATAAGAGGGCCAAACAATTTCAGAGGGGGCAAAGTCAATTTTTCCTCCTGTACTTATCCCAATGAGAAACTCTGTTGTTTCTGACATTGTCAGACATGTCCTCATCCATTTCAGTTTCAATTTTGGTCAGTTTTGCCTTTTTTGAGGTTTGGTTTGTCTGGGAAAATCAGAAAATTTTTTGCATTAGTTTTGAGCCATTTGGAGCTGAGTGTGTGTCGTTATTGGGTTTGCTGGTGGGAGGTGGTAGTCGCTCATGCCCACACAACAGATTTTAGATATTCTTTTTGTAATATGGGCTTTTTCTGGGCTTCTATACCATTTTGTAAGTATTTTCCATTGCATTTCTTTGATCTTTAAATGTTTAAGTTTTTTTATTGAGTTTATCCACAGTTCTAAATCCTTCTGATTACAGTTTATTTCTTCTGCTCATACTTCTAACAGGGTGGGCTTCAAATTGTATTAGTTATCTATTAGTTTGTTATATATGAATCCCGTAATTCCTTTCCCTTTCTCAGTTTTTCATTGTAATACTGGCTCTAAACCTGTCTCAGGACCTTTCTTCTTCCACTCTGTAATCATTTGTGGTATTTCATGCCATAGCAACGAGTTGCATGGCCCACATTTGTTTCTTAACTCCCCCCAGTTTTAAGTTGTTCCATTCGAATTTAAAAGATCCCCTATCTTTGTTATGCCATTTTTATTTAAATTTATTATCACTTTTCCATATACAGTATTTGGTAATTTTTATTATCTACTACTCCTGTTGAGAGTCTATTTTGTTCAATGAGAGTTTAATTTTGCCATTTTTCCCCAGCATTCTAATGTTGAATATCATGGGCTTTCTTTTATTTTCTTTATTTCTTTACTGTTCATCCTTTCCTTCAAGCACAAACAGTAGTTCCACCCATTTATTGACTTTTCTCGCCCATCTTTTTGCATCGTCAAAATAACTTTGTAGTTGGGGGCTCCCCATCCTCCATTTTCTTGTGGGGAATAAAATGACAAATTATATATTCTGCTTTTGTTAGTTCCTAACACCCAGGTTTTTATTGAGGTGTCCCATTTTTTTAATTTTTTTATTTGGTATATTGAATGCTAATGCCTGGAAGAGGAATAAAAATGTTGGAAGAATCATCATCTTAACTATTTTGATCCAATTTGCTAGGTTCCATTTCCATTTTTTCCAGTTTCAAATTTGCTTACTAATTTGTTACCATGGTTGATTACTTAGAATAATAGAATATTAGAGTTGGAAGAGACCTCATGGGCCATCCAGTCCAACCCCCTGCCAAGAAGCAGGAAATCGCACTCAAAGAACTTATTTGTATTAAATTATTTAAAATTTTGGGATATAAACTCCCAAGTATTTAAGCTTCTGTTCCTCCAATCTTATCCCCAGGATTGCTTAAATTAATTTTGACAGGAACTATTTTTATATATAACCTCTGATTTTTCAAAATTTATTTCAAGACCTGATATCTTTTCAATTTTTAAAAATTATATTTACTATTTTACTACTTCATAGATGTGAGGGCAATATGGCTGCAAAATCTGTCACCCCACTGATCGTGAGGGTTGAGTTTTGGGTTTGGGTTGAGGGTTGGGCCACCCCAACCTTTTATATGTATATAACAATTAAATATGGTTGTGCCATTAATCCTGATGAGATGCAAGAGTTTTACGAAGCCCAAAACACTCCCCCTTCCAAAAAATTGTTTTAGTGATCTTTTTTTATCACATTAGGTCTGATATTAGCTTTCCCCTAAAATGTACGTAGTTTTCAGAAGAAACATGGGGTCCTTATTTAAATAAGTGCAGCTCAGTGCTGTTGTTTGTTGTTCAGTGTTGAAAATCAGTTTAATGAAATGTAATTTTATCCCTGCTGTTAAATCCCAAAGGATGGAAGCATGTGTTGCAAAGTATGGTAAAGAAACATGCCACACCTAATGTATGTGTACATGTGTGCAAATTGGTGTGATCCTGGTAATGAATAACAAAAAAAAGATGAAGATCTAGTGAGGCCTAACAGAGGGCAAGAACAAGAAATTTGAACAGATGGTATACAGGGACCCACTGGCCTCTTGAAAGCCAGGGAGTGCCGAGAAATGGCAGACAGTAATTAGCAAGACTTTTTTTAAACAAAAGATTGTCCGTGATCTCTTAGAACATCTGTTTTTAAAAAACCCAAAGGGCGGGTTCTGACCCCGAGTGTTAATGAGCACAATAAAAATATACTGCTTAATGGAAAAAGGAAACATTGTAGTGTTTGGAATTATAGTGACTTCTGAAATCATTTGGTTTTAGGAAGATCTTTTGGACAGTTTCAAACCTACAAAAAGGCAGACTAGTAATGAAAATGCCAGCTGCTTCATAATAGACCTGGCAAGTTCTTTCCTGTTCTTTTCTGTTTCGTGGGGGAAAATAGGATTGATTTTTGAACATTACAAATGGACGTATGGCGTGTTTTTAGCATGTGTACACAAACATAATAATGTTTGCACAATTGAGGTTGGAAAAATAATTTTGTCACAGTCTCTTTGTATGGCAGATTAACCTGCAAATCAAAGTTTAACACTTAAAAGCAAACAGCTTGAGGCATCATTTTTTGTTCAGTCCAGAAAATTCAGACTTGGGCTACATATCAAACCACCAATAATTGTAGAATCACACAGTGGGCTGTTTCTTAAACAAAATAAAGTGTATTATAAATGTGTTGAACCATTAATAGTTCTTCATTAAAGTATTGTGGAAAACCACAATCACAGACAAAATATATTTGTTTGCCATATGTTTCTAGCATTAGTTTTAATATTTTAATTAGAATGAAATAAAAAGCAGAAAATTGGGTTCTTAACGTTGAATTAACTATGCCAAGAAATAAAAATTAGGGTATTTTTATTAGCTCTATTTGTTTTCTGGAGATGTCAAGAACATTCTTGCATAATTCTATCATTCTTGAATAGAGAATGATTGTACAATAGAGTCTCACTTATCCAAGCTAAATGGGCCAGCAGAAGCTTGGATAAGCGAATATCTTGGATAATAAGGCGGAATTAAGGAAAAGACTATTAAATATCAAATTAGGTTATGATTTTACAGATTAAGCACCAAAACATCATGTTTTACAACAAATTTGACAGAAAAAGCAGTTCAATACGCAGTAATGTTATGTTGTAATTACTGTATTTATGAATTTAGCACCAAAATATCACAATATATTGAAAACATTGACTACAAAAATGGCTTGGATAATCCAGAAACTTGGATAAGCGAGGCTTGGAAAAGTGAGACTCTACTGTACTTTTATTGGTACAGGAAGTAAAATGTAATGCATAGTTTGCTCCTGTACTCTTATTCAAAGAACCCTTTCACACTGGCACAAAATGCAGAAAGAACCGGCATTAAAATACTAATTTGGCACTGCATTTTATTTATTATTATTATTTTATTTACTGCATTTATATACCTCTTTTCTCACCCCTGCGGGGGTGAGGGGGGACTCAAAGCGGTTTACAACATAATGGCAAAATTCAATGCCAACCATACATGTGAAAACATAACAAACAGATCAAATCATAAACAAAATGAACAACATCAGGTCTACTTATCAAACAACTTATAAATAACAAAAATAGAAATTAAATATATAAATCAAACATTTAGGACATGTTTACTAATAGATCTAATATTAGTAAACAGTTAAAACATTAAACGTAAAAAGGCAGTTTGCGACAAACCAACAGGGCAGATGTAGTGTCAGAGTGTTTAAGGTGCTGGCTGAATTAGAATACTTATATTGCACAATTCCACAAGTTAAAAAGGACCAAGGTAAAAAGGTTTGGTTACCATTCCCCTCCCCCACCTGCCTCCCAATTCCCTCCCCACAATATCTAGCCCCAGTCTTTATGCCCTCCCGAAGATTCCCAGATCACCCAAAATAAGGACTCCTCTGGATACTGTTCAGGCACAGTCCAGGTCTTCATGGGGGGCGGGCGGTGTAAGCTGTGATATAAGGTCCTTGGGGAAGTAGATGGGGGTGTTTTTTCTCATGGATAGAGGTGTCTCTATCCATGTTGATAAAAGTCCTAGAGCGCCAAGATCTTATTGATTGTCTTAACATAAGTGAATTGCACATGAACCCAGAGTCTTGAGCTTGTCAGATGAGATGGCCCCACAGCTGTGTGGGGGCCACGCCCAGTGTGTTTGGTGAGGCTGGCCCCAGGCAGAAGTTCTAAAGTAGAGCTCTCACCCTCTGGCTGCCTCTGTTGCTCAGCAAAGCCAGATTTTGGCCAGATGTGGGTGCAAAGTCCCACCTAATTGGTGAAGGACCAGCCATACAGGCAAGCCATGCTGACACCAGTTTGGCCTCCCCCTACCCAAACCAAGTGAAGATCTCCTTACTGTTGCAGGAGGCTCTCCATTCCCTGGATCACCTTCAAGTGATGGAGTTTTGGAGAGAGATGTCTCTCTCCTCTCCAATGCATCCTCAGTAATGCAAAACCAGAAAGAGGGCAGCCTCCAGCACCAGTAAGAAGGCTTTTAGTTTGTTTTGGGGGGAAATGAGGGGGGGGGGGCAGGGAGGGTAGGGAGGAACTACTATCCCACTTTCTCAGGCTGCCTGAACCCAGGAATGCAGGACACTACTTGGGATCACGGATGGCAATCTCAGATGGCAGTCTCCACTACCTCAGCACCTGCAAAGATTCCGATCTTCATGGAAGACTGGATCTTTTCAGGTATTTTTTGTTTTGTTTATCTCGGATGTATACTGGATTAAAATATTTACCCTGTACTCTTGTGTAATGTGCATGTCCCAAGCTATTGTGAGACTTACACTGCACTATATGAGCACTTCCAGACCTGGGAAAAATCCATGTCTAAGCGGGTTTAAAAACCTCACTTCAGTGTGAGTTTTTTTCCCCACACCCACTCCAAAAAACTGGCAACTTCCGGGATGGCATACTACCATGGAAGGAGTCAGTCCCAACAGGGCCCACACCCCATTATACCCGGGCTTTTCAGGAAGACCCAAGCCGAATGGAGTATCAAATTAATTCAGGACAAAGCAGGGTTTACCTGCTTTGTCCTGAATTAATTCTCTTTTACCGGAGGTATCATTTGAAAGCCTCCAGTAAAAACCCGACAGGACCCGCATTTTGGGCCCTGTCTGGAAGAACCCTAAGGTAGTATAGATGGGGCCAAAGTCTATCTCCAGGTAAACAAGTTATAGTGAAACAAATGTCATAGGAGAGCTTATTTGTGATTATCTGTAGGCAGAGGCGGTCCAACCATAAGACAAACTAGGCACTCGCCTGTGGCGCCATCGTCCCGGGGGCACCATTGTCCTGGGAGGAGGGCGCCACTCTCCGCCTCTTTCTCCTTCGGGCCTCCCGGCGGCTGCGCTGGGCCTTCTGTCCAGCGCGAGCTTGCCTTCACACCACGCAAGCCCACCTTTGGGGCCTTCAGAGATTGTGAGGTCTGTGGGAACTTGGAAGCTAGGTAAGTGGGGTTTATATATCTGTAGAAGGTCCAGGGTGGGAGAAAGAACTCTTCTTTGAAGCAGGTGTGAATGTTGTAATTAATCACCTTGATTAGCATTTAATGGCCCTGTGGCTTCAAGGCTTGGCTTCTTCTTGCCTGGGAGAATATTTTTTTTGGGAGGTGTTAGCTGTCCCTGATTGTCTACTGTCTGGATTTCTTCTGTTTTCAGAGTGTGTTCTTTATTTATTGTCCTGATTTTAGAGGTTTTTTTTTAATACTGAGGGCTATCTGGGTTATCTAAGTCCACACTGCCCTATATCCCTGTTCAATGTTTAGTGCTAAATTCGCAAATATAGTAATTCCTACATAACATGACCAAGTATTGAACTGCTTTTTCTATTGATTTGTTGTGAAACATGATGTTTTTGTGCTTAATTTGAAAATCATAATGTAATTTGATATTTAATAGGCTTTTCCTTAATCCTTCCTTATTATCCAACATTTTCGTTTATCCAATGCTTTTCTTTTTCAGTTATTGGTTTGGGGGGGGGGGGGGGGCGCCAAAATTCTGTTCGCCTACACTGGAAAAATACCTAGGGCCGGCTCTGTCTGTAGGCCACGGGTAGAAAGGGGTAGATCCAGATTGAGGATCTGCATGATCAAAGACTGGCATTGCTAGAATGTGCCATTTGATGTTAGCCTAAACTTCATATTTTTGGCTGGAAAAATTGCATGATAGAGAAATAGATTGCTTTTCAAAGTGGTAGGCACACAACTTATGGATGACAGCTCTAAATCCACCAATATATTGGCTTTGTTTGTTTAATGAAAACGGGTCTCTTTCATAATTTTATAATTATGCCGTGTGAAAGAGCCTCTTTTTCATATAACAGAAAAATAATCATGTATGAAATCCTGGGTTTGTTGTTTGATGAGGCATTACATGCTTTGGTTAAGAATTTTAAATGTGCTTGGCTAAACTGCAAATCTGAGTATTCCATAACATGTTGCCTTGGCCGTAAAAGGGGAAATCATAGTGTCATAATTGCATAGCATGAAAAGGGCTCCTGGTGTGGTATCACATTGATATAAATTTCTTCTGTCAACATAATGAGATAAATTAGACCTTTGACCTAGAGAAGACCAGCAGAAACATACGGATCACTGCATTTCCTTTCCTTTTACTCTCATGGGACATTTTACCCAAAGGAAATAATCAGCACATTTAAGCACTTATATCCTCATACGTACACCAGCTTTTCCTTCCGGATTGTATTGAATATTTTAAAAAGAACATCTATTTTCATTAGAAAGATTAAAGGAATTCTCTAAATTATATGAATTGACTATGTTAAAACCACCCTAAAATTACAGAAAAGGAAACTTCACAAACACAGAAGAAAATCCTATAATTTGTTTCTAAAACTAGTCCAAATCATGCATGTTTTGAGTAGGGAAACTGAAGAGATTTACCTTTTTATAATTTACCTTTTTAAAATTTACTTTTTAATAACTCAGGTACAGCTGATATGAGCTGAAACTTCTGGACTAGTATAAATCCACCAGTCTCCAAGCTTAGTGGATCACACAGTTCTTTGTTCAGATGACATACATGAATGTGTCTGCATATTTTGATGTATTCCACTTTCATTTGGATTTTAAAAATCCCAGGCTTGTAAAGTGTCCTTGTGCATTGTGAAGAGGGGAAAGTAAAAACATAGGGCAGTCAATTAGAAATGTATCCAGGCCTCTGTTTGGTTTACATTTGCATTAAGCAGCCCAGAAGAAGGAGGCCCTGTGCCCAAGATAGGTGGGACGTCACCTCTTTGGGGAGGCATCGTAGACACCAAGGCTCCATTGAAACCTCACTATGACATCAAGCCATGTTTCCTTAAGTCACTCGTTTGTGGTTCAGAACTGTAATAGTGTAATCCATGGAACTTCCAGAATTTTTTAAAAATAATAATTGTATACTTTCTATCCTGAAAAAAAATGTAATCTTATTACAAACAAATTGCCTTTGTAACTCTTTTATTTAAATAAAGAACCCTTTCTTTTAATGTTAGGATTCCTGTATAAGTTAAGGTGATTACATTTAGAAGCTCATTTAGTTGGCTTCTTAGGTTTTCTTTTTTCTTCTCCCCAATTCCTTTACTTGTTGAGTGGAAAAGTTTGCAGACCGTTTTTCAATTAATTTGTGGGCTATTACTCACGAGGCCCACTATGACAGAATCACAAGAAGAAAGAGAATTGTATTACTGTAAAAGCAAAAGCTAAATGGTATTTCCTTTCTGTCATTTATATTACTTCAGAGAACAAGGAACCCCTATGCTATTTACCATTTGCTTCTCTGACCAAAGGCGCCTAATACCAAAGAGGCCAGATTACCTACTTTATTCTGTCAAGCGGTAAGAAGGGATTTAATACACCTCTGGTACAGATGTGTATTAAAATGGTCACCTCGTCTTTGTGGGTTTCCACTGAAATTAGTGATGAAACTTCCATTGATTGTAACAGAGCTGGCATCCATTAAAGTTTGGGAGAAACCCATAGGGATGTAATTCATCACTCATTTTCTTCTCAGTGGAAGCACGAAGTCATTTTAACATTTTTCTTCTTACCGCTATAAAGATTTTGAACAACATTCAGTTTTAGGAGCCTATTTGGAATTTGGGTCTATGGACTTCATTGCATACTCAAGAGCTGTTGTACTATCATGCGACCTCATCACAAAGGGCTAAATTCGGTGGCATGAACTGGTTTAACCCAAGTCACACATGAAGCCTGCTGGCTCCCATGATATGATGCCACCATGGCTGCATGCGTGAAAAATGGCAGAGCCAGTGCATGCCGCCTCCACAGCAACATGGGAGGCTTCCCATTTTGCCATTGGAATCCATGGGAAGCCACACACTCCATTCACGTTCCACGTTTCCCCCATGGCATCAGCTGGAAGAGGAGTTGAACAATGCGAGGCATGGGGTGGTGGGTTCCCTTTACCCCCCAATGAAGTGGAGCTACTCCGGCGGCCATGTGACAAGGTTGATAGATGGGAGATACGTACTTAGAGACATATGTTCTATATCAAATATTTTATATGCATGTAATTGCATCAGTTTGCTAGTCTGTGATCCTGCAATTGTAATAATAATAATAATAATAATAATAATAATAATAATAATAATAATAATAATAGTACGCAAAGATACTGTGGGACTTCCAAATCCAGACTGACAAAGTTCTGGAACACAACACACCAGACATCACAGTTGTGGAAAAGAAAAAGGGTTGGATCATTGATGTCGCCTTCCCAGGTGACAGTCGCATTGACGAAAAACAACAGGAAAAACTCAGCCATTATCAGGACCTCAAGATTGAACTTCAAAGACTCTGGCAGAAACCAGTACAGGTGGTCCCGGTGGTGATGGGCACACTGGGTGCCGTGCCAAAAGATCTCAGCCGGCATTTGGAAACAATAGACATTGACAAAATTACGATCTGCCAACTGCAAAAGGCCACTCTACTGGGATCTGCGCGCATCATCCGAAAATATATCACACAGTCCTAGACACTTGGGAAGTGTTCGACTTGTGATTTTGTGATACGAAATCCAGCATATCTATCTTGTTTGCTGTGTCAGTTTATTTATACGCCACCTCCATCTCCCCCGAAGGGGACTCAGGGCGGCTTACAGATAATACCAGATAAAAGCAATAACAATATACAATACATCAATAAACAAAAACAAACACAAATTATAAAAAATTTAATTATTAACGTATAGAACTAAAAAACACCCTCAATAAAACATGGAATTAAAACAGCGAGGTTATGATAATAGACTAGGTAAAGTGCACATTATAAAAGTTGTAAACTCAAGATAACAGATAAAGTGCTGCAGATTCATTGGAGATCAATTTGGGATGGGAGAGGCCCTGAATTCATATCATATTGACCAGGAAAAGTGCAATCGATGCACCTTGAATTGGGTCCAGTATTATTACATTTATTATTTTTCTCTATTATTGTTGCTACTACAGTAGGGTCTCACTTATCCAACATAAATGGGCCGGCAGAACGTTGGATAAGCGAATATGTTGGATAATAAGGAGGGATTAAGGAAAAGCCTATTACACATCAAATTAGGTTATGATTTTACAAATTAAGCACCAAAACATCATGTTTAACAACAAATATTACAGAAAAAGTAGTTCAATATGCATTAATGCTATGTAGTAATTACTATATTTATGAATTTAGCACTAAAATATCAAGATGTATTGAAAACATTGACTACAAAATGCGTTGAATAATCCAGAATGTTGGATAAGCGAGTGTTGGATAAGTGAGACTCTACTGTATTACATTTATTTTACTCTATTATTATTATTATAATTATTAATACATTTATTATTTCACTCTGATCTTATTATTATTATTGCATTTATTATTTTACCCTATTTACTATTACTTGTATTATTTTCCTGTATTATAATTAAAAGGATACATAAGCACATTTACATTGAAGAAGATGAGAATAGTGATTTGATCAGAGTTGGACACTCTTATCTTAAAGTTGAGCTTTATGTAAGTATTCAAAAACATTTAACCTACTGATGCCTCAAATAATGTAATTTTATTGTTATCTATTTTTATTTCTGAAATTTACCACTCTCGGCTTATACTGGAGTCAATGTTTTCCCAGTTTTTTTGTGGGAAAAAACTCGGCTTATATTCGGGTCGGCTTATACTCGAGTATATACGGTACATACATCAGTAGATGGTGAGGGACTTCATTTTATCTGAAATAAGGTATTGAATTGTAGATTGATGCTGCATTGGAGGACTCCTGTTCTTAGATAGTTGGAGAAATTTCGTTATTGGATGTGTGCCACAGAAAGCCTTGCATTCAGCAAGAACACATTATAAGAAGACAGCTTGTGGTTTATGGTTTGCCTTAATTATCATTGCATTTGTCAATATTCTGAAAGCAGTTGTCATTTATTTCACATAACAACATGCTAAATTAAAACAATCTTGGTACAATTATAAAATTATCACCGTTGAATATAAGCCTATTGGGACTGCTCAGATGAGTGATTCTCTGCCAATAAAGTTATGAAAGCGCGCCATTCTTCTTACAAGCACTTTAGCCTCTTCTGCTAAAGAGGGCTAGTGAATCCCCAAACTATTCTCCCAGGATTCCATAGGACGGATTCATATTGGTTAAAGTGATGTCAAACTGTATATGCAGCCTGTGGTCAATATGCTAAAAATTCGCAGGGCTGGTCGGGTATTGTTTATCAGAGTTTAATCCATATTGCATCCAATTTCAATGCAGTGGATCTAGCTGTGAAACTACCTCTTCCCGACTCTGAAATATTCTGCACTTTGGCCCAGATCCGTGTATTCATCTCCTGTTTTTTAACATTTTATTTTGTATGTTGACCTTTTATGACTGTTTTATTGATGCTGATGTTTTATTGTTGAGTAATTTGTTTTATTGTCTTGCTATTGTTATTATATTGTTGTGTTTGGGCATGGTCCCATGTAAGCCGCCCCGAGTCCCTTTGGGGAGATGGGGCGGGGTATAAGAATAAAGTTGTTGTTATTATTATTATTATTGACACAACGACGTTGTATGACACAGCAAACAAGATAGACATGCTGGATTTCGTTTCACAAAATCACAAGTCGAACACTTCCCAAGTGTCTAGGACTGTGTGATGTATTTTCGGATGATGCGTGCAGATCCCAGTAAGGTGGCCTTTTGCAGTTGGCAGATCGTAATTTTGTCAATGTCTATTGTTTCCAAATGCCGGCTGAGATCTTTTGGCACGGCACCCAGTGTGCCCATCACCACCGGGACCACCTGCACTGGTTTCTGCCAGAGTCTTTGAAGTTCAATCTTGAGGTCCTGATAGCGGCTGAGTTTTTCCTGTTGTTTTTCATTAATGCGACTGTCACCTGGGATGGCAACATCAATGATCCAAACCTTTTTCTTTTCCACAACTGTGATGTCTGGTGTGTTGTGTTCCAGAACTTTTTCAGTCTGGATTCGAAAGTCCCACAGTATCTTTGCGTGTTCATTTTCCACAACCTTTGCAGGTTTGTGATCCCACCAGTTCTTTACTGCAGGGAGGTGGTACTTGAGGCATAAGTTCCAATGAATCATTTGGGCCACATAGTTGTGCCTCTGTTTGTAGTCTGTCTGTGCAATTTTCTTACAGCAGCTGAGGAGATGATCAATGGTTTCATCGGTTTCCTTGCACAGTCTGCATTTTGGGTCATCAGCTGATTTTTCGATCTTGGCCTTGATTGCATTTGTTCTGATGGCTTGCTCCTGGGCTGCAAGGATCAGGCCTTCTGTCTCCTTCTTCAGGGTCCCATTCGTGAGCCAGAGCCAGGTCTTCTCCTTATCAGCTTTTCCTTCAATTTTGTCAAGGAACTTTCCATGCAGTGTTTTGTTGTGCCAGCTGTCAACTCTAGTTTGTAGTGCGGTTTTCTTGTACTGGTTTTTTGTCTGCTGTGCTTTGAGGAGTTTCTGATATTTGACTTCAATCAAAGCAGGTTCTTCACTTTGCTTTACATATTCTGCCAGGGCATGTTCTTCTTCTTTGACTGCTTGTTTTACTTGTAAGAGTCCTCTGCCCCCTGATCTTCTAGGCAGATATAGCCGGTCAACATCACTGCGAGGGTGCAGTGAATGATGAATGGTCATGAGTTTTCTTGTTTTTCTGTCCAAATTGTCCAGTTCCGCCTGTGTCCAATTTATAATGCCAGCAGTATATCATATGACAGGTATGGCCCAGGTGTTTATGGCCTTGATGGTGTTGCCTCCATTGAGCTTGCTTTTGAGAATTTTTCTGACCCTTTGTGTGTATTCTTTGCTGACCGCAGTTTTCACATGTTCATGCTTGATGTTGGACAGCTGTAATATGCCCAAATATTTATAGGCCTCTGGCTGGTGACACCTTATTGTTTGGTCATTGGGCATATTGATGCCCTCACTTTCAATGATTTTTCCCTTCTTCAATGCCACTGTCGAACATTTGTCCAAACCAAACTCCATGTTGATATCAGTGCTAAAAATTCGGACAGTGTTGGTCAGAGATTGGATTTCAGTTTCCGTTTTCCCATATAGCTTCAGGTCATCCATGTACATCAAATGTGAAATTTTGTGAGAATTCTTAGATGTTTGGTAGCTGAGATTTGTTTTTTGTAAGATTGTTGACAGAGGGATCATGGCAATAATGAAAAGCAGAGGGGACAATGAATCTCCCTGGAAAATTCCTTTTCTGATGTTGACAAGTCCATAACTTTCATTTCCAACAAACAGTTCAGTTTTCCAGTGTTCCATCATGTTTTCAATGAAGGTGCCAATATTTTTACTAATCCCGATGGCGTCCAGGCACTTGATGATCCAGCTGTGTGTGAGTGAGTCAAAGGCCTTTTTGTAGTCAATCCACGTCATGTGAAGATTAGCTTTTCGGCTCTTACAGTACTCCAGAATCATTTTGTCAATCAATAACTGGTCTTTTGTGCCCCTGCTTTTCCGTTTGTTGCCTTTCTGTTCATCTGCCAAGATGTTTTTTTTCTTCAAGATAGTCTTGAATTCTGTCAGCTATGATGCCAGTCAGTAGTTTAAACATAGTGGGCAGACACGTTATTGGCCTGTAGTTTCCTGGTGCTGCTCCTTTTGCTGGATCCTTTTGTATCAGGTATGTTCTTCCAGTTGTTAGCCATTCACTGATACTTCCTTTCTGCAGCATCTCATTGAATTGTTGGGCCATTTTTCCATGTAAACTAATCAGATGTTTGAGCCAAAATCCATGAAGTTGATCACTACCAGGCGATGTCCAGTTCTTGACTTTTTGCACTCGTTTGCTGATCATTTCAGTTGTTATTTCCATCTGTTCCATTTTGTTCTGTGAGAATTTTCCTTCGAACTCCTTTATCCACCCAGCGTTTTTGTTGTAGTTTTTGTTATTTTCCCAAAGTTCTTTCCAGAACTTCGTTGTTGCAGTTTTCTCTGGCTTTATGGTTACTGTTTCTGTTGTTTGGTTCAAACTCTGGTAGAACCGTCTTTGGTCTGATTGAAACAGTTGATTTTGTCTGTACTGGATGATTCTGGCTTCATACCTTTCAATTTTTCTGGCTGTTGCTGTAATTTGTTCTTTCACAATTTCCAAAGCTTCTTCAATTTTTCTGGTGTTCAGCCAGTACTTTCGGATCAGGTATTGCTTGATTTTGTCATTCTTCAGTTTCTTCTCTTTCATATTTTTCAGGTTACTTGCATCTGATCTAAGCTTTTTGATTTTCAACTCTAGCCTGACCTTCCACTTTGGTTTTACAGTCGATTTTCTTTGGAGCTGCCTTGGTTGTAGGAGCCCAAGCTCTTCCGTTACTATCACTGCTGCAGTGTAGGCATACTGGTTTGTTTGTTCAATTGATGTTATTTGGACAATGGAGAGTACTGTATTCACATCTTTCATGAGAGGCGCCAGGTGTCTCTTGGGCACTGTTTTTAGAGTTGGGAGCCGCTTTTTTATTGCATTTGCTGCAGCATGAGCCATGATCTTATCCTTGAGCTCTTGTTGTCTTGCTGTCAAGGTTCCTGGTGGTTCAGCAGATGTTTCAAGTGCTGGTTCTTCAAATTCTTGCAAAAGCTCCACACTTTCTTCTGGTTCAATCTGTTCCACCATTCCAAGTGTTGCTGGAGTCTCTGCTGCTGTCTGTGCTGTGGTCTGATGGTAATTTACTTTGCAAATTTTCTGGATTTCTTCAAGTTCAACTTCACTGAACACTTTGTTTCTGATTATGAATCTTCGTTGGTCAGCCAGTCGGGGTTCTGTTATCTGTGAGTCAGGGTACTCTTGTTTCCACAGTTGATGCATCCTTTTTTGGTAGCCACGCCTTTGAGGTTCAGATTTGTAGTAGCATTTCATAATTGTCCGGTTTTCTGGCATTGTGTATTTCTGCTGCTTCTGTGATTGTTCATTTGGGTTTTGATGATTCCGTAGCCCACTTGTCGATGGATGTCCAGAATCAGCAGCATCCACCGCGGTCCTTTTTATCCTGGGCGACGACCGAGCCAGTATAGACTTCATTTGAGTTTGATTCTCCATAATGCTAATGGGTTAGGTGCTCTTAGTTCTGCTCCTCAGCTGAGGCCTCTCTGGCTTGGTTGGACCTGCCGGTAGTTACACTACCGCCAGCACAGCCCTCAGTCATCATTGGAGCAGTTAAGCCCCCCCACCACGTCAAGGTGGCACCTGCGGGGGGATTATTATTATTATTATTATTATTATTATTATTATTATTATTATTATTATTATTATTGTGGATCTATGTAGATTAAAACAATATTTACCCCTAAAATGATATTGGGTTAGATTGTATATTGACTATTCATCAAAGTGGAAATGTGAAGAGACATAAATCAAACCATCTGTCTTATGATGAAAATTCATGTTAGATAGGTTATTTTTTTTCCAGATACTACAAAGTGCATACCAATTTAAAGAGATTTAAATGCACCCAGTTTATCTGTAAAATTAGAATCTTTTTGCTATCAATCAGAATTCCTGTGGGATGAAGTAGAATTTGTTCCAGAGATGCCTGTATTTACAAATCAGATATCTACCAGATATATTAAGTAGAATCTTCATTATGATGAATTTCACACCACCCTCCATTATAGGATTGGATGCAGATATAATGATGTGCACAATAATAGGATCCATAAGGCAAGACTACATTTGATCCATTGGATTTACTCTAGCATGACTAAGGCCCCTTCCACACAGCTATATAAAATCCACACTTGAACTGAATTATATGGTAGTGTGGACTCAGATAATCCAGTTCAAAGCAGATATTGTGGATTATCTGCCTTGATATTCTAGGTTACATGGCTGTGTAGAAGGGCCCTAAGATTGGATTTGATACATAAGTTGAGATCATGTATTTATTTTAATTATTTTTTTTTACAATACTTTTTATTGTTTCAACATTACAACAACTTGCTTACATTTAGTTTCCATTGATGCTCATATTAATACACACGTCATTTCCATGTAACATTGCTTTTATCTGCACCTTCTCATTTTATACACCTTTCTCTTTAAAAAAAAGGTAAAAAGGGGGGCAGAGAGGTGATCTCTGGCCTATCCCAATCTAGTCACAAAGAAAGCTAGTATCATACGCTTCACCCTCTAGACCTCTCCTTTACGCTTTTCTCATATTAAAACATCAACAAAAACCTTTATTTTATTCTTCAAAATTCAGAATTGACAAACCCTTCTCTTCTTCATGCAAAAAGTGAATAAAAGGTTTCCAGTTTTAAAAAAAGTTTTCAATGTCCCTTCTTATAGTATACATGTTGATTTGTCCATCTTGCCCAAGTCCCTCATTTTTACTATCTATTCTGCCATTATTAGTACAGTAGAGTCTCACTTATCCAACATAAATGGGTTGACAGAATGTTGGATAAGCAAAAATGTTGGATAATAAGGAGGGATTAAGGAAAAGCCTATTAAGTGTCAAATTACATTATGATTTTACAAATTAAGCACCAAAACATCATGTTTTACAACAAATCGATGGAAAAGGCAGTTCAATACATAGTAACATTATGTAGTAATTACTGTATTTGGAAACATTGACTACAAAAACATTGACTACTAACAAATAGACTACAAATAAAGATAGAATTGCATAAAATGAACGTACAGTAACAACATTGTTGGAAGTTAAATCCATAACAAGTTCAATCCTTGCTGCCTAGAGAAATAGCTGTGGATCTGGGTAGGAGGCAGATTGCATTGGATAATCCAGAATGTTGGATAAGTGAAGGTTGGATAAGCGAGAGTCTACTGTATTGTACTCTTCCATTTCTGCACGTATAGTAGTCTGGCTGATGTGGTCATATATTGCCATAGTCTATCCTGGTATTTTTATCAGTCAGACCAAGTAGAAAAGTCTCTGGTTTTAGCTGGATGCTTTCCCCTAAAAATTTTTGTATCACTGTGTGTATTTGAATCTAATATTTCTTGGTATATTTGCATGTCCACTACATTTGATAAAAGGACCCCACTTGTTGTTGTTATTTCAAAACCAACTGACTGCTTGTCTTGTCTGAATCTCTCCATTAGCTGTAAAATAAGAAAACCACTGGAAGCCAAAACTTTGTGCAATTAATTGTTCTCTTGTTTTGATTCTATATTCTCTATGTACATTTTCAAGGAGATCATGCATTTAAAGATTTATGTACATCATGCAGATACAAACTTATCTGTTTCCATAGCCATCTCGCAATGTTACCTCCTTAAACCAATCTTATAAGCAGTGCAATTTTTCCGACACAACCAGTTCCATGTTATTGGCGACTGATGGGCTTAGTGGGAATATGTCTTGCTATTTTCCTGTAATAGGCATTTGCCAGAGCCACCAGAGGTTCTTGGATGACCCCTGAAGATTATATCCTTGAAGTACCTTCAGAAAAAAAAATCAAGCTCCCCCCTCACTAATATTGATCCCATTCTCTTGGCCTTTTCACATAGCCATATAACCCAGAATATCAAGGCAGATAATCCACAATATGTGTTTTGAAGTGGATTATTTGAGTACATACTGCCATATAATCCAGTTCAACGTGGATTTTATACAGCTTTGTGGAAGGAGCCTCTGACAACAAGGAAATGATTATAATTATATTCTGAATTTTACTAGGTCCCTCTTATCTGGGTATTTTAATCTAATGATTCTATCTTTATATTGCTGCTGCAGTCCCCCCACCTATGAAGTTTGACTGAATTGTATTGGTGGTTGTTTGATATTATTACTGTTGTATTAACTTTTGTTTTAACTTTTGTTTTATTACCTTATTGTGTTTTAACCTGTGTATATTGTGCTAATGTATTTGTGCTGTTACTCTTGTAACAATGTGAGCCACCCTGAGTCCCCGTGGAGAGATGGTGTCAGGGTATAAATAAATAAATTATTATTATTATTATTATTATTATTATTATTATTATTATTATTATTTTATTATGACACAGCAAACAAGGTAGATATGCTGGATTTCGTATCACAAAATCACAAGTCGAACACTTCCCAAGTGTCTAGGACTGTGTGATGTATTTTCGGATGATGCACGCAGATCCCAGCAGGGTGGCGTTTTGCAGTTGGCAGATCATAATTTTGTCAATGTCTATTGTTTCCAAACGCCGTCTGAGATCTTTTGGCATGGCACCCAGTGTGCCGATCATCACCAGGACCACCTGCACTGGTTTCTGCCAGAGTCTTTGAAGTTCAATCTTCAGGTCCTGATAGCGGCTGAGTTTTTCCTGTTGTTTTTCATCAATGCAACTGTCACCTGGGATGGCAACATCAATGAGCCAAACCTTTTTCTTTTCCACAACTGTGATGTCTGGTGTGTTGTGTTCCAGAACTTTGTCAGTCTGGATTCGAAAGTCCCACAGTATCTTTGCATGTTCATTTTCCAATACTTTTGCAGGTTTGTGATCCAACCAGTTCTTTGCTGCTGGAAGGTGGTATTTGAGGCATAAGTTCCAATGAATCATTTGGGCCACGTAGTTGTGCCTCTGTTTGTAGTCTGTGCAATTTTCTTACAGCAGCTGAGGAGATGATCAATGGTTTCGTCGGTTTCCTTGCACAGTCTGCATTTTGGGTCATCAGCTGATTTTTCTATCTTGGCCTTAATTGCATTTGTTCTGATGGCCGGGGGGGGTGGGGTGGGGGGTGGGGGGGTATTATTATTATTGTTATTATTATTATTATTATTATTATTATTATTATTATTATTATTATTGAGTTGCGGAAGCTGTGCTGTTTACTGATTTTTTGGAGGGGGAGTGGAAGATAATTTTGGTTATTGTATGATCATTACAGAAGTCTAACTCGTGCATTGATTAAAAAGGAAAGTTGTTGCAGCATATATCTGACTTTTGGCATCATAATTCACCAGCAGGATGCCTGCCATACTCTGGATCAAAGACATTCAAATTGTCTTTGAAGTAACCCTAGGTTCGATTGGAACAGGGTTGGGAAATCTGTGGCCTTCAGATGTCATTGGATTCCTTTTCCTAGCTTCTGACAGTGGTAGTGGTAACAGAACAGTGGGTTATAAACATCTGGAAGGTTTCAGGTTTCCAGATCTGGATTAGAAATATGTGAACTTTTTTAGTAGGAAGTTCAGGGGGTTGAAAACACTGAAACCTACAATGCTTCAGGAAACTTGTTTGTATATCTCATCTGCTAGTAACAAGGGTACTCCATCCTGAGATAAAAATAAATTTTGTAGTGGTGTTTTAATGAATCTCTCCAAACAATTATCTTTGAATGATGAGGATAAAAATTAAATTGTTCGGTTCTGTTTAGAGGGGTCTTCTGCTCAATTCAACTGTCAAATCAAGTCAAATGTCAGCATAATTGGCTGCAAAGTAGTTCTTAATACGTCCTTAGTAATCAGTATTTCATCTGTCAATCTAGTTTAGTGTAAGTGCAAGATTAATAATTATCAGAAATTTTAAAGCCATGGTTAGCAGCTTTAGAGGCAGGGAAGCCTATGGAATGCATCAGCAAGCTGTCAAGAGAGGAGAAACATTTCAAAATGTGAATGCTCTTTTAAACACTTTAGTGCATAAAAAGGAGCATATGAAATGTCATCTTCCAAGGCATCTCTTAGATAATTTTGCATGGATCCAACGAGATGTGAGTAATACAATAATTTGCTGCCATTTTACTAAGTGATATGATAATAGTACTGTGCCATTACTTGGGAATCTTCTTATTAAGTGCTTGTAGATTCAATATCAGATGGCCTATTGTTCTACCTAAACAACTTATCCCTCAATTTTATGATATTTTCACCCAATAGGAAATAAAATGTTCACACTGAGGTTACTATAGTAACAGTCATGAATGGAACACAATCCCTGTGTGAATGATGGGAAAAAGAAAACAAATCTTTCTAAGCTACCGTGTTTCCCCGTAAATAAGACAGTGTCTTAAATTAATTTTTGCTCCCAAAGATGCACTAGGTCTTATTTTCAGGTGATGTCTTATTTTTCCATGAAGAATTCACATTTATTGTTGAACTAAAAATGAACATTTATTATATACTGTACAGTAGTTGTCATCACAAACCAGCATAACCAAACAAACTGTGAATCTTATCAAGAATTTCTTGTACTATCATTATTTCCATGTACAACAATCTATGGTACGTACATTTACTGATCCTGCAAGCTCTGGTGTTCTGTTTGACGGACATGCTTCCAAACAAAAACTTTGCTACCCTGTTTCCCAAAAATAAGACAGTGTCTTATATTAATTTTTGCTCCCAAAGAGGCGCTAGGTCTTATTTTCAGGGGATGTCTTATTTTTCCATTAAGAAGAATTCACATTTATGGTTGAATTTTTTAAAAATGAAAATGTATTATCTACTGTACAGTAGTTGTCATCACAAACCATCATAACCAAACTGTGAATCCTTTCAAGAATTTCTATATTATATTTTATTGCTGTACTGTTTTTAAATTACTGTTTTAAATTTCTGTTCGTATGTAAATTTATGTTGTTGTTGGGCTTGTCCCTGTGTAAGCTGCCCTGAGTCCCTTCTAGGAGATGGAGGTGGGATACAAGAATAAAGTTATTATAATATTATTATTATTATTATTATTATTATTATTATTATTATTTCTTGTTACTACCTTTATTTCCATGTACAACAATCTATGGCATGTACATTTACAGATCCTGCATGATTCCAAACAAAAACTTTGCTAGGTCTTACTTTTGGGGGAGGCCTTATATTTAGCAATTCAGCAAAACCTCTACTAGGTCTTATTTTCTGAGGATGTCTTATTTTTGAGGAAATAGGGTAGTATCATAGGGTGTCAGACAGACTGAAGATATTTCCTCATGGCCTTGGTGCTCCAAAGTATGGACTGCTTTGGTTGAGTTCAGATAGCACAAATTAGTAAGGCTCATACGATCATCGTATCATGTGTATGATGGCTGCTACTTTGTTTGAATCCATTTCTCCTTGTGTCTTAATATCCGTAGAGGCAGAAAACAAATTTGCTCCATCTTCAATCTTTCAATCTTTCAAGTATTTAAGTAAGGCCATTATATCATTTCTTAATGTATAGTCACGGCCAGAATCACTGGGATGCTGTGAGTTTTCTGGACTGTATGGCCATGTTCCAGAAGCATTCTCTCCTGATGTTACGCTCATATCTGTGGCTGGCATCTTCAGAGGTTGTGATGTCTGTTGGAAACTAGGCAAGTGAGGTTTATATATCTGTGGAATGTCCAGGATAAACAGTGTCCTAAACTGCTTCTTGTAGACATTCTACCATTTTGGTCACCCTCATTTTGATATGTTTTTAATATACTTCTGAATTATGTTGCCCAGAACTGCGCAGTGTTCCAGGTGAGATCTCACCAAAGCAGAATAGAGGGGTACTACTTATATTACTTCCTCTAATCTATACACTATATTCCTAGTGATGCAGCTTAAAATCATATTTGCATTTTCTGCCAAATTTTGGGTGGGAACCACAGAAGCAGTGGAAGCTTTGCTAGTGATATTCAGTGTTGAGATGACAGAGTCCAAAGTTCAGAGTCCTCCCCTGAACTAGGAAGTTGCCTGCCCCGATCTTAAAGACTGAATGCCATTTTATATTGCATTGTGTTTGTTAAGCTATGTGCAGCACATGTTAGGAAAGAGAGAGGAGATACCTTGCTCTATGAAATTGCCTTGCTCTATAAATTTGCACTACATTAGTCGTTTCTTCAGGAAGAAAATATTAACTAACTTTTTTGTTGAAGAAAGATTTGGAGCAAACCAATTCTTTGAGTGACTAGACATCAGTATGATCTACTTGAACATTATTTGATTTGCATGATCAGGAAGAAGTTCACCAATCTCTTCCTTACTATTTGAGGGTCATGAGGGCCGGGCTGTGGCGCAGCTGGCTAGTAACCAGCTGCAATAAATCACTACTGACCGAGAGGTCATGAGTTCGAAGCCCGGGTCGGGTTAAGCCCCGACCATTAACTAGCCCGGCTTGCTGTTGACCTATGCAGCCCCGAAAGACAGTTGCATCTGTCAATTAGGGAAATTTAGGTACGCTTTATGCGGGAGGCTAATTTAACTAATTTACAACATCATAAAACTGCCAGCAAAACACGAGGAAAGGAATGAGGAAGTACAGCCACTAGTGGACAGTGAAGCAACAGCTCCCCCTGTGGCCGGAATCGTGAAGCTGGAAAAAAATGTTAAATGCCTCTGTGTCTGTCTATATATGTTGTTTGTCTGTTGGCATTGAATGTTTGCCATATATGTTCATTGTAATCCGCCCTGAGTCCCCTTCGGGGTGAGAAGGGCGGAATATAAATACTGTAAATAAATAAATAAATGATGAACATCAAAAGGTCAGAAATGTCAGGAAAATGGGAAGGAGAAAAGGATAGAAGCAAAGTATATTTGCTTAGATTCTCCTACATGTCATCAATGTATTGTATTCTTTTACATGTATTTATCACCTATGAGTCTTGTCCCCAAGCCAAGATAAAAATGAATAAAGGTAAGATAATATTTTTCAATATTGTATCTGTTTTAAATGTATTTCCGAGTGCTAAATTTTAAAAAAATCAAAATGTCATAACGTATACAGTTTTCACAAATTCTATATTTTTAATCAATTTAATTGTTACTCCATCTTGAGTAAGTGTGGATGCTGATATTCCAGTGTGACTTCTTTTAGTGTTTTTGAGCAAGTTTTTGTCTTTATTTCAATGAATTTAAATGTTTTTGAAGTCTACTAAAAGACTTTAACCTCTTCCTTATTGCGCATTTATTATTCCTCAAAGAAATCTTAGCCAACGTCAAAAGAAGCTGAGGGGAAAAAATGGACCAAATCTGAGGTCATTTTTTTTAATTTAGAACACCAAATGCATATCAAGCTAGCACACATTTTACAAAAGGTTTTATGACCCTCAATTTTGTAGGCCTGTGAAATAGTTGAATTTTGACTCTGCTGATTCAAGTTGTCATCATGTTTCACATATAATTATGTACTAAACCAGAACAGTCTGGAAGAAAATGATACATATTATTTCTCCTGTGCAAAAGAGTTATCAGATTTCAAGTGGAATAGATGAATAATCACCTGCAATCTAGAATAGTTATCATAGTCATTGCTGCTGCAAAATCTTTTTAATAATGGTAGGCTAGCAGAATTGTTTATTTTACAGGAAGATGACTCTCAATGCTGTCAGGTAACTGGAGAATGCACACAGAATGTATCACTCAACATGTTTTTGATGAAACTGATTTCTTAAAAACATGTTTTTGGTTTGTTCTGGATTTCCTTTCCCTCTTCTAGTTCTTGCTGGTTATAGTTTCTAAGACGGTTGATCTAAACAACTGCTTTATCTCCTAAAGATTAGGTCTGGCTGTCAGCACATAATGTCAAGTTGCTTGGACTTTCACCATTTAGCAAATTATGATTCTGTGTTAAGATGAACCAAAATTTAATGCAAGAATAGTAATAAATCTTTTTATGTCTTGCAAATGAATTTATAAATGGGAATGCTTAGACCAGGGGTCCTCAAACTTTTTAAATGGAGGGCCGGTTCATGGTCCCTCAGATTGTTGAGGGGCGGAATTATCATTTTTTAAAAACCGAACAAATTCCTATGCACACTGCACATATCTTATTTGTAGTGTAACCCCCCCGCCAAAAACCAACAATTATTTATTTATTTGTTTGTTACATTTATACCCTACCCTCTCTCACCCTGAAGGGGACTCAGAGCGGCTTACAAGTTGTATGTACATACAATATATTATATTATTAGCATAGTACAATATTAGCATTATAGATTAATATATTGTACTATACCACTATACCGTAATATTATTAGTAATATTACAGTACATTTAATATATATTATACAATTTATATTATTATATTATATAATATTATTATATTGTATTATTATTATTAGCCACCCTGAGAAGGGCGGGGGTAGAAATAATGTAATAAATAAATAAATAAATTATTATCAATACACAATATACACAATATATTACATTATTACCATAGCACAATATTAGTAAATGAAAGAACAATACAATATTTAAAAATAAAAACAGTTTTAACCAACAGACTATAAATCTTTCAGGATTTCAATGGGAAGTGTGAGTCTGCTTCTGGCCAATGAGATAGTCAAGTTAAATAGGATTTTTGTTGTTGTGTGCCTTCAAGTCATTTCAGACTTTGGGCGAGCCTAAGTCTAAAACTGAGGGTGGGGGCCAGGTAAATGACCTTGGAGGGCTGCATCCGGCCCCCGGACCTTAGTTTGGGGACCCCTGGCTTAGACTATGCATTGCCAAATCAGTACTATAGGTCAGGTTACAAATGGTTTATCATAATAATTAACATTCCAATGTAGGATTTCATATTCCCTTCCCTATTCCCAAAAAGTATGACTGTTATATGATTTGGAACACAAGAAGCTGACATTAACTGAATCAAACCATTGATCCTATTCGCCTGGTATAATCAACTCTGGCTCCACAGAGCTTAGGATATTCTTTCCTGAGCTCTACGTAGAGATCCCTTAGTTCTCTGGTGGCCTTCTATTCAAATACTAACCAGGACCAACCCTGTTTCCAAAATCAGATAATTTGGATCTACTCAAGTTGGTCCTTGAGGCTTTGATGTTTATTTATTTCCACCTATTCCATACCACTGTAGACTACAGCTGAGGGGAGAACATAAATTATGTGATTGCCCTAATGTAAAGCATTTGCTGAGAATGGATTTCCCTTTTCACTCCTAGTACCTTGTGGATTAAGTTTCTAATGGATCTTATTCAAACAAATGTTTTATTACCAGAATGTTATGTCTTGCTGACACCACATAATTTCAGTTTGCCTGGACCTTAACAAATTATAGGTCTGGGGCAATTCTCTAGAAGTCATAGATGGGAACAGGAGATCTTGCAACATGAAATAATGACTGGGAGTGGAGACAAAGACACTGAACACCATACACTCCATAGGTCTAAGTTCTGAAATCAGACTTTCTTTTTGTTGTTTATTTGTTCAGTCGCTTCTTCGACTCTTCATGACCTCATGGACCAGCCATGGCAGAGCTCCTTATTGGCTGTCGCTACCCTTAGCTCCTTCAAGGTCAAGCCAGTTACTTCAAGGATACCATCTATCCATCTTGCCCTTGGTAGGACCCTCTTCCTTTTTCCTTCCATTTTCCCCATCATCATGATCTTCTCCAAGCTTTCCTGTCTTCTCATGTGGCCAAAGTACTTCATCTTTGCCTCTAATATCCTTCCCTCCAGTGAGCAGTTGGGCATTATTTTCTGGAGTATGGGCTGGTTTTTTCTTTAGCAATTGTTTAATTTCAAAGGGACACTAAAGACCTTATCCCATGGCGGCGGGGAGGGGGGGTCATCTTCTACATGTGTCATTTAATGTACTTCCATTTTCAAATGAAATTGAGAATTTAACCATAGTTCCCATCCCTCCTTAAGGTACCTGGTTTCAGCTGTTTCTATGTGCATGGAGAACAGTGAAGTCAATTGCTATTCTGTGTTTCTCTTCACTTTAAAGATGACATGTACTTGAAGTAGTCCTGCATCATTTTATGGGCACTGTGAGACTCTGTCTTCAAAGTGAAGACAGATTATTAGAAGACAACTACCCTCACTTTCCCTCCTCCATGTGACACAAACACACACACACATACATAAAGAGAAAAAAAGAGATGGCGAGGTATGTTACTATAGCCTTACTCATTGCTATCTTTGGTCACACCACTTGCATGCTCCTAACACATTAGCCTCTGGAAATGTGACCCTAGATGAAAAAAGGCCTTCCTTGTTTTGAAGCTGCGTGACTATATTATATGCAAGCAAGCATCAGCTTACACACGATAAAAAGCTTCAGTGAGACTCAGTTCTTTAAATTATAACATTGAATTGACTGTTTACTAGTGAAAGCATTAATACTCTGTCTTTCCTCAATGAGCTCAAAGTGAGACAAAAATGGGTGAGCTGTCAGCCTTGCACTGAATGAGACTTTCAAGAATCCAAATCCTTTGTAAATCTGTAGAATCATGAATCCGCTCAGTCACGAATGCTGTTCTGTGCTTCTCGCTTTCTCCTGTCTGGCAGAAGTGCCAGCTTGCTAACAATGTGTGAAATTCTATATTTCCACATATTCTTCTTTTCTGTACTTCTCATTTTGAAAAGAAAAAAAAACAAATATCAGTGCATTAATCAACAGAAATGATCAGTGTTTGGAGAAGATGATCCTCTTATATTTCTGAATTGACATGGAGAGTTTATCACAAGCTTTTAAGACTTCAAAAAGAAAATCAATATTAATCCCCCTGCTGAAAGCCAGATACATTCATTTTGTCAATGGGTCTAATCTACCTTATTTGACACTAGTGCCGCTGTAACAGGAAAGCATCATTAATATCTATGAGAACAGATGATCAGATGTTTGTTCAGACATCCTGTCTTAAAGTGGCATTTTGCATTCATGGATATTACAGAGGAGGTGACTTAGAAAAAATGAAAAGACCCCTACTATCGGGTTTAAAGCTTTTTCGTGTACTGAAAAAAAGTTTAAATCAAAACATCGAAGAACAATAACAGAGCATTACATTCATCTGCTTAGCCAATAAATCAGAGAGCTGAATACCAAAATGTTTACGTTGTATGATGCATGACTTGGTTGCATTTTGTTTTTTAACTATTGTAATTTACTGCTAGGACATTTATTACTACAGGTGTGGATCCCTTAACTGGAATTCCAAAATCCAAAATGGTCCACTTGGGTCACTGAGATAGTGACACCTTTATTATTATTTTTTTTGATGCTTCAGCAAGCACAAACATTGTTTCATGCATACAATTATTTTTTAAAGATTACGTAGAATTACCTTCAGGTTATTTGCATAAGGTATATTGAAAATACAAATGAAATTTGTGTTTAGACCTGTATGCAAAAATGTATATGCAAAAACAGGTGTTCACCTCTCCCCCCCCCCCCCCCCCCAAATCCAAATTCAAAATACTTTTGTTTCCAAGCATTAAAGATAAGGCATACCTATCTTGGACCGGTGGCAGCATGTTGGACTCTGTGCATTTAGCCATGGCACAACTTGTCAGGGGACTCAGCAGCTCAAGGAGTCCCTCCAGCCAAGAGGCGGCCTTGGCCTCACTGCCGCCTCTGCCACCCGTTCCCAGCTCCGGCTCTGTTGATGCTGCTTCCTCCTGCAGGAGACTTCTATGACAGGCATCAAAAAACCCATCCCAAGGATGACAAAATGTTTTGAACTGACTGGTGATTATGTGGAAAAATAATGTAATACCTATCCTATAATCCATGTAAGTTTTATTAAAATATATTCCTTCTTTATATATTTTATTGTTATTATTATTTGAGAAAAAGTTACAATTATATAAACATATTCTATACATTTCCCCCTCTTTTATTTATTTTCACCCCTGTGCTCCCCTTCCCCAGAGCCATCTCTTCTTCTGTAGTCCCACCAAAAGTTCAATTCTTTATTTGGAGGTAAATTCCCATCTTCTTTTTCCAATAATTTTTCGAGAAATTTTCTCCAAATACTTTCAAAATCATTTTTTCCCCGTAATCCCTTCTTTATTTTTAAATTTGATGTTAGCTTGTCATTCAGTGCCATTCGCCAAACTTCTTTATACCATTCATTGATTTGTATTTTAATTTCCCCTTTCCAATATTTGCAATTAGTAATCTAGCTGCTGTTAATAGCACGTCTATTACATTTTTCCCCTCTTATCTTTCTCATCCTCTTTTTTAATTAAAAGTAATATTTCCACTGGATTCCTTCTAATTTTTTATTCATAATATTTTATATTTCCCTTATGATCAATTCCCAAAAACCTTTTACATGTTTACAATCCCACCACATATGTATGTAGGTTCCAATTTCCTGGCACCCTCGCCAGCATTTTTCATTATTATACTTATTCATAATATTTAACCTTCTTGGTGTTAAATACCACTTCCAAATTAATTTGTAATAATTTTCTTTTATTCTAGTTGACATGTTTTTTAATTGTCTTGTTTTCCATATCTCCTCCCATTCTTTTTCCATTATCTTTTTTCCTAATTCCTCCTCCCATGATTCTCTTAATGTTAATCTTTTCTTTTTTTCTATTTCTTTAATTAGTATTTTATATATTTTACTTGTTGTTCCTTTTAATGGCTCACTATTTTCTCTTTTTAATGCTTTTATTATTAATTCCTCAAATTGCGTTATTTGTTTTCCAGTTTTATTTCGGGCCCACCCGTTTTCATTCCATTTTTCTAATTGAATCCAATGAATCCAAGAAATGTTTATTCCTCTCAATTCTTCTCTCATTTTTACCTTTTCCATTTTTTGTTCTATCCAATTTCCTACCCTTTTTAGTTCCCTTTTTTCTAATTTTTTATCTAGTGTTCCTTTTAGTTCCTTTGGGAAATCTTTTTCCATTATTATTGGCGTTAAAACTGAATTCTTACTAATTAATTGTCCTTTATATTTACTCCATATTTCCATTATATTTCTTAATGATATATTTCCAATTTGTTTTATCTCTTTCTTTGAGATTTCCTTAAAGAATATGTTATCCCTTCTCCACTCAACTGCCTTATTCCCTGATTCCATCCATTCCAAACCTTCTCTATCCATCATCTTCTCTACTACATATCTTAATTGGTTTGTCTCATAATATTTTTTTATATTTGGAAGGCCCAATCCTCCTTCTTTTTGGGGGTTGTACCAAATTTGTTTGTTTAATCTGTTCTTTTTACCATTTTTGCAATATTTGTTTATCATTTGTTGCCATTTATTTATTTCCTTTTCTGAAATCATTAATGGTATCATTCTGAACAAGAAATTTATTTTGGGTAAGACTTTCATTTTTACTAGGGCTATTCTGCCGAACCATGATAATCGCAGATTATTATAATTCTTTAACTTCCCCTCCATGTGTTTTCTTAATTCTTCTAGGTTTTTCCTTTCTATGGATTTTAGATCTTTGGTTATGGTTATTCCAAGGTATTTTATATTTTCTTTTATGCATATTCTCATGTCTTTTATATCCATCTGCTTTTTAAACTCCTCTTCTTCCTGCTTGGTATAATATTATATTTTTTAAAAAATCTTGTAACATTACTTTCTGGATATCTCTTGTACTATATGTCTCCACTGGATGTCTGCTAGGGATATACAGTTGACTCAATGAACAAAGATTTAGATTTAGATTGAAAGTTACACTGACTAAGAATTTCATCCCACAGGATAAGTAAAGCCTTTGGTATCATTAGTTTTCTCTTAAGCTTTTCAATGCCCCATTTGGAACTTAAACAGATGGTTTTCCTACCCCCATCACACCTTCTCCTTTTCTCCACTTTCTTTAGGACTTATCCATTTGAATTTGCCATCACATGGTAGAGATTTGTTTCCTCCCATTGTTCCTCCAGGATTTTGATTATTTATCTTACCTCTCCATTAGCAATCAAAAGAAGTGGTTTAAAGTGGTTGAAATTGGCATTTTGGCTCCTCCCAAACACAGCATCATTGTGTTGTCGAAGGCTTTCATGGCCGGGATCACAGGGTTGTTGTATGTATTCCGGGCTGTATGGCCATGTTCTAGAAGTATTCTCTCCTGACGTTTCGCCCACGAGTTCCCACACGTTTGCCAGCTATTCTAAGAGAACATCTGGGACGATGACCTCTTAACCTTAACCTTGTATCTCTATCTAAGGAAGACTCCTCTGACTCACTGCCAGAGCCACCTGGGACTTGTTGATGTTCTGAATCCTGTGAAAGGTCATGCTTATCACTAACTTCTGCCTCACTACTATTCTGTTTATCAACAACTTCTGCTTCCCTGCTAGCCTGCGGCCTCTCTGACAATTCAGAGCCTTCAACATTTCCTGGATTAGCCTGCATAAACCCAAACCCCCCTTCATCATCAGACTGAACCACAACACATGTGCAATCATGCAGAATGTGTAGCATTGGACAGTAGTATCTCTCACCAGTAGTATCTCTCACCACTGCATACACAACTGTGTTTCTACAACTTTGAAGTGACTATCAGATGGAAATGATGAGCATCTTCTGTGGGGGAATGTACATATATACAGATCAATAATATTTTGGTCAGTGTGTGTCAATGTATTTGCAGTTCTGTGTCAACTCCTGCTTTTTTATAGTCAGCCTTTCTCAATATTAATGCCAGGATTATATACAGCAGAGAATCCTCTGTTCATGAACCATTTGAATGAAAAAAAAATTAAATACAGTATTTTAAATGTTTTAAAGGCCTTCCGTCTGAGCAGTTTACCAAAAGAGAAAGACGCGGTGGAAGGTATTTCCAGCAGATCTTTAGTGTACTAAATTCTATAGCTTCAGCACTTGGGATAGTTCCTTTAAAATTCAATATCAAATTCAAAGCTCTGTCTGCTTCACCTCCATGGTGAATAAGAGCTGGTCTTCTTTTGTTTGTTCTTATTTCTTGCACTTAGTTTATTTAAAATGGCAAAATATGATTGAGATAGGTCAGGGGGAAAAGGCACACCCATACATGCAAAGGCATTCAGTGCTAAGAATGATATTTTGTCCTTAATTCACCCTTCTGTACTTGTTAGATCCTCTTTAAGCTAATAGGATGTTCTGTTGCTCAAGGATTTATTTTTTCTACCTGCAAATATAGTTCAAAATGACTGTTTATCATTTTAATAGAGCATTTTAAAAAAGCGTTGCATTTATGCAAAGCTAGACATTTTCATCAAACTTAGAGGACTTTTCTTCATCTTGATACTGGACTATTTAAAGTCTGACAAATCCTATGTTATGCTCAACAGCAGTGGCAATGGATAAATATGTTATAAAAAGGAAAATGAATATGTTGCTGTTATCATACATAGTACAGAACAGATATCCTTGCATTATACAGTGATCTGGTGGTGGTTGGTGTTTTCCCTGCTAGTAGGATAGTAAATACATTCTAGGTTAGATCATACTGTAAAGGATATCAAAGGTGTTGAATCAAATCTACCAAATATGATCAGCACTCTCGATAAGTCATTTAAAATGAAGACTAAAACCAATAGTGGATTCATTACACATAAAAGCGGGAGTCTTCTTATACCCCATAAAAAATCTCATGCTACCATTGTGGCACAGGAAGGAACCACATTGCCTTGTAAAAACAGCAGGAAAGAAAAATGTTTGAGAATGTCAGTTTCTTACCATGATCATGCCTACCAACTGTTATTTGGGAAACTCATGATTTAAACTGAACTATCTTTTCCACCTCCATACCATCCATAATCCTCTCTAGAGTATAGGCTCTGATTGGGGAAGAGGCATTTTGTAGAGCAAATCAATAAATAAAAACTGAGCAGAAAGAACCTTGCAAAAGAGTCTTGAACAAGAGGATACATAGGGGCTTTGGGAGTCTGAAATGGCCTGCATAGGAAAGAAGTATTAGACAGGAAAGATCTATTACAGATACTGATGTTCTCATGTATCTTTGTCCCAAATGCAGTTTCTGGCCCAAGCTAAAGTGAGAATTTCCCCTGTATTCAATTATGGAGAATGCATGGATTTTTTAAAACATTAAGGTAAAAGGTAAAGGTTTCCCCTGACGTTAAGTCCAGTTGTGACTGACTCTGGGGTTTGGTGCTCATCACCATTTCTAAGCCAAAGAGCCGGCGTTGTCCATAGACATATTCAGGTCATGTGGCCAGCATGACTGCATGGAGTGCCGTTACCTTCCCGCTGGAGCGGTACCTATTGATCTACTCACATTGGCATGTTTTCGAACTGCTAGGTTGGCAGGAGCTGGGGCTAACAGCGGGCACTCATTCCGCTCCCAGGATTTGAACCTGGGACCTTTTGGTCCACAAGTTCAGCAGCTCAGCGCTTTAACACACTGTGCCACCAGGGGCCCCTTTGTAAACGTTATAAAACTCTTTTTTAGGTGTTCTGGCAAAAAATAGACTGCAGATGTTTTTCTCAACAGAATATTTTTTTATTCTGCAATAGTGACTGTTACGTGATGAAAGAGGGGCTTCTTTTACTATGTAATAGTAGTCTCTGCGAGGGCATAGCCATACTCAACTGTTTGGCTGCACCTTCAAAGGGGATGACTGCTGCTTGCCAAAAGGGAAAGAAGGCAGGTGTGTGTGTGGGGGGTGTGTGTGTGAATTAATTCTTCCCCCACCTGTTCTCCTTCCCTTTTGAAGCTGTAGGGCTCAACTTAGCTCCTAGCTGAGTCAATCCTGACAGTACCTGGGAAGGAGAACAAGTGAGGGCAAATGAATTCATTCTACTACTGCCCACCCTTTTCTCTTTTGGAACTGTGGGGCTTAATTCACTTTATAGCTGAGTCAAGCCGCAAAGCACTGGGAAAGAGAGCAGGCAGTGGGAGAGTGAATTCACTCCCCACTTTCGCTTTTCTTCTTTCACTTTTGACAAGGTGGCAGGAGATTGAACTAAAGATGCAACTATTATGCGGGGATGTTGCACCCCAAGGCACGCAGAGACCAATAATCATATAATATCTTTATTAAAACAATAATAAATTCAGGAATGAATAAGTGGAAAGGATGAGAGAGGAATAGTCCTTTATAATAAGGTATGAATTAGTCCAAAAGGATTGAAGAGAAATGTCCAATATTATTGTTCAAAGTCCAGAAACCGAAACACGCTTAAAACTGTTTGAAAGTTCTTGAGCGGGGGAAACAACAAGAAAGCAAAAGTAAATGACAAGGTCCAAAAAGCAAGGTCCAAAGAACAAGGTCCAAGGTCACTAGGTAATCTTGGATATCAAGGCAGGAACGATACAGAGTTAAAACCAATCTTGATTCAGGAACAAGGCAAGGAAGTGAATTTACTGTGGTTTCAATCTTGAGTTGCGGCTTGGCTTGGTGAAATTAGGGAACTGGAGTTGGTGAAGTGTTCTCAGAAAACGCTACGTTAACACCACAAGATGTTTTCAGTGCAAGACACTTTTATGGAACGAAGATCAGATCCCAACAAAGGGAGACCAAACTCCCCAAAAGTTCCCAAGGGAATCTTCTTATCCACAATCCCCTATAGATGCCAAGCAGTTAATCCTTCTAAGTTCCTGTTTCTCTGATCTCTGGCGAAACAAAAACTCCTTTCGGTTGAAGGGCACATTCTCTGGAGAACTCTGGACATCTGGTTCGGCCATGGGAGTAACATCTCCCGTATCTCTCCCAATTAAGAAAGCATCTGAATTATCAACAGCCGGCAGCTGTAACCGAAAGGAGCTGGGAGAACTGGGCGAAGGGTCAAAATAAGCTTCATCCTGGTCAAAGTTCATTTCTGAATCAGGTTCAGAACCCAAAGGTGGCTGGGGTATAACAGGGTAATGGCAAACTCCAATTTTGTCTTCCCCAAAAGGAAGTGTGACTTTTATATGATGAAATATGGTACATGCTCCAACAAGACGCAGTATGCAAAATTGATAAGAATGTCCTCTATTTCATCATCTAAGACATTTATAAAGATGTTGAATAGCACTGTTCCTGGGACTAAACTTGCAGCATCCCACTAGTCACTTCCATTCAGGTTGAAAAAGAGTTTTTGGTGATCACCCTTTAGGTTTGTTCACTCCACCTATTTAAACCCCCTCCCCCCTAATAGTAGCATTGTCTAGCCAACATTTTACAAACTAGGATAATTTGGAGAAACTCATTCAAAATACAGTATTACTGAAATCAAGATATGCTATATCCACAACATTTTCTTCAACTGCTAAGCTTTTCACCTTAACAAAAAGTGAGAAATAAGATTAGTCTATGACTTCTCTTTAAGAAACACATGTTGACTTTTAGTGATAACAGCATTTCCAAACAGGTGCTTACAGACTTTCTGCTCTAGAAAGTGGGGTGGAGTGAACGGTAATTTTTAGGTCTCCCACTTTTACCTTTTTTGAAGATGGGGATAGCATTTGCCCTCCTGCTAGATCTTGTCTTGTTCTCTGGGAATTCTCAAAGATTGTTGTGAGTGCTTATGAGATTACTTCTGTGAGTTATTTTAATACCATTGGATGAAGTTCATCTGGTTCTGGAGGCTTGAATTCATTAGAAGTAGCCAAGTATTGCTGTAATACCACTTTACTTCTTTTATGTGGCATTTCCCCTAAGTGCATAATCTTCTCCGTTTTCCCCAGGTGGAGCACATTTTTTTTCTCCTTTTGGGAGAAGACAGAGTCAAATGAGGTGTTGAGTAATTCCACCTTTCTCTGTTCCCTGTTAGCATTTCACCATCTTCTCCATTTGGTGATCCTAGAGTAGTACTGCACATCATCTCAAAGTTTTCCTCTAAGATGAGATTTTGGCAAGGTCTGACTTAACATACTGGTTACAATATGTTTCACTCTGAGAACCCTTGGGGCACCCAAATTACTGTTTCATTCATACTGAGAGTAATGTAGTTGTCATTAGTATGTTGGGAAATGACCTTCTTTCTCAAGGGTAGCTGAGAGTGATGTGTAATGTGAAAAACTTTTCAGCACCCCAAAATATAGACACTCATTCCTTAGGCCAGTTGAAACTAAATGGTTAATTATTCTTCCAAGCAATGCTAAACACTACAGTTAGTTCTAAATAGAACCAAATCAATGTGCACAAATCTAGTACATATTTTCCTTTTTAAAAAAGGAAAAAGGAGGCGAGGAGGAAGAAATCAACAGCACAATCAATCATCATGATGTTGGATGATCCTATGGTAGCTCTTTATAGCAGCAGCAGCACCAGATCAGGCTACTGCAGCTGCTTCTGATAAAGTCAGATAAGGATACTGCAGAGAAGCCAGTAATGGTCAAATGATTTTCTTTTTTGCATGTGTTGTTACAATGATTTGGAAAACAACTTATGGGATATGTCCAATAAAAGACTGCAAAGTATGACCTTTCACATATACACACACCCATCGAGGGAAGTTACTTTCTTTTGTTAATGAAGTTGACATTTTTGACCTCCTTTATTGTCCTTTGTGCCTGTTCCCTACATGAACAAGAATGAGAGTGTTCTTGGCCTGCATTGAGATCTCCCAGAAGTTAGTGGGGTTTCGAAGGCTTGTGTAATGCATTTAGATTGGTCTATAAATATGTCAGGAGCCCCCAGTAGCGCAGCATCTTAAAGCGCTGGACGGCTGAACTTGCGAACCGAAAGGTTGCAGGTTTGAATCCGGGGAGAGGGTATAAGCAAGCAACAGAGACAATTAAATTTTGGACTTGTGAAACAGCATGAGTTGGTTGGTCCTGGTGAAGGGGGCACAAAGTAAGGGGAAGGGAAGAGGGGGGAAAGATATAACAATAACAACAACAACAATAAATAAAACATGTATAAGTAGATAAAAGGGTGTAGTAGAGAGATATGTAGTAAAGTTGTAATGGAAAAGTCTAAAACTGATAAGAAATATACATAAAGATGTTTTGATTTTGATTTTTTTTTATTGTTTGAATGTATACAATGTGATATGTCTGGGCTACTGTAAAATGAGGAAAGAATGTATACTTATACATTTTGAATTATAAATTATTAGTAATAATATTGATAAAACATGTATAGGTAGATGAAGGGTGTGTAGTGGAGAGATGTATAGTGAAGTTGTAATGGAAAAGTTAAAAGACTGATGGGAAATATGCTTGGGGATGTTCTTGATTTTTTTTTGCTGTCAGATTGTATGCAATGTGATGTGTTTGAGATACTGTAGAATGAGGAAAACGAGTGCTTGTACATTTTGATTGATTAATTAAAAAAAAAAACCTTGTGCATAAAAAAAAGAATCCGGGGAGAGGAGTGAGTGGCCACTGTTAGCCCCAGCTTCTGCCAACCTAGTAGTTCGAAAACATGCAAATGTGAGTAGATCAATAGGTACCGCTTCGGCGGGAAGGTAACGGCGCTCCATGCATTCATGCCAGCCACCTGACCTTGAAGGTGTATACAGACAACGCCGGCTCTTCAGCTTAGAAATGGAGATTAGCACCAACCCCCAGACTTAATGTCAGGGGAAAACCTTTACTATAAATATGTCACTCTTTTTAAATTTTGTATATTATTGTATTTTTATTACATGACTACCCTGAATATATACTTCCCTGAATGACTCTTTCACACCATTTTTACAAGACAAGTATAAAAGTAAGCCAAATGGGTAAATGACAGAGACAAAGCACCCGAAACCACTGCAGTCATATCCTCTGACCTCCAGGTTTATTAACGGTGGCTTAAATTAGTTTTTTTTTTCATGTCATGAGTGACTTGAGAAACTGCAAGTTCCTTCTGGTGTGAGAGAATTGGCCGTCTGAAAGGATGTTGCCCAGGGGACACCCAGATATGTTGATGTTTTTATCATCCTTGTGGGAGGCTTCTCTCATGAGAGCTGGAGCTGATAATGGGAGCTCAGCTGCGCTCTGCCCGGGCTGGATTCAAACTGGCAACCTTCAGGTCAGCAACCCAACCTTCAAGTCATCAGTCCTGCGGGCACACGGGTTTAACCCACTGCACTACCAGGGGCTTAATTAGTTAAAGAGCCAGAAATCAGATTGATTACTGTGTTTTAGTTCATGAGAATGTGAGATGCTTCCAGTGAGGTCCACACATTCAGTGCAACCAGAGTCTTTCGAGGCTCAGAAAATGGGACTAAGTCTGCTACATTTCAAGTGGCCAAGGTCCAGCAGGTTTTGGATCATCCAGTAATCTTCCTTGCCCTTTTAGTAACCTGGATTAAATGTCTAAATCCTTCAAAAGCTTAGACATCTTCTCTTCGTGCCAGTTTTGTGTGTGTGTGGGGAGACTACTGATATAACCAACCCTGCTAAGAGGTCAGATTATTTGTCTGTGTCTCTGGCAGAAAGACTCCTCAAGGGTATGTGAGGATATCTCTGTGTTTTCTGTGCCTGTCTATATATATTTGCCACTCACATCGACAAAAGTCTGGCTAGACATGCCACTTGTATTTTGGCTGACCTTTATTTTTCAAATGTTTGCTAGCTTGCCATGCAAGACACTGAGAGGATTACATAAAGAGAAGCAAACCCCTGCAGCTTTCTATGCAAGACTGAAATTTTAAAGCTTTATACAAACAAAAGCATGAGGACATTGGATAATACAGAGCCCTGTGATTTATTAGGGGTTTTACTGTTGCTATTATTGTTGTTATTTATTAAAGCTAGAGTAATTGCTTGAGCCCGACTTTTTTTGGAAGTGTGCTAACGGAGAAAACCTCCCATGACTTTGCAAGGGATGTAGGCCAGCAACGTCATCTTCTTAAAAAGTCAATAGACTGTTAATTTGGATAGGAGTGTTTGTATCGTGGGAAGGTTAAGAACTGGTACTTGATCAGACCAAGACAACAAACAATTTGTGATTGACAGAGGAGGGTCTAAATCATGTATATGCTAATCTAGCTTGACAGCTACTAAGGTGAGCAACAAATATGCATGAATCAACTCAGAGGAGGTTTGCTTTAGCAATACAGGAAGAATATGATGCATATATTATAACATAGAAGCAGGGAAAAGTGTAACATCTTTGCTGGTCAGGGGCAATTTATTTTCCCCTTCTGATTTGAGCATCAAAGTCCCTGATAAAGATTTGGTACATGGAAGGTAAATTATACAGAAGAAAAATTCGGATGCTACACAGCATAATTCCTGATCATGAGACAAATCCTTAAGGCATCTCTCTGAATGAATTCTTGACCTTTGTAGAGCTGCAACCAACACAAGACAGCCGTAACTTTGATCTTTAATTAAGATGTATTTCGATCTCTGAATTTCTCTGGCCTTTGATAATAATTTATAATTATAATGCTCTGCAAAGAAAACCCAACAGAGAACGAAAAACACACAAGTCATTAATTGGGTAGATACATGTAAAACAATAGACCGCTCTTTCAGTTTTCAGAACGGTTTGTATCTGATTAAGCTCTCACAGAATTTAAGAATATTTATTTTCATCTCCCTCTCTGTCTTCATCCTATATTTTAGACTGAATCCCTCAACCCTCAAAAATCACTTACTTTTGCTCTATTTGGCTGTTTCCTGTTGTCTGTCTTCTGATATTATAATTCTGACAGGAGAACTGCAGTGACCATGTTTGACTTCTGTCAAAAAATCAGATTGCATTTAATTAATTTGACTAGGCCACTTAACAACTAATTAAAACTGGAAACCTTTGAGCTAATCTCAGATAAATTTAGCCTATTTACTAGGTTATTTACAATACCCAATTTACCAACCATTCCCAGATCTTTAGAGGTTAGAAGGAGGAAAAAACCAAGCAAATTTTAATAATGGTAGTGGCTAAACGTCTCTACCAGTAGCATTATTATAAAAACAAGCAAGAATAAAATCATATATATACACTAGATAACCACTGGTCATTGAGGAACCTTCAAGTTGTGTGATCAAGTTTATGGTGATCCCAACACTGACTTATCATTATTTATTTATCATTTATTTCCTATACTTATATCTCACCCTTCTCACCCCAAAGGAGACTCAGGGCGGCCTCACAACTGGTAGCAATTTGATGCCCAACAGACAGATTCCAAAAATAACAACTTACATTTAAAACCCAACATGGAAACATAAATTATTAAAATATCAATTAAAATCATGCAAGTTCAAAATTATCGTTCAGAAGCAGTTCCTTAATCACTTTAAAAGATTTCAATTATTGCATTGCTATAGTTACCACTAAGGAGTCCTGGTGGCGAAATGTGTTAAAGCACTGAGCTGCGGAACTTGCAGACCGAAAGGTCCCAGGTTCAAATCCCGGGAGTGGAGTGAGCGCCCGCTGTTGCTCCAGCTTCTGCCAACCTAGCAGTTAGAAAACATGCCAATGTGAGTAGATCAATAGGTACCACTCCAGCGGGAAGGTAACGGCGCTCCATGCAGTCATGCCAGCCACATGACCTTGGAGGTGTCCATGGACAACAGCTGCTCTTCGGCTTAGAAATGGAGATGAGCACCAACCCCCAGAGTCAGACATGACTGGACGTGACATCAGGGGAAACATTTACCTTTACCTATAGTTACCACTGGAATGCTTGGTCCCATAACCATGTCTTCAGTTTCCCCCCCCTAAAAGACAGGATGGAGGGGGTTGATCTGATTTCATTGGGGAGGAAGTTCCACAGACGAGGGGCCATCACTGAGAAGGCCCTGCCTCTCTTCCCCACCAGCTTGCGAGGGTGGTGGGACTGAGAACAGAGCTTCCCCTGATGATCTTAACCTCTGAAGTGGGTCATAGGGGAAGATACGTTTGGACAGATAAGCTGGGCCAGAACCATTTAAGGCCTTATAGGCTAAAGCCAGCACTTTGAGTTGTGCTTGGTAACTGACTGACAGCCAGTGAAGCTGATGTAGCAGCGAGGTGGTATGCTGCTCCAGTGGCCAATCTTGCTGCCACCCATTGGACTATTTGAAACTTCCAAACAATCTTCAATATGCTACATAGAGCATATTGCAGTAATCTATTTGGGATGTAACAAGAGTGTGGAACACTGTGGCCAAGTCAGTCTTCCCAAGGTACGAGTGTAATTGGCACACAAAGTTTTAATTGTGCAAAAGCTCCCCTAGCCACTGCCAAGACCTGGGGTTCCAATGTCAACGATGAAAATAGAATCACCCCAAGCTGCAAACTGGTGTCTCCAGTGGGAGTGTAACCTCATCCAGCATAGGCTGTAACCCTATGCCCTGTTTGGTCTTACGACTGACCAGGTGTACCTCTGTCATGTCTGGATTCAATTTCAATTTGTTCACCCTCATACAGTCTGACACAGTTGCCAAACTGTTCAGGACCTGCACAGCCTTCTTAGTAACAGGTAGAAAGGAATGACAGCATGGGGGTTTCTTGGCAAGATTTGTTCAGAGGAGGTTGCCATTGCCTTCATCTGAAGTTCATAATAGTCACCCAGTGGGCTTCCATGACTGAGTGGGGATTTGAACCCTGGTCTCCCTGGTTGCTCATTATATGATTGTTTTTACTGATATTGATGTTTTTATTGGTATAATTGTTTTATTGCTGTGTTATTGATATTTGATTGTTTTATCGGGCTAGGCCCCATGTAAGCCGCCCCGAGTCCCTTCGGGGAGATGGGGCGGGGTATAAAAATAAAGTTGTTGTTGTTATTATTATTATTATTATTATTATTATTATTATTATTATTATTATTATACTAGACCAAACACCAGATGCCAAATAACTATTCTTCTCGTTTTTGAAATAGGATTCATAGATTCACTTGATAAATAACGGAAAAACTGTATAGGTATAGCATTTATATGTAATGTCTAAATCCAAAGTGCTTAAAAATCAAACATTGTCCATATGGATGGCTGGGATACCTTTGCTTTCTGAGCATTCAATGTACATGCACTTTGTTTTATGCACAAGACCATTAAAAACATTGTTTACAAAATTGCTTTCAGGCTATGTTTATATATATGGTGTGTATGAAGCATAAATGAAGTTTGTGTTTCAACTTGGGTCCCATCTCCAAAATATCTCTTGTGCACATATTCAAATACAAGGATTCCAATCCCTTTCCCACCAAATCCCAAATATTTCTGGTTCCAAGCATTTGGGAGATAAGGGAGACTCAATCTGTATTCTTGAAAGAGGAAGGTGCTTCTATGTAGCCATTCATTTCACATAATCAGAAAATGTCTTATAACCCATGAAAATTATTCTCTTCATTTATTTGATTGATGTGACTTACTCTTTAGGCGTAAATGATGAAAAGAAATATTACATTAAAACATTAAGGGAAGTTTATTGATTCATTAAAAATGTAGTAGCCATTGATTCAAATTTCAAGGGAGCTAAAGAAAGAAGACCCCAGGCTCTACAATTGTAAATTTTTGAGCCAGCGCCTATCAAAATGATTCAACCCGAGGCAAAGTCTTCTATGCAAAAAGCATTCGTGTAGCAGATTTTATGGGCTACATAATAAAACATGGTAGGTTAGACAATACATTGAAGCTAAGCAGTGGGGCCTACTCATGATTCAAGTATAGAGGTCTCTGTAGTGTCAGGCATCTTTATGTGCATTTGGTTCAACTCATTTTATTCTGTCTGTGCACCTAATGTGATGCTCAGTTGTGATCTAAGCATAATATTTGTTTCCAGATAAAAGCAATAACTGTAAGAAAACAGAAAATTCTGTATTTTAGTTAATGGTGGGAACTGGAGGAACAGAGGAACATATTCCATAAAGATATGTATTATGTACGTTTGAATAGTTAATTCTTTTGGGGAAAAAAACCTTCCAGAATCCCATTCTTTCTGATAGAATATGGGAGCTGTAGTCAAGAAGATGCTCCACAGAAGATGCTTTGCAAAAACATTCTCTTTGTACCTTATTGACACTTTGTGCTGAGACCATGGCTCAAAATCACGTTTGACTATAAAAGGTGATTGTAGCATGTAGTTTGTTATCCTTTTTGAAACATACACTGTATATAGAAAATATTTTTCTCCTTTAGATTACTGGGTTTTTATGAGTTGCTAACCAAACAAAATTTCCTTACCAAGGAACGGGGATATTGTTAGGCAACCTATCAGATTTATGAATCATAACTGCCAGCAATTGAGAGTTGCATTAAAAGTCCAAAATGATGAAAAGTGCCCTGAAACACTGCAAACAAGGCAGTTAGCTTCTCATTTCAGTCAAGGAGTTAAAGGAAGAGCAAATTAGACATATTCACTCATTTAAAGTTCAGACTGAAATGTGAAGCTGAAGTACCAGCTGACTGACATAGATGCTACTAGCCTCCATAAATAATTAGTCTTAAATTGTAAGGCAGAAACATAATTCTATTCAAAAGTGTCTATGTGGTTATCTACACCTATATATCTGCATCACAAATATAAATAAATATATCTATGGGATGCACTAAATAAAAAAAGATTGTGTTTGGAACCTGCCTCATAATCACAAATATGGGGCAGCTTTATTTCGGTGTATCAGATCAGGCTCATATTCTGTTCTTATTTGAAGCAGAATTTCAATTCAGTTTCCAAAGCATTGGATGTCTGTGGTGCATCTACAACCTTCTCAACCTGTGGGTCCCCGGGTGTTTTGGCCTACAACTCCCAGAAATCCCAGCCAGTTTATCAGCTGTTAGTATTTCTGGGACTTGAAGGCCAAAACATCTGGGAACCCACATGTTGAGAACCACTGATCTACACTGTAGAATTAATGCAGTTTGACACAACCTTAGCTGCCATGGCTCAATGCTATGGAATCTAGGGATGTATAGTTTGGTGAGGCATCAGCACTCTTTGATAAAGAAGGCTAAATACACAGCTACCATGATTCTGTAACATTGAACCACAGTCAGAGCCGGTCCAACAATGAGGCAAATTAAGCTTTGGGTGCAAAACGTATGGGGGCGCAGTCGAGACTGCTTTTTCTGTTAATTTCTTGTAAAACATGATGTTTTGGTGCTTAATTTGTAAAATCTTAATAGGCTTTTCATTAATCCCTCCTTATTATCCAACATTTTGGCTTATCCAACGCTTTTATTTTTCAGTGATTGGTTTGGGGGGGGGGGGGAAGGGGCGCCAAAATTCTGTTCGCCTACACTTGAAAAATATCTAGGGCCGGCTCTGACCACAGTAGTTAAAGTGGAGTCAGGCTGTATTAATTCTACAGTGTAGATGCATCTTGTGACTCTAGTGAGAAAGTCAACAGATAGCTGTAACTTACAAATATGTTATCAGAATTGCTTGAAATATTCTAATATGGTAGCCCTTTCTGAATAGATGAAATCTATAGAATTAGGATTAGCCTGCTTTTGATTAGATCACCTTTGGGGCAACCAGATTTATTTTGGGATTCAGGAATTACCAGAAGCATGTAGCTCATGCCTATTATTTACATGGGAAATATATTTTAAAATCCCAAAGCTATCTTAGAGATTCCCAAACGTATTTGGTCTACTTCCCCCTTTTCAGAAAAAAAATTATTTGGTGCCTCCATGGAAATCTACCTTTTTTAAACAAAGGAACATAAGAGTGCAGTAACAAATTTGGCTTTTTAAAATGTATTTGTATTTCTACCTACACCTTACAACATGGTAAAGAAATACATTGTTTTAAATAAGGCACTTTTAAGCTTGGAATTATAAAATTACTTATCCAAACCAATATTTTTCTTGGTGTATTTTAGTTTTTAAGTCTGTTTTGGGGGTAATTTTTTTTGTGTCAGGAGCAACTTGAGTCGCTTCTGGAGTGAGAGAATTGGCCATCTGCGAGGACGTTGCCCAGGGGACGGCTGGATGTTTTTGACGTTTTTACCATCCTTGTGGGAGGATTCTCTCATGTCCCCGCATGGAGCTGGAGCTGATAGAGGGAGCTCATCCGCGCTCCCCCCGGGTGGGATTTGAACCTGGCAGCTTTCAGGTCAGCTACCCAACCTTCAAGTCACGAGGCTTTAGTCCAATACACCACTGGAGGCTCCAGATTATTGGGGGTAATTTGGCACACTGATTCAAAAAATCGCATTAGGCATACCACATTAGCTCTAGTTTCTTAGATATGGTGACCATGATTTTCTATGGGCGAGTAGATGGCATAAATGGCGTATGTTCTGTCTCTCAAAAAACTAAAGCTGATAGGGGAAACTGGTACCATTTTTGGAATCAGCAGGTCTAATATACCCAGAAACAGGGCTGACATTCAAGACATCAAAATATGTGTTGGCCAGTGTTATTTATTATTGTCAATAGTAACATTTGCATCGCACTCAGAAAATTAATAGAATGAAGAATAATATTAATATACGTATAAAATACTGTAATATTAAAATAATTACAGATTTCATTAATAGTAGGCCTAAATGAGAAAGATGAACTTGGTACTCTGCTATCAATTTATTAATGTTCAGCTCTATTTATGTCAGTAGCATGAATTAACATTTTGGAATACTGTATATACTCGAGTATAAGTCTAGTTTTTCAGCCCTATTTTAGGACTGAAAAAAACCTCCTCAGCATATACTCAGGTGAGGGTCCTGGTGGGCTTATATTCAGATCGGCTTATACTCAAATATATATGGTATATTTATTATTTTTCTCTATTATTATTGGTATTGTTACATTTATTATTTTACTATATTAATTGCGTGACACAGCAAACAAGATAGATATGCTGGATTTCATATCACAAAATCACAAGTCGAACACTTCCCAAGTGTCTAGGACTATGTGATGTATTTTTGGATACATTAAAATATTTATTATTATTATTATTATTATTATTATTATTATTATTATTATTATTATTATTATTATTATTACATTTATTATTTTACTCTATTATTGTTGTTACTTTTACATTTATTTTACTCTATTTTTATTATTATTAATACATTTATTGTTTTACTCTATTGATTATTACATTTATTATTTTACTGCATTTATTATTATTATTACATTTACTAGCTGTGCCCGGCCACACGTTGCTGTGGCGTTGTCTGGTGGTGTTGGTGAGAAATTGTTGAGGTAGTGGTGGTATTGAATGTCTGTTTTATGGTTGTCTTTATGTTTACATTATTATTATTATTATTATTATTATTATTATCATCATCATCATCATCATCATCTTCATCATCATTATTATGTAGAGGCTGGATGGCCATCTGTCAGGAGTGCTTGGATTGTGTCCTCCTGCATGGTAGAAGGAAGTTGATCTGGATGATCCTTAGGGGTCACTCCAAACCTTAAGATTGTAAGATGATGTTATTATTATTATTATTATTATTATTATTATTATTATTATTATTATTGGTATTGAGAGGCTGGGTGGCCATCTGTTGGGAGTGCTTGGATTGTATCGTCCAATGGCAGAGTTGGGTTGGACTGGATGGCCTTTAGGGGTGTCTCCTAACTGTCTGATGCTATGATTCGATGTGTATTATTATTGTGCAGATCTTGGATGGCCATCTGTCAGGAGTGCTTGGTTTGTGTCATCCTGTATGGTAGAAGGAAGTTGAACTGGATGATCCTTAGGGGTATCTGCTAACCTTACGATTGTATAATCTTCTTCTTCTTCTTCTTCTTCTTCTTCTTCTTCTTCTTACTATTATTATTATTATTATTATTATTATTATTATTATTATTATTGAGAGGTTGGGTGGCCATCTGTTGGGCATGCTTGGATTGTGTCCTCCATGGAAGAATTGGGTTGGACTGGATTACCACAGTAATTATTTCATATTACAGTAGAATCTCAGATAATATAAGATTATAAATGGGTGTGTGGAAGGGCCTTGAGTCTACACTGCCATATAATCCAGTGCAAATTAGATAATCTGTGGAAGAGGCCTAAGTGAGGCCTAACTATGCCTGTGCCCTGGGCTGAGTAGGTTGCTAGGAGACCAAGTGGGCGGAACTTAGCCTTGTAACTGGCAGCAATTGGATAAAAACAATTATTCCTCTCTCTCTAATTAGGACTTTATTTTTCTTTTCCTTTTGTTGTATCAACCTAGAGCCGTGGATGATGGGTTGTGTTGTCAAATTTCAAGGTTGGGGGGGGGCTGTAGTTTTGTTGTTTTGTCCGCTGCCTTGATGCCATCACCCTTTTATATATATAGATTATTGCACTCTATTATTATTAAAAGGATACATAAGCACATTTACATTGAAGAAGATGAAAATAATGATTTAATCAGAGTTGAACAGTCATATCTTAAATTACAGTTTGATGTAAATATTCAAAAACATTTAAACTACTGATGCCTCAATTAATGTAATTTTATTGGTATCTTGGCTTATACTGGAGTCAATGTTTTCCCAGTTTTTTTGTGGTAAAATTAGGTGCCTCAGCTTATATTCGGGCCGGCTTATACTCGAGTATATACGGTACTTATTTGTACTATTGTTACTTGTACTATTATTAACACTTGTCACACAATTCAGAAGCAATCTAAATGATATTTCTTACATATCACTTATTCATAGCATGTCATTCCATGCACATATTCCTGTTGATGCATACTGGACTTCCTCACATAGCACAATATGCCCACTTGCAAACACTTACTTTTATCCACTGTCTCCCAACTGCACTATATTATCATCCCCATGAATTGGTCCAGTGCATCCCAGGGGGGCAATATTGTCCACTTTGGGAAGCAATCTATATATATAAAAGGGTAATGAAATTTCGGCCTAGGACAAAACAACAAAACTACACATCCCAGAAACACTAAACTTGGCAGCATAACCCCTCATCCATGCCTTTTGAGAAAGAAAAGAAAAATAAAGTCCTAATTAGAGGGAGAGGAATAATTGTTTTTATCCAATTGCTGCCAGTTAGAAGGCTAAGCTCTGCTCTCTTGGTCTCCTAGCAACCCACTCAGCCCAGGGGACAGGCAGAGTTAGGCCTCACTTAGGCCTCTTCCACACTGCCTATAAAATACAGATTATCTGATTTTCACTGGATTATTTGGCAGTGTAGACTCAAGGACCTTCCACACAGCTGTATAACCCATTTATAATCTTATATTATCTGCTTTGAACTGGATTATCTGGACTCCAAACTGCCATATAATCCACTTCAGTGTGCATTTTATACAGCTGTAAAGAAGGGGCCTCATATAATTCAGTTCTAAGCAGATAATATAAGATTATAAATATAATATTTAATAATTATTGTGATATAATAATACAGAACAATATAATCTCTAAAATCAGGACAGTAAATAAAGAGCAACACTCTGAAAGCATAAGCCACAGCAATGCGTGGCCGGGCAAGGCTAGTCTATATATATAAAAATATAATGTCCGTTTTTCCTATGCAGTAAACAACAAAACCCCTGAATCGAATCACACCAAATTTGGCCACGAAAGACATAGTCATCCAATTTATGTCTTTCAATCAAAAAACCCTAGAAAAATAAAGTGAAGAGCCGTTCTCCCCCTGGCTACCAATCAGAAGGGTAGTAGTCCTAGTAACCCTCTCAGCCATAATGGCTGAGGGTTCACTTAGGCCTCTTCCACACTGATATATTGTATATATTGTATATTCACAAGCTTTAGGAAATAACATATACTAACTACTTTATTTCCCATGCCACACTTTGCCACAGAAACGCGTGGCTGGGCACAGCTAGTGTCTTAGATGAATAACGAAGTAAGTACTTTATTCTGATATGTCAACCATTCCACATCTTTGTCAATCAAATATAAGAATAGTATTTTACAAGCAGGACATTACATCCTATTAGAAACAAATATTTTGAGCACTTTAGTGAACGCTTGCCGATAAAACCTTAGGTGAACCTATTCTTTGCACAAGGGGAAACCTTGGATCTGCTGATCCTTACAAGTCAATTATCATCTAAACTGCTCATTTCCTCCTTTAATTTGAGATTCATGGAATCTGAATGGAGCATGCATTTTTAATGCCATGTCAGGAATCATAAATATTGTTGGTCTTGATTACTAGAATGTTAATACAATAAACTCTCTTTATCCCCTGGAAGTTGGAGGAAGGGAGGTAAACTGATAGACTAAGTGCCCTAATAATTCAGGTTTTTTTATATGATTAAAAACCTTTGGAGGAAGGAAGCCAAGTCCTGAAATATCAGATCAGTGTGTAGAAACCTAATGTTCTCCCCCTCCACTCTTTTAAATGATGCAGGAGCAGGTGCTGGCATTTCATTTCAGCTAATTAGCCTCTAATTTACTGTAAATATCTTAGAATTTCTTGAACAAGTCTCAGTGGAATCCAAGAGGAAACAATCTTCTGGTTTGATACATCTCCCTGAAATACCATGGGGATGTCACTAAATACATGAAGAACTGCATTAGTTAATAAATCTGAACATGCATTTTAAATATATGAAAGGCACTGGGAAAACAAATTGCAACCAATGTGCTTTTGTTGTCTCTTATCCATTGTCTATGGATAACAAAAGCTGTGGGTTTCAGAAATAATGATTTCATGTGAAACTGTGTGTAATTGATGGCTCTGTGTGGCTCATTGCAGATGATTATCAGTAATAAATGTGAAAGTAATGATGGCATTACTATAGCCATCTTATGTTGATCTTATGTTGTACTGTTTATTTTATGTAATGTATTATTTAATTGTATTATGTTATGGTTTATTGTATTGTCTTGGGCATGGCCCCATGTAAGCCGCCCCGAGTCCCCGTTGGGGAGATGGTGGCGGGGTATAAATAAAGTTTTATTATTATTATTATTATTATTATTATAGCGAGTGTAGTGCCATAGTTTAGATATTTAATGTATGTACTGGATGCATTTATTCCTGCATGAAATATACCGTTTTGGGTCTAGATACAGAGTGAATGTAGTTGTACTCTGTGCCAGGTAAAAACTTAGGCAATAATTCTATTGGTTACTGGGCCTTATAATGATTGGATGGTGAGTGGATATGTAGGTAAACTGAATTTATTTAACAGGTCTGCTCTAGTCAGGACTAATATTGATATTCAGGCTTTTATTTCAATGTCATTTAATTTTGTCTGTGGTTGACTTTGACATCAATGGAGCAAGTTTTGGACTGAACTTTAAAGGAGCTATCGCTTAAATAAGTTCAGCATTTTGGACAGCTCCTTTACAGCTCAGACTAAAACCATCTGGATTGCATGGAAGCCAAACACTGCTAAGGCCAGATTGTAGTCCACAATTATCAGACAGAAAGCCCTACAGATGGTCCTGGATTGTTCTAATCCACCATTGGGTTGCTTGAAAGGGCTGATGAGAGTTCTTGTCCAAGAAGATCTGAAGGATGTTTTTTTTTTTTTTTTTTTTTTGTTATTTGCATCCAATCTTCCCAAAATTGGGGTCAGGGTGCTACAGTTTCAAAGAGCAATGCAGTTAAAAATATATAAAAAGTTAATAAAATAATAAAATGCAATTTAAAAAAATATATATAAAAAACATTAGCTTAAAAAGTGTTCTGCCTTCTGAAGGAAGGGCAGCTGGAATGGACCTTTCCAGAGTCTAAGGGCATCCATTGGAAAAGTCCTCTCTCATGTCCCACCATGTTTGTGAAGATAGTAAACCTGAACCAAGGCACTCTCCTGATGATCTCAAGACCCAAGCAGGCACATACAGGGAGATATGTCCTGCTAGTAGTCTGAACCTGTTTACAGGTCATAACAAGCACTTTGAATTGTGCCCAGAAACAAACTGTGGGCCAAAAGGAGCTGTTTTAACAAGGAAACATTATGTTTCCCAGTTAGCACTCTGGATGCAACTCTTTGATCAAGATGATGTTTCTGATCATTTTCAAATGCAGGCCTATGCAGAGATGTTACAGTAGCCTGAATAGGATTTGGGCCTGGCCTCCTGGCCTGCGCTGGGACCGCCTTCCTGATGTTTCACCCACATTTGTTGGAAAACTAGGCAAGTGGGGTTTGTATATCCGTGGAATAATGTCCAGGGTGGGAGGCAAGTGTGGATGTTGTAATTGGCCACCTTGATTAGCTTTGAATGGCCTTGCATCTTCAAAGCCTGGCTGCTTCCTGCCTAGGGGGATCCTTTGTTGGGAGGTGTTAGCTGGCCCTGATTGTTTCATGTCTGGAATTCCCCTGTTTTTGAGTGTTTTTTTTTTTACTGTCCTGATTTTATTTATTTATTTCCCATACTTGTCTCTCACCCTTCTCACCCCGAAGGTTTGTGGGGGGGGGGGGGGGCGCCAAAGTTCTGTTCGCCTACACTTAAAAATTACATTGGGCTGGCTCTGACTGTTAACCTATTTTTTCACTTTCCTTTTTTGACTTTCTTCAGCAATAATTTCAAGTCTATTTTTTCCTAGTAGTATGGTATCCATTCCTCAAATTTTAATGTGTCCTTCTGAGTCTAAAACTACTTTAAGGTAAAGGTAAAGGTTTCCCCTGACATTAAGTCCAGTCGTGACCGACTCTGAGGATTGGTGCTCATCTCCATTTCTAAGCCGTTGTCCGTAGACACCTCCAAGGTCATGTGGCCAGCATGACTGCATGGAGCACCGTTACCTTCCCGCCGGAGCAGTACCTATTGATCTACTCACATTTGCATGTTTTCGAACTGCTAGGTTGGCAGGAGCTGGGGCTAACAGCGGGCGCTCATTCCGCTCCTGAGATTTGAACCTGGGACCTTTTGGGCCACAAGTTCAGCAGCTCAGAGCTTTAATACACTGTGCCACCAGGGGCTCCCAAACCTACTTTACAGGTGATATATTCAGTGTACAAGTTAAACAGATAGGGTTGCCTGGTCCCTTGCCACTTGAATGCCATTCCATTTCTTTAGTAGCTTCTTGTCCTGAGCATAGGATACACATCAAAACAATCAAATATTGTAACATACAGTAGAGTCTCACTTATCCAACACTCTCTTATCCAACATTCTGGATTATCCAACACATTTTTGTAGTCAATGTTTTCAATATATCATGATATTTTGGTGCTAAATTCGTAAATACAGTAATTACTACATAGCATTACTGTGTATTGAACTACTTTTTCTGTCAAATTTGTTGTATAACATGATGTTTTGGTGCTTAATTTGTAAAATCATAACCTAATTTAATATTTAATAGACTTTCCCTTAATTTCTCCTTATTAGCCAACATATTCGTTTATCCAACGTTTTGCCAGCTGGTTTATGTTGGATAAATGAGGCTCTACTGTACCACCTATTTAATGGTCTTTTTTGTGGTCCAAAATCAAAGGTTTAGTTATAAATGCCATATCTTGCTAATTTGGTTAACCTTCATTTTGTAGGTTTTGACCCAGCTCTTCAATTTGTCAGTGTCATTTTGAATTCTGTTTCTTACCCTCTGGGGTATTTGCTAACTCATCCTAATTTGGTGGCAACAGCAAATTTGATAAACATATTTTCTGTTCCATCATTGCAGTCATTTATAAACGTATGAAGGGAGTGGAGAGAAGTCTTATCTTCAAATCTTCCTGCCTGTGTAGAAAGAATAGAGTTCAGTGATCTTTACTTGGGGAGGGGAGGAAAGGCAGTTCTTTGCCTCTTCCTCAGCTAACCTGATACAGGATATTCTTTCCTTATTGATCACAGCAGCAGGGAAAAATCAATTTATAGGAAACCAGCAGGAAATTGGTAAAGCTGAGGTTTTTTTTTGTAGCTGTGGAAAGGGAAAAGCGAGAGTACTCTTGGGGAAACTGTGCTTTAATGCCATTAAGGAACGTGTCTCTCTACCTCCCCCCACCCCAGGCCACATCTGTGTGCAGAAGGGCTCTATTTGTGAAAGGTTTCACTGCTGACTTTGGGGTGTTAGGGTCCTTCCCTCTCCCATATCATCTCCCCATTCATCACAGTCTCTTTGGCCTTTATGATGCACTGGGAGAGTTTGCAGTGAAAAACAAATACAGGAGATTCTTTATCTATCATCCAGGCTGCACATGTCTAATCCATTGAATGTAAAAACACATATTTTTTTCAAAGACTTTATCCTATGCACATTGATTTGCTACTAAATTCAGCAAGCCCTGGAGGCACTGCACACAAGGTCAAGCATTAACAATGTGAAAACCATTTTCAACTTTGCGTTGTCCAGCATGCCAAAGAGAACTGTGTTTCTTTTTAGTCTTTTCTATTTCTGTCCCAGTGTAAAAAGGCAGGGGTGGGAGGAACCACACCTAAGAAACTCAAAATCCTTTTATTTTTTTATTGTGGCAGAGTAGTCTTCTTTCAGAAGCGAGGGAGACAGCGGGTTGAAAGGTGTTCCAAACTATTTGAAGTGTGTCCATCCTTACATAACATTATTGCTTTGGTGACTGGAGAAGCCAGCCTTTTTTAAGTAGTAAAAGTGCTGATGAATACATGGAGCAAAAAGGGCGAAAAGCACAGCAGCTGTTATGGGCGGAGAGGCATGACCTGTGTAAACCCGCATTCAGTCATTTTTCATTGTGACTGACAATCAGGTTATTTAAAGGAACTAAGTGGCAGCACAACGGAAATGGTGATGTTTAAAAAGTATGTGTGTGTCATGCATTATTCCTATTATGGCCCCCATGGGAGGGGACAGGATGGATCTGGATGTTATTTGATCCTGCCCAAACATATTGTTTTTAAAAAGATGCAACAGCACTTAATGCGATTGCACTCCCTGTCAATTGCATGTTATGTGACTGGGGGAAATGGTAGTTGATCGGCCGGATTGGTTTTCTTTTCAGGGGTGCATAACATATGGCTACAGACCAGCTGTGAGACCTGAATGATATTTGCTCGATAAGATCCTAACACTTTTTAAAAACCCCAGATGGGGGCATTCATCTAGTTTGCATTTAATGTAAACTTATCTAGTTTTGCATTTTTGATCTGAAATGTGAATTGATGCTCAGTTGTTCTTCAGGATGTGCATCTCACCAAATTTAGCAATAAAATTCTATAATCCAGATGTGTATAAAATAAAATGTACATTAAGGGGAAATATACACTAAAATGCATATGTTCAGGATTTTTAAAGCACTTTAAAAGAAAAATGCATACAGTGCGAGAAATGCACACAATAAAGAATCTAAATTTTCATACTTTTTGAAAAAAAATCAAAGTTTGATATGAAGATTAGCAAAATGAGAAACTGAGAAATTGAATATAACCAATGTGGTCAGTTGCAAAATAATTCATCAAAATTTCACTCTAAATCACAGGCTCCTCATGCTCATTAAAAATAGGTTCATAATATTCCTTTTATTTTTTTTTGGTGTAAATCAAAATAGCCTTTTCATGGGAAATACATGAGGCATAGAAGCTAAACTTGTATGAGAGCAAAGGTTGTGTCAGTTTCCTTTTCAAGACTGGACAATCCCTTTCACTTTCCAAGGAAGTGGATTTCAGGGCATTACATAGGTTCAGCACGTGTATAGCTCCTTTAAATTTCTGATTAAAAGTCTGATTATATTTACCAACCTGGAATCCACTGGTTGCCTCTATTGGAAAGGTGTTCCCTTATACAGAAGTCTCAGTTCATGCAATGGATTGAAAAGACTGCAGAGTTTAGAGCAGTGATTCCCAAAGTGGGGGCTACTGCCCCCCCGGTGGGTGCTGGAGCGATCCAGGGGGGCAGTGATGGCACCTATTAGGACACGGGGGCAGGGCCAGAGGAGGGGCGGGGCCTCTTCCCAAGTGCCAGAGACAGGGCTGAGAATCTTCTATACCTCTCCTGAGGCGCTTGTTGGGACACAGAGGGTGGAGCTAGGGAAGGGGGCGGGGCCTCCTTCCAAGAGCCCGAGACAGGGCTGAGCCTCTATACCACTTCTGAGAGGCCTTTTAGGACAAAAGGGCGGGGCTGGGGTGGGGTCTCTTCCAAAGAGCGCGAGACAGGGCTGAGCCTCTGTTTACCTCCCCTGAGGAGCTTGTTAGAACATAGGGGTGGGGTAGAGAGGTTTAGCCCCATCAGGCACTTGGGAAGAGGCCCCACCCCCTCCTCTAGCCCCACCCCCTGTGTCCTGGCAGGCACCGCAGGACACGGATAGAAGCTCAGCCCTGCCTCAGAGCTCGTAACTCCACCCATCCCATTCCTGGCCACCCATTTGTGGCCTCGCCTACCTCCCGCTCCCCCTCCCCCTCCCAGCCCTGCATCTTGGACTAGGGGAGAGGCTCAGCCCTGCCCTCTTGAGCACCACCCACTCTTCTAAGCCTTTCCAGGGGGCACCGAGTCATATTTTTTCTGGAAAGGGGGCAGCAGGCCAAATAAGTTTGGGAACCACTGGTTTAGAGCATCAGGATCATGGGAAACATGTGCAAGTTACCTGTATCTATTTGATCGTGGTGCAGAGAGCTCAAAGAGAAGTATAAGTCTTGCTAGTGGTTCCCAGAAAGCATGTTTTGCTGTTGTGTGCTTTCAAGTCATTTCTGAGTTATGGTGACCCTATTACAGGGCTTTCTGGGATGGCAAGTATGTGATTTGTCAAAGGTCACCCAGTGGGTTTCCATGGCTGCATGGGTAATTGAGCCTTAGTCTCCAGAGTTGCAGTCCCACATGCAAACCACTGCACCATGCTGGCTCTCCACATATCCACCCAAAAGCAAGCTACTCATGTTTATAGCAAGAATTGACACCATTCTCACCTGCAGTGTTGTTTACTATGCATTGTCAGGTATGTAAGTCCCCTAACCATTTTGCCCCATCCCGGTTGGGAGGCTCTGCCGGAAGTTACACAACATCGTATGGTGTGTGTTTAACTCCATCCACAAAGAAGGCTTGAAGCATCCTAAGTAAAAGGGTAAAGGTTTCCCCTGATGTTAAGTCCAGTTGTGTCCGACTCTGGGGGTTGGTGTTCATCTCCATTTCTAAGCCGAAGAGCCGGCGTTGTCCGTAGACACCTCCAAGGTCATGGGCTGGCATGACTGCATGGAACGCTGTTACCTTCCCGCCGGAGCGGTACCTATTGATCTACTCACATTTGCATGTTTTTGAACTGCTAGTTTGGCAGAAGCTGGAGCTAACAGCGGGCGCTCACTCCGCTCCCCGGATTTGAACCTGGGACCTTTCAGTCTGCAAGTTCAGCAGCTCAGCGCTTTAACACACTGTGCCACCGGAGACACCATCACCATCGGAGGCTCCACTGAAACATCCTAGGATGCTTATTTTAGTAAGTGTGATGAGATTGTCTGATAGAGCAGGCTGGTAGTAAAGCACTTCATGTCTATAGATTAGCTCCTATTTTTTTTATCCACATCTGCATCCTCTTTTGTCTTCTTTTGCTCTAGAAGTTGTTGAACAAGGTCCATGCTCCCAAGGACCAACTGTGTGATTGTATAAAATAACTATCTACAGAGATTTCTCTGTTAGCTCCTTTACACATTCAGTAACCTGGCACAAATGTGTGCAAAGAAATATACCTGGCATTTCCATCTCATGACATATTTACAAAGAATGGCAACAAGGGGGGAAACATGTAACCAATACTTTTAAATCATGGTTACAAAATGGTAACGATGACTCAAAGTGATCTTCATGGACATTCCTTGCAACAACATTCACTGAATATTCTTGACACAGTCATTTTTAAATATTTCATATCAAACTTAGAATGAACTTTCCAGGCACAGTTTCTGCAGGTACTGATCCTGCGGTAAATGTATCTGAATGAACATTCTCCCCAGCTTTGAACAGTTTAGGTTAAAACCTTACACACTTTTACTGTGAGTTGAGGAGCCCCCAGTGGCGTAATGGCTTAAACCCTTGTGCCGGCAGGACCGCTGACTGAAAGGTCAGTGATTCGAATCCAGGGAGCAGGGTGAGCTCCTGTCTGTCAGCTCCAGTTTCCCATCTGCAAGGATGATGCCCAGGGCACGCCTGGGTTTTGGATGTTTTGCATCCTGTGGGAGGCTTCTCTCATGTTCCCGCATAGGGAGCTGGAGCTGACAGAGGGAGCTCACCCACTCTCCCCAGATTTTAACCACCAACCTGTTGGTCAGCAACCCTACCTTCAGGTTAGCAGTCCTGCTGGCACAAGGATTTAACCCATTGCACCACCAGGGGCTGTTTTCAATAATAATAACAATAATAATAATAATAATAATAATAATAATAACAACAACAACAACAACAACAACAACAACAACAACAATAACAACAGACAAAAATCCAGTACAAGAAAACCAAACTACAAACTAGAGCTGACAGCTGGCACAACAAAACATTGCATGGAAAGTTCCTTGGCAAAATTGAAGGAAAAGCTGATAAGGAGAAGACCTGACTATGGCTCACAAATAGGACCCTGAAGAAGGAGACAGAAGGCCTGATCCTTGCAGCCCAGCAGCAAGCCATCAGAACAAATGCAATAAAGGCCAAGATTGCAAAATCAGCTGATGACCCAAAATGCAGATTGTGCAAGGAAACCGACGAAACCATTGATCATATCCTCAGTTGCTGTAAGAAACTCGCACAGACAGACTACAAACAGAGGCACAACTATGTGGCCCAAATGATTCATTGGAACTTATGCCTCAAGTATCACCTCCCAGCAGTAAAGAACTGGTGGGATCACAAACCTGCAAAAGTATTGGAAAATGAGCACGCAAAGATACTGTGGGACTTCCGAATCCAGACTGACAAAGTTCTGGAACACAACACACCAGACATCACAGTTGTGGAAAAGAAAAAGGTTTGGATCATTGATGTTGCCATCCCAGGTGACAGTCAAATTGATGAAAAACAACAGGAAAAACTCAGCCGCTATCAGGACCTGAAGACTGAACTTCAAAGACTCTGGCAGAAACCAGTGCAGGTGGTCCCAGTGGTGATGGGCACACTGGGTGCCGTGCCAAAAGATCTCAGCCGGCATTTGGAAACAATAGACATTGACAAAATTACGATCTGCCAAGTGCAAAAGGCCACCCTACTGGGATCTGCGCGCATCATCCGAAAATACATCGCACAGTCCTAGACACTTGGGAAGTGTTCGACTTGTGATTTTGTGAAACAAAATCCAGCTTATCTATCTTGTTTGCTGTGTCATAAAATATAATAATAATAATAATAATAATAATAATAATAATAATAATAATAATAATAATACTTCTTTATATCCCACCCTATCTCCCCATGAGGACTCCAGACGGCTTTGCATATGTTCATTCAATAAGTCCATCTTGTTTTGTTTCTGCCTCCACAACATAGACATCTTTGTGTACATTTTATCCCAAAGTTTACATATTTGCATTAATTTTCTTCTATAATGTTTCCAAAATTATGTCATAAAATATAGAAGACTATTTCATCGCATAATAGTCGAATAGTTTTTGGAGTTCTGGTTTTGGTTTTTAAGAATGCCTTGCATAATAGTGGCACTCTTAGTACATGGGTGTGATTATTATGCAAGGGAGCAACACCCGTCAGATCAGCTCTTCCTGCCGAGCTATGGAGGCCTGTCTTGGCCAAGGCAATCCTCTATAGCTTGGAAGGAAGAGGCAATTCGAGGGCGGGTTGCCCCCTCCCATAAGTCAAATATGGTTAGCGAATTGTCCTCCTTTAGATGTGAAGAAATTACGGTGTTTCAAACTGCCTATCAAGTTGATTCATTAAAAAAAGTGGATAGAATGCAATCCTTGAACCTGCCTAATTTGGAGCTTGGCTCACTTCTTTTTTTGAGTGATCCAATATGTTTGTGTCTTGTTTATGGGACTACTTTCAGTTCCACCTGCAAGTTGTGCAAAAGTGTTAATGTCACAGCTCAGGAGAGGAACTTGAACCTACATCTCCGATGTCTCAGTCTTGCATTGTAACCAATACTTCACATTTATTAGCTGGTAATCTTTCATGCAGCAATGTGGCAACCCTTTGTCTTGAAAGATCAGCATCTTCTACTTCCTATCAATATTCGGGATCAGCCTAGGCACACTGATCTTGAAATTAGGCTTTTTATTCTGGAAATGCTATTTGTTTATGATGAGCCTATATCAACTTGTCTATTTAAACCACAACAGAGATTATACTTTACAGCAGCCGTGGGCTGGGAGGGGGAGAGAGCGTGCAACACTTTGGTGATGCATTCCTTTAACATTTTTATCTTCTCCTTTTGAAAAAGTGCTGCCATATTTCTTTTCTCCCCCCCTCTCCCCATTCTCCGTTTAGACAAAAATTACTCTCATTTACCATTAGGTGGTGCACATATAGTGTGAAATAGTTGGTGAAAAGGAATCCCAGGTTAGTAGGTGAAAGGTTAAGTAATACATTCTGTAAAAGAATACATGCACACAGAGGAATGCAATTAATACTTGATTCCACTCATAATTTCTAATTTATTAATGCTGAGGAGATCTAAGGCTGTTTCTGCCTATCTTTTCCACTTTATGGATTACAGAAGAGGTAATGTCATACTGTTGCATTTCTGCAAAGGAGTTACTGCATCTCATCTATTCTAAACCTATGTGTGAAATAACAACAACAACAACAACAACAACAACAACAACAACAACAACATGGCTGTGGCTCACAAATGGAACTTTGAAAAAGGAGACGGAGGGACTGATTCTAGCAGCTCAAGAACAAGTCATTAGAACCAATGCCATCAAAGCCAAAATTGAAAAGTCAACGACAGATCCCAAATGTAGACTCTGCAAGGAAGCAGATGAAACAATAGATCACATCCTCAGCTGCTGCAGAAAGATCGCACAGACAGACTACAAGCAGAGGCATAACACCGTTGCTCAGAGGATTCATTGGAACTTATGCCACAAATACCATCTGCCTGCGACAAAGAACTGGTGGGATCACAAGCTGGAAAAAGTTACAGAGAATGAACATGTCAAGCTACTCTGGGACTTCCGAATTCAGACAGACAGGGTTTTGGAGCACAATACTCCTGACCTCACAATCGTGTTAAAAAACAAAGTATGGATTGTCGATGTTGCACTCCCAGAGGACAGCAGGATTGAAGAAAAACAACTGGAAAAGCTGACACGATATGAGGATTTAAAGATCGAATTGCAAAGACTCTGGCACAAGTCAGTCAAGGTGGTCCCAGTGGTGATCGGCACACTGGGTGCAGTGCCTAAAGACCTTGGCCTGCACTTAAACACAATTGGCGCTGACAAAATTACCATCTGCCCACTGCAGAAGGCCACCTTACTGGGATCTGCACGCATTATTCGCCAATACATCACACAGTCCTAGATACTTTGGAAGTGTCCGACGTGTGATCCAGTACAAACGCCAGCTAGTGTCTGCTGGCTGTTGTACTGCCAGCACAGACAGACTACAAACAGAGGTACAATTATGTGGCTCAAATGATTCATTGGAACTTATGCCTCAAGTACCACCTGCCAGCAATAAAGAATTTGTGGGATCACAAACCTGCAAAAGTATTGGAAAATGAGCACACAAAGATACTGTGGGACTTCCGAATCTGGACTGACAAAGTTCTGGAACACAACACACCAGACATCACAGTTGTGGAAAGGAAAAAAGTTTGGATCATTGATGTCACCATCCCAGGTGACAGTCGCATTGATGAAAAACAACAGGAAAAACTCAGCCGCTATCAGGACCTCAAGATTGAACTTTAAAGACTCTGGCAGAAACAGGTGGTCCATTGGGTGCCGTGCCAAAAGATCTCAGCCGGCATTTGGAAACAATAGACACTGACAAAATTACAATCTGCCAACTGCAAAAGGCCACCCTACTGGGATCTGCACGCATCAATCGAAAATACATCACACAGACACTTGGGAAGTGTTCGACTTGTGATTTTGTGATACGAAATCCAGCATATCTATCTTGTTTGCTGTGTCATCATCATAATAATAATAATAATAATAATAATAATAATAATAATAATAATAATAATAATAACAATAACCCAATACAATTATTAAAAAAAACTATTAAATATAATGAAAAAATAAAATAAAAATCAATTAAAACAATTCTGCTAAAATAATTTAGTACGTTTTGGCCCATTCTTTTAAAACTTTCTGTTTCAAAAGCCTGCCTGAATAGCAGAAAAAGGCACTCCTACTTTCTCTCTGAGAGTGGCCAGTTTGGCCTCCATGGGAAGGGAATTCTAGATCTTAGGGGCAGCTTGAATATGCCCTGTCTCGTATTCCTCAAACTGCTTGCAAACATAGTGGGGCTGAGAGAAGGGCTTTCCTGATGATTTCAAAGCCTAGACCAGCTTATATAGTGGGCCTGAGCCATATAGGGCTTTATAGGTCATAATCAGCACTTTGAATTGTGCCCAGAAACAGCCAGCTAGTGGAGCTTTTGCAACAAGGGTGTGATCCTTGTAGAAGTAGATGTCATATATATAAAGGTACCTCAAAATTCTGAATGACCTCTCCTAGTAGTTTCATGTGTATATTTAATAGCATGTGGGGAAAAACAGAGCCCTGAGGGATCCCACAGGCCCCAGCCAGGGGGTTGGATAGGAGTACTCCAGCCTCACCTTTTAGGTTTGCTCATCCAGGAAGGAATAGAAGAACTGTAAAACAAGGGCCTCATCACAAAGGCCAGGCAAATTGTCCCTCTTTTCCTGGCTTGGCAGTGGAAAGAGAGGGGTAGTGTGACGAATCTGTTGCCCCGTGTGCAGATCTCTCTCCGCAACACTACTCTGCAGAGGATCTCACATGTGAGGAGCATGTTTTAGTCTCCATCTGACATGCTTCGTCACTTCTAATTTCCTGGAAAACCAGGGGGCCTCGTTTGGTTCTACTCCATAAGAGTAAACACTCAGAATCAGTTTTGCCCAGTGCCCTGGGCATTTCCCCATTCTAAAGGTCAGTCAGAACTTAAACAAAATAGGCTGCTGAGGTGATAGGAACCCCGCCAAGAACCATCAGCAAGATGTCCATTTCCATCAGTATCTTTGAGTGGAACATCGTAATTGGTCCCCAAACCCTTCAGAGATTCTGAGTCCCAATGATTTTAAACCTGATCAGGTAATGATCTGTCCATGACTATAGAATTGCAGAATTAGAATTAGAATTTCAAGCTGGGTAGATGCAGAGAATGCCGTGGATGTAGCCTATCTGGATTTTAGTAAGGCCTTTGACAAGGTCCCCCATGACCTTCTGACAAACAAGCTAGTCAAATGTGGGCTAGGCAAAACTACAGTTAGGTGGATCTGTAATTGGTTAAGTGAACGAACCCAAAGGGTGCTCACCAATGCGTCTTCTTCATCTTGGAAAGAAGTCGCGAGTGGAATGCTGCAGGGTTCCATCCTGGGCCTGGTTTTGTTCAACATCTTTATTAACAACTTAGATGAAGGGTTAGAAGGCACGATCATCAAGTTTGCAGATGACACCAAACTCGGAGGGAGAGCCAACACTCCAGAAGATAGGAGTAGAATTCAAAATTATCTTGACAGATTAGAGAGATGGGCCAAAACTAACAAAATGAAGTTCAACAGGGACAAATGCAAGATACTTCACTTCGGCAGAAAAAAAATGGAATGCAAAGATACAGAATGGGAGACGCCTGGCTCGACAGCAGTACGTGTGAAAAAGACCTTGGATTCCTCTTGGACAACAAGTTAAACATGAGCCTACAATGTGATGTGGCGGCGAAAAAAGCCAATGGGATTTTGGCCTGCATAAATAGGGGTATAGCGTCTAGATCCAGAGAAGTTATGCTACCCCTCTATTCTGCCTTGGTCAGGACACATCTGGAATACTGTGTCCAATTCTGGGCACCGCAGTTGATGGGAGATGTTGACAAGCTGGAAAGCGTCCAGAGGAGGGCGACGAAAATGATCAAGGGTCTGAAGAACAAGCCCTATGAGGAGTGGCTTAAAGAACTGGGTATGTTTAGCCTGCAGAAGAGAAGGCTGAGAGGAGACATGATAGCCATGTACAAATATGTGAGGGGAAGTCATAGGGAGGAGGGAGCAAGCTTGTTTTCTGCTGCCCTGCAGACTAGGACGCAGAACAATGGCTTCAAACTACAAGAAAGGAGATTTCGCCTGAACATCAGGAAGAACTTCCTCACTGTGAGAGCTGTTCGGCAGTGGAACTCTCTCTCCCGGGCTGTGGTGGAAGCGCAAGCGAATGAGGCTTGAAGCTGGCATGATGAATAAGGTTTGAAGTTGAGTGGACAGGATCTCTTGAACTGGTCTTGCTGGGAAGCTTTCTTGTCACTTCTGCATGTGTCCAAGAAACAAAACTTCATTGGCTTGTGTGGCAATGCACTTTCTTCCACTTGTTATATGCCTTGGCTATCTAAAAAGCAAGTGCTTGCTGTTGGCTTCCTAGAGGGAGCTGCTGACAAGACCAGCAATATATTCCTGACTGAGATGCATCTGTGGCAAGATAAGAAGGTTTAAATTTGGGTTGTTGTGTTTTCTGACCTGTATGGCCATGTTGCAGAAGTATTCTCTGTAACATGGCCATACAGCCCACAACCCAGTTATTCTGGCCATGAAAGCCTTCGACAACACAGATTTAAGTTTCATTAAAGAAGTGGGAATGCCTCTTAAGCTGGGAAGAGGTGACTAGGGCTGCATCTATAATGTAGAATTAATACAACTTGACATTACTTTAAACACCATAGCTCAATGCATCAGAGTCATGGGAGATGGAGTATTACAAAGACTTTAGCCTTCTCTGCCAATAAGTTGAAATCCCAGGATACCACAGCATTGAGCCATAGCAATGGATGTGGTAGCAAATTGCATTAATTCTACAATGTAGATGCAAAATGAGGAATGAGTGCGATATCAGAGAAATTCTCAGGGAGGCTGAAATCAGGCTACAGGAAAAGGTGTGGAAGGGAAGCGATATTTTAGTCTATTTTAGATTAAAGCTCTTACTACTGGTGATTAGAATTTAAGCCTTAGATCTAATTTCAACTGTTATAATGGACATCATAACCATCATATAAATAATGGACACTCATACGAAATGGGAATGTAAGAAAACACATTTGGCTCCAGGAGAGTTAGTTTCTGTCCTTGGGAGCAGGATTCAACCCCAGGGCCTGAGGTCCCCTTGCTCAAATGCAGCACAATGAACACATGCATCTAATATGTTGTCAAAGGTTTTCATGGCTGGAATTACTGGGTTGTTGTGAGTTTTTTGGGCTGTATGGCCATGTTCCAGAAGCATTCTCTCCTGACGTTTCTCCCACATCTATGTCAGGCATCCTCAGAGGTTGAGAGGTCTGTTGGAAAGGTTTATATATCTGTGGAATGTCCAGGATGGGGCAAAGAACTCTTGCATGCTTGAGGTATGTGTGAATGTTGCAATTTGCCACAGCTGCATGGTATACGGTAGACTCCTGCAGAGGTGAGAGGATCCCTCTTGTCCTTTGCTGAACGTAGCATTTGTTGGATTTTCTTAGTGAGTTTTTAGACAGTTTGTAGGTTGTGTTTCTTTATCAGCTTCCCTATGCGGTCACTGGTTCCCTTGATGTATGGTAAGAACACTTTTCCTCTGGGTGCATCTTTGTCTTTACACTCATGGCTTGTTCTTGTTCTTGCAGCACTAAATGCACCTCAAATTGTAAAAGTGAATTGCTGTTGAGATACCTTATGTTCATGTTTAAAAAGGTAAAGGTTTCCCCTGACGTTAAGTCCAGTCATGTCTGATTCTGGGGGTTGGTGCTCATCTCCATTTCTAAGCCGAAGAGCCGGCATTGTCCGTAGACACCTCCAAGGTCATGTGGCCAGCATGACTACATGGAGCACCATTACCTTCCCACCAGAGCGGTACCTATTGATCTACTCACATTGGCATGTTTTCGAATTGCTTGGTTGGCAGAAGCTGGAGCTAACAGCGGGTGCTCATTCCGCTCCCGGGATTTGAACCTGGGACCTTTCAGTCTGCAAGTTCAGCAGCTCAGTGCTTTAACACACTTCACTACCGGGGCTTAGGACAAGGCAAATACCTGGCCATAGTAAGATAAATATTCATCCATCCAAATGTATCTATATTTGAGAAGTTTGACAGATGGAGTGTTCAATCTTTCAACCTTTACCACTTTGTCAACAGTAGACCTGGCTTCTGCGGTGATTGATTCTGTTTAAAAGGACACCACTGGAGCTAATAAGTGGGCAGTGGGCATTTCTGCGAAAGCACTCTGTGTGGAAACACTTGTAAGTCAGTAAACAGGACTGATTTCCATCATCAGGTGAAAAGCTTTGCACTTTTCCAAGTGGCTGTTTGTCTGAAGGTGTTGCTGATCCTGCTGAGCTTCTTGTTTGACTTTGAAAGAGCTTTCGGCAAGTGTTTAGAATTTCAGATCACTTCTGCTTTGAGACCGCCTTTCTTCTGCAGTGTCTTGGCTTCCCCCTTCTCTGTGAGGCATCCACAGAGCACATGGCCTCCCTTCCATGAATATAAAGCAAGTCCTGTTAAAGAATTCTTTCCACACAGTGAACATATTGCTCCAGAGTGTGAGATCTCTTCCACTTTCACACTTTTGGGACACCCTGGGTTAATTTAACATCACGAGAGCAGGGGTTGCACCTAGCAAAACGCGTATTCTGAGAGACAAGGAAGAAAGATTATTTTCTCGTTTTCTCATTCCCATCCCCTTTTCCTCTAACTTGCAAGAATTTGTTGCTGCAGTGTCATAAGAATGTGTTGCTGTTATTCCAAATGCTGGGGCCAGATTGTAACCCGAGACAGAAAGGAGTGCTCACGAGGAACATATTGAATTATAATAAATCTGTCTCGTCTGGAGACGATGATGAGTTGGCACATTTTGTCAAGTGGCAGTCTCATAAAATGCCTGTGCACTGCATACATATGACTGCATTATCAGGAGGCAAGGGGCGGGAGGAAGATGGCACCAGAGAGGAACTGCTGGGAGAGAAAGGTTGATCATTTGTATTCCAGAGCTCAGCAAGTGCTCAATTCACTGATCCAAACCAAACATGTTGAAGTCAAGGCCCTGTTTCTATAACATTTTTGATATACAGCTGAGGAGTATAACTGAATCAAAACAGCTTCTTATTAAAGAGGGTTCAGGAGTGACGAGGACTTCCAGTGCTTTATTCGACATGAAAGGTGTGTTTTTATTCCCAGGCATGCCAATGCAGGGGTAAATATACAATTACATGAATAGTATATTTCTTAGATATATATCCCATTGGACAAGTAATGTTCCCTTTACAATTAGGATATATATTGCTTTCAATTTGTAACTATTTCCATGGATAACCATTTAAAAACCAAACCTGGAAAAGCTACAATTTGGATTCCTGGAATTCCCTAACGAAATGGTCACTTTCCCAAGTTCTGGTTGGAGCCCCCAATGGCGTAGTGGATTAAAGCCTTGTGACTTGAAGGTTGGGTTGCTGATCTGAAAGCCGCCAGATTCGAATCCCACCCGGGGAGAGCGCGGATGAGCTCCCTCTTTCAGCTCCAGCTCCATGCGGGGACATGAGAGAAGCCTCCCACAAGGATGATAAAAAACATCAAAACATCCAGGTGTCCCCTGGGCAAGGTCCTTGCAGATGGCCAATTCTCTCACACCAGAAGCGACTTGCAGTTTCTCAGGTCGCTCCTGACATGGAAAAAAAAAGTTCTGGTTAAAATCTAACTTTGAAAAAAATCTACAAATAAAAAAGAGGAAACAATACAATTTTTAAAAAGTTGTCAAGAGTATAGGTTTGCATAAGTCATAATGCAGAATCTGCCACACATGGCTGATAACCCGCTTTAAGGGCATAACTATGGCTGGGGGTGGGGGGTAGATGTTAAAATGAGGACATCTCTCTCCAAACTGCATTGCAAAGAGTGATCCATTGAACATGGTTCACACCTAAAAGGTAAAGGTAAAGGTAAAGGTTGTGTCCGACTCTGGGGTGTTGGTGCTCATCTCCATCTCTAAGCCGAAGAGCTGCTGTTGTCTGTTGACTGCATGGAGTGCTGTTACCTTCCCACCGGAGTGGTACCTATTGATCTACTCACATTTGCATGTTTTCGAACTACTAGGTTGGCAGAAGCTGGGGCTAACAGTGGGTGCTCACTCTGCTCCCTGGATTCGAACCTGTGACCTTTCAGTCCACAAGTTCAGCAGCTCAGCGCTCTAAGACACTGCACCACCGGGGACTCATATCTCATATATTAACTGTTTCTCATTCCCTCTGTAATTTTATTTGCTCCTTTTCTTTAGATGTTTCAGCTGTATTTCCAAATGCTCAGTTGACTTCTGAAGTTACACAAATGCTAGAAATTTCACAAATTTCATGGAAAGGCAGCCGGCTTATTGGTGAAATGCAATGCCCTTATTTGGTTGCCTCTATCGCTGCCCCTCTGGTATTTATGATTTTGAGCAGAAATGTTCATTATAGTTCAGCAATTCTAGATTACTTGATATCTTTTCCATTGAGCCCCATTTTCTCTCTCCCAAACGACTGATCAACTTTTGTAAGCAGAGCAACAAATATAGGATCAGGCTTTCCGTTATCCCTGGAGAATCACCTTGCATTCCCTCATCCTCAGCTCTAACCGAAGAGACAACAAATTTAATCAGTATCCTCATACAGGGAAAGCAGTGGTATCTTCTAAAACAGGAATAAGGATTGGAATCTCCCACCCATTGATGTATTGCAAAGCTCACATATTTTGCTGTTACCTCTGTGAGTGGAGAAAGGCTATCTAAAGGCTAAGGTCCCTTCTACACTGCAATATAATCTTGATTATCAAAGCAAATAATCCACATTATCTGCTTTGAACTGGAATATATGAGCCTACCATGCTACATAATCCAGTTCAAAGCAGATAATTTGGATTTTATATGGCAGTGTAGAAGGGCCCTGGGACTCTGTCACACCTCAAGTTTTCAGCTCAGGAAGTGAGCTGTGGGAATCTGTTTCATGGAATCAAATTCTTCATTGGTTAGGAACATGTCATACAGGGGCATACTCCTAAGTAGTCATGCATTGGATTGAACTGAGTTGGCTACTTGGAGGTAACATTGGGGCCGGGCTGTAGCACAGGTTGGTGAGCAGCCAGCTGCAATAAATCACTCTGACCAAGAGGTCATGAGTTCGAGGCCAGCCCGTGGCAGGGTGAGCACCCGACAATTAAAAATAAAAAATAGCCCCTGCTCATTGCTGACCTAGCAACCCAAAAGATAGTTGCATCTATCAAGTAGGAAATTAAGGTACCACTTATAATGTGGGGAGGCTAATTTAACTAATTTACGACTCCATAAAAATCATCCAGCCACCATTGGAATGAGGAAGTGCCGTCACAGTGGATGATGAAGCAGCTGCTCCCCCTGTGGCCGGAATCGA